>NC_134084.1:30472770-30782444 GCF_000715075.1 Nicotiana tabacum
CAGGGAGCGACATTCGTCGATGGTATGTCATTTCATGTCGGAATGGTATGTACAGAATTTGTTTGGGTTAACCCATTGAGAATGGTTCTCAGGGGTTATAGTAGGGATAGGGGTGACATAACCAGCAGCTTTGAGCCTTTCGTACAACTGGTCAATGGGTTCAGTAATGGCAGTATACTGTTTGGGAGGTCTTCAGTCAAAATTTGGTCGAGGTCTAGGAAGGTTTTGACGTGTGGGAGGCGATTGATAGTGGAATTGTTGAATATTGTAGGCTTGGTAAACATGTGCGGGTTGGGAGTATCTGGGCGAAGTAGGCTGATATGTGGGAGGGGGCGATGACTGATAAGTGGGTGGTGGAGTTTGGTAAGAGGGTGGTGGTGCTTGGTAGTTTGGAGTAGGTTGATACGTGAGTGGAGTCGTTGGGTAGGTTTGGTATTTGATGGGAGATTTGGTTCTCTGTGCCACCATGATGGCTCCGACATCCCTTTTCTTGGATGCACCACCGGACTGTAAGGCCTTATTTGTAGCTTGCAAGGCTTCAAAGTTTGTAACCATACCACTTTTGGTGCCCTCTTCGATCGTTTCCCCCAGCTTGATAATGTCAGAAAATTTATGGTTCTCAATCAACATTAGCCTTTCATAATATTGCGGGTCCTGAGCTCGGACAAAAAATTTGTTCATTTGTTCCTCTTCTAAGGCAGGCCTGACCTTAGCAGCTTCTGATCTACAGCGAGTAGCATACTCACGGAATGTTTTCGTGGGCCTCTTCTTTAGGTTCTGGATGTAGAACACATCTAGTGCATTCTCTGTGTTAAACCTAAATCTGTCCATAAAGTCAGATGCCATAATCACCCAGTTCAACCACTTCTTCGGGTCTTGGCTAATGCACCAAGACAAATCATCTCCTTTCAGACCCCTCATGAAAAGTTTCATGCGGATCCTTTCGTCCTTTCCTACTCCGACCAACTTGTCACAGTATATTCTCAAATGAACTCTTGGATCCTCTGTACCATCAAACATCTCGAACTTAGGAGGTTTGTACCCCTCGGGCAGTTCAACATCGGGTTGTATGCAAAGATCTTCGTAGTTCAAACCTTCAATCCCCGTACTTCCTTCGACGCCTTGAATTTGGCTGGTCAACTTCTTAAGTTCTTCAGCCAGGTTCCTGATGAGTGAGTCTTTATCATCAGACTCGTGTATGTTTGAGATGGGTTGGGTGGAGTGTGGCATGGTCTCCACGTAGATAGGGGTGTTATGGTAGGTATGAAAGTGGTCATTTGTGGAGTTTTGGGGTTCCGGGATGAGCAGTGGAGTATTGTTGGAAGTATGGCAGGTGTTGCAGTGGTGGTAAGGAGCGGGATGGTTTTGTGGCTTTGGGATATTTTGTGGAGGTGTGGGGTTCTGAGCATTTGGGAAATTGACATCTGGAGTGGTGAGGGAAAATGACAGATTTGCCAGATTCCGAACTTGATCAAGTTCCTCCTGGAACTTCAACAAATTCTGCTCGAGTTGGGACGCACTTTCTTTGGAAACCTGAGTATCATGAGTGACCTATACCCGTTCAGTTGAGTTGTTCAGATCTTCCATCTTTTCTTTGTTCTTGTTTTTGACAGGATTTGGAGGAGGAGTGGGTGGATGGCCTCTGGATCTTGTGAAATAAGATGATGATGCCAGAGTGCACGAACTAACCTTAAGAGAGGGGAATAAAACAAAAGTATAAACAAAAAAGGTAACAAGTTAGTGAGAATTATAAAAAAAATGTTGTGATATTTAAACACATAGTGAGAATGTAAATCGCGTCCTAACTTGGGGAACCTCTTTGTGCCCGAGGTGGGCCTAGCGACAAGTTGATTTGGAGAACGTAGAATGCTAAATGCCTCATTTTATTGATAAAAAGTAGACGAATCCCAAAACGACGCTAAATAACAGGAAATAAAATGTCACTAATGGCCATGGGCCTTTATTACATTTCTTAAAGCGAAAGAACAAGCTCCTATCTACTTGGTCCCAGAAGGACCTTCCCCAGACTCGGCATCTTTGGTTCCATCAAACAGTTTCACCAACTCGTGAAGTCCCAGCAACAAATAGGCTATGGCTAGGTGTCCGCCCTCGTTTCCTTCAGTATTTTGGCAATCCTCGATTATTTTGAAAAATTTCCTTTCCAACTCTACTAAACCCCACTCCAAGTATCCCAGTCGCTTGTTGGCACTGACAGCCATGTCTTTCCACTCTTCAATCAGTTTTTGGTGGGCTTCTTAAATCTCACGGTGCTTACTTTCACATTCCCAAATCCTCTTGCGTAGTTGATTGTATTTGACATGTGCCTCGGCCTTTTCATCTATGATTCTGTGACCTCTAACAAACCCGGGTTGACCCTGACCATTATGATTATCCTCCAGCCAGCCTGAATAGTATGGAGTACAACCAGCATGGTATCTGTCTGGCTTAATAGTATCCATTCCCATGACGATTTTGCAGTGCCACATATGCTAAGCCTGGCACTTGTAAGGGCTATCATCATCCTGAAATTCAGCCCGGAAGTGACTCATCTTATCGACCCTTGGTATAACCTGCTTCCTACTAGCTTGCCTCATAACTCGGAGGGGGACGTAAGGGTAGGTTCCTCTCAAACCGATCAGTATCAGAAATGGTGCATCCCTGGATCGGGCGATGAATTCCTCAATAGGGAACCACTCGAACATCCATTGTACTTGATCCTCAATTAGATTTTCAAACAACTCTAACCACCCCTTGGTGTCTTATGGCTGGGCGAACATGTTGGGCATGTAGTTCATTCGTCTTGGATAATGGAAGGCTATGTGATCATCCCAATCCCTTCGATGAATCTCTTGCCGGTATTCACCCCTTTGGAGATGTTCCATGAGCCAGAGCTGGAGTAGCAAATTCCAACCCTCAAAATGTTGGGCTCCTTATTGACATTTCTCCAAGGCTCGGTATATCTCTGCAAGGATCATAGGCACTATGCTGAATGGTTGCCCACCAATTCCCTCTATTAGAGTTTTGGTTACCATAGCTAGCCTGGTGTGGATCCTTCCTTTCTTCATTAGCAACACTATCATCCCCAGGAGGCAAAACATGAAGACAAAGACCCTTTGGTGAAGATTCCCTAATGATGTGAGGGCGAACTCATCAGGATAAGTACGGTAAGATTTGCTATGACCGTATCTCTCGTACAAATAATCAAAGGGAATATACGACTCTTTCAAGCATGTTAAGTCTGGATTCTTCTTTAGACCCATCATTTTGAGGAAACCTCTACCCTTGCGGTTTTTTGGCATTAACAAACTCGGATTTTCCCATGGTATACCAGCTAATCCTCCTATTTCCTCTAGCAGGGGTGTCATCTCAATGTCCCCGAAGCGGAACACAGACCTATCACAATCTCAGAACTGAGTAGCAGCTTTTATGATCTTGGTGTTAGGTTGGATTTCCAGTAGAGAAGGTAGATTTCCTAGGTATTTTCGGACAAGAGTCTAATCACTAGAATGAAGATCCTCCCACCAGCTTAGCAATTTTGGTTGGATGTTGGTGACCATGCCGCATCTGGGGACTTCGTGCCTTATATTTTTGCAAGACAAAAGGGTTAGGTCCTTATCCCCACCAGAATCGACTATTAAATATCAACAATAATTGGCACAAAAACATTTAGTTCTCCAAATAAATGCACAAAACGTGGTAGTGTCTGTTTGGGTTTTAGACAAACCCAGTGGACTTTGGACAAAGCTATCTTAAAGAGTCTTTATGCGGACAACATAACTGACTCGGCTAGGTTTAACCATGATGCATGCACAATTAATCAAAATAAGGTTTCTATAGGGTTTTAGACTGGTACCCTTGAGCGGACAACTCAAGAGGGAAAGGCATAGAATCGTCGACTACACCGTTGATCGACTAGTTTTACCGCAAATATGCCTTTGCCAGATTTAGAGGGAGACAATATCGTAAGAGCGCAACCACTCATTATAAGCGTTGCTATGGTATTTTATTGGCACGAGTGGAATATGATGTTGAGCATGATTATGCAACAATTAAAGCAGGTTATCACGTATTCGCACGTTAGGAAAGCAGTAAATACAACAATTTTCCATAATTTAAAACAATAGTAAAGGAAAGCAATAAAGGACAGTAATAAAGGGAAAAAACAAAAGACCAGTCAGTTTTGCAATCGAAAAGAAAATTGAATGCTTTAAAGAAATAAACAAATAATTGCGCATAAAGAAGCATAAATCACAATAATAGTCCGAAATGGTAAAAGCCTAAGTATCCCCAGCAAAGTCGCCATGCTGTCGCGCCCCCTTTTTCTCGCAAAATCGGGTCTATGACATTTGGGAGGACAACTCATTCCCTTTTGGGAATTGGGTTTGAATTGAAGAGTCGCCACCTAATGATTAAAGTGCATTAGGACACTAGGAAAGGATTTGTTTTGGGTAACCAGAGATTGGGTAAGGGCTTGAAATTATCCCGAGGGAAAGGTGTTAGGCACCCCTCGGGATCCACTAGTGTGGTTCCCGGCCAGACTATTATTATGAACTTAGGCGCAAATAACACGTAAATAAATAAAGCTTCAAATGAGAGGGGATTTTCACATAAGGGTTTATAAACAAATAAAGTTGGAAAGAACTAAAAGAAAGTTGATTTTTTAAAAAAAAAAAAAAAGAGTTTGAAATCTTTAGAAGAAACAAAGAAACAAAAGGAAAGGGGATTCCTAGGTTTATTAATAATATGGATGACCCCACATAACATCCGGTAATCACTCCTCAGTGAGGGGATACACGTGATGTTACCGCGTGGTCATCATATCCATATCTACCCTTTCCCACCCCGTTAAGGTATTAAAGCACGGAATGGTCTCGTTTACTTATTGCATGTTATTACCATTCCAAATACTATCAGTCCCAGAGGTATTTAAGACTACTAATCCTAAAAGGGAGGTATATTGGGCTTATTTGTAGTTTCAAAGGCAGAATTCTAAGGCGACGTACAAAACACGTATAGCAAGTTGGGGGAGGCACATAACAAGTAAAAGGCTCAGATATACCTCCTTTGATAGAGAAGCACATAATTTAGCATATCTTGCACATACTATTTAGGGTCTGATTAAAATTTAAAGGTTGAGGCAGACTGATTTATTACATAGTTCAGATAAGAAGCCCGAATCAGGCCTGCCTGCTGGTTGTAGCTAATAAAATCTGATTCAGTTTAAAATTTTAGCCCTAAGGCTTGCCTAGGTGTTGGACGATGATACTATAGGCATGATATCTATTGATTTCAGAAACAATGAAGTGAACTGAATACATACTAATTTAAGAGAAGTCGTTAGTCGTTAAAAAAAGCAATTTTTTGCAAAAGGTTATAGGTTCTGCAAATGGTGCGTCATTATTACTTGTTTTAGACTTATAAGCGAGTGAAGCGATTCATACTTGAGTAATAACTCCTATAGACATGATTTCTATGCATGTTGATTTTAAACCCCTTTTAACAGACATGGTAAAATGCAGAAACCCTATAAGCATGATATCTAGGTGTTGGATTTCATTTAAAGCCTATGAACATGATATCTAATTGCAGTTGATTAATTAAGACCTATAAACCTGATTGCCTGATGAGGAATGGATATACAAGATTCAGAAGGACCTATAGGGATATTTCTATATGCAGAATTCAAATTTCCCGATACCTATGGACATGATTTCTATATGAGAGAATGCAGAATTCCTATAGACATGGTACTATGTGAGAAATGCAGAAATTGGGAATATCTATAGGCATGATATCTATGTGAGAAATGCAGAAATCAGGAATATCTATAGGCATGATATCTATGTGAGAAACGCAGAAATATCTATAGGCAGGATATCTATGTGAGAATGCAGAATTTCTGAAGTACCTATAGGCAAGATATCTACCCTTTGCATACATAGTTACCCGCCCTTTTTACTAACCATCTCCAAGAGTTTATTACAAATTATTACAGCCCAGAATGAAGTAAAGGAATACATCAAAGATTAAAAGGTACAACCAAGGAGAGCCAGATTCAGACTTCATGTCTGAAATATGAGGTAAACCAACTCCAAGAGATCATAATCCAAAGCCCTTCTCCCATTTGGATGTGTCAAAGTTCCCTAAGAGCCTCAAAGGGGACTCCGGGCAATGCTTACACCCAAATGTATACCAGATTTGGACGAGTGCAGTGTGGAAAGGCCAGCCCTCAAGTGTCCAAGTTCATAGGGAACTCAAGGTCCCAAGGCAAGGCTCACAAGAGAGGGGGCAGAACTTAAAGACTAAGAGAGAGTGCAAGTGCAGAAACAGAATTCTGAGAGAGGGAAAAGGGAAGGGAAACAACTACAAATAAGTACACATAGGGGTATAGGGGAATGAGATTCATAGCAGAAACAAAACAGAAAGAGATCAACATGCTAATTGAAATATTGAGCTCTGCAGAAACAGTAAGTAGGCATAGATACAAAAACTATAAATAACCACATTGTTGTGATGCTGAAGCTTAAATCAGGACATACCAGTTTCAAAGAAACAAGTAGAGAAAAACAGTAGGTCTTGTAAACAGGCCACAGTGCAGACAAGAAGAGAGAATATTATTGTGTAAGTGTGAGTCAAGAAGACTGTCAATTGTGATGGTGTGTTTGTGAAAGAGCCGTGCATTTATAGTGTGAAATCAGGAGGAAATAAGGTACGAAAACAGTTAAGGAACTGAATATCAATTAAGAATCAATCACACAAGACTTCCTTTAATCAAGGAATTCAGATTCAAACGGGTAAGAACTATTTAAGGAAAGAAATTAGCTAAGCACTTTGTGTAAGGTAGGCATTTAGGGGTAAATACATAAGACAATTATTTAAGGACAGAATTGGAAATACGCGGTTGTACAAATAAGGTAATAAAATCAATTAGTAGCCAGTAAATCAAAGGGTCTAAGATTTTGCAATTACTGGTCCATGAATGAACCGAGTCAGAAAAGATGAGAAAAGGTTTTTTTTTAATCTAAGTCGAATCACAAGGAAATCAGCAAACAATGGAAAGAAATCAATCAGACCTGCTCAAAAGGAAGTCTGAACTGGTCACAACATTAAAAGACATTTTAGAGGGAAGTTCTTCATATATAAAAAGCATACAAACATGTTCAATTGAAAGAAGATGTCATGCCTTTGCAAAAATCAGTAGGCAGTGGTTGTCACATAAGTCAGTAATGCAGAAGAGAAATAGCATCCAGTAGCATACAAAAGGTCCAATGCAAAAGGTCTTATAAGATTTTAGCAAAAAGTCAGAATCATAGATGTACAAACTCAGTTCAGAGACTCGAAAGGTCTGAAAGAGTTAGGGGTTTTTTGAAATAAAACTCTAGTTCAAGCAAATCACATAGCCAAACTTGGAAGAACCCCCAAATTCTAGGGTTTCCACCGTTAATCGAGTGCAAAAATGAGAGGGCAAGTAGTTAAATCGAAAAAGGTTCAGAGGTCTTAGAAAAGAACTGAAACTTCTAACATGTTTCTTTTAGCAACAGAAACTCATGAAAAACATGATAGAAAAGTAACATGCAGAACACAGTAGAAGAGCTCAAAGAAAACAGAGTAGAAGAAACTAATTCGAAACATAATGGGAAAATTGGTAAGAACAGTAGGAGAAGCACACAAGAACATAGTAGAGAAAAATATAATAGAAAAGGCATACAAGAACACAGTAGAGGGAAATACACACAAAAAGAAAAAGAAAGTCAGAGAGACATTTAAATACTTTCAGAAAAAACCCTAGGCCGGAAAAGAGATGATTTTAAAAGAAAAGTCAGGAAAAACGTTTTAAAAACTTAAGGAAAGCATGGATCTGGAAAAGATCTAAGGAGATCAGAAAACCCTCGAAGGGTTAGGGTTTTAGAAGAACCCCAGTAGTGAGAAAGACTTGAAAAGGTCATTGATCTGAGCCGGAGAAGTCAAAACTAGGCTAGAAGCAGGCATGGCTCGCTGGAGCAGGCCGGAGATGGCCATAGATCTTGAATCAAACGAAGCCTGGACCAAGCTTCTTTGTGGTCAGGCCTTAAATCTTCAGAAATCAGGCGTGTGGGAGTCATAGGAGGACGATGAAGGACTCTGATGTCTTTGGAAGCCATGGATTCTGGTGGCTTTAAGGTGGAAGTGGTGAGAGGCGGCTAGGGTTTGAGAAGCTTCGAGAGAGTTTGAGAGAATGGGGGAGGGGGGTTCAAAGGCGACTACCGGTGACAAAATGATTAGGGTTGGGGGTGTTGGTAAATTAAAAAGGAAAGGGAGAACGTGAGTCGTTGATCTAAAAATTAAAAAGGAAAGGGAGAACGTGAGTCGTTGATCTGTTAGATCAACGGCTGGGATTTAAAGGGGGGTCGGGTGGGTTATTTTTAAAGGTCGTGGGTCGGGTAATATTGGAATTGGGTTGGGCAATTGAAATTGAAATTGATTTGGATTAGGAGTGCCAAATCTGGCCAAAATCGAAATAAAAACAGGCTAACATTTAAATAGTCATTTTCCCTTATTTATTTTATAAAAAATAATAAAATAATTTCTGAAAACAAATTAAAGGTACTAAATTAATTAATAATATATAAATATTAGACTAAAAATATGGGAGCCAATTTTGTAATTATAAACGCAATTAAATCTTAAAGTAGGCTAATATTGCAATTATATGCAATTTAGCTTTTTTGAAATACTAAATAAATTTGTAAAAATGTGCAAAAATCATAATAGTAATATTTTAGTATAAATATGAGAATTCAATAAATTAATTACCAAAATGCCAATTTTTGGAACACTTATTGGGTTTTTCTTGATAAAATAGGGCAATAAAATTGACTTTAAAATATTTAAAAATTTGAGAAAAATAATAAGACCTTGGGACATACTTATATATGTATATAAATGCTATCTTGAAAGGTATTTTACATATAAAAATACAGGGAAAAATTGGGTATCAACAGGTGCATCATCTTGCCATGGTTCTCACAGTTCTCAGCAGGGCCACTCATCTCTCAATCCCCTTCTAGCTCAAAGTTCGTCTCATGCACCATCAGCTCAGGGTTCATCTATGCATGGTCCTTCTAGCGGGTATCCCGGTGCTCGGGGCTCCCTTCAGTCCCCATTGCCAGTGGCTGGTAGAGGTTACTTTGAGTGTGGAGATTTGGGTCATATCAAGAGGTTTTATCCCCGTCTTATAGGAGGTTTTTCCCAGCAAAGGAGTCAGCCTTTGGCTTCAGCGCCAGTTACTTCACCACCCGCCCAGCCAGCTCGGGGTGGAGGTTAGTCAGCTAGGGATCGTCCAAGCAGGGAAGGTCGATCAGGTGGCAGTCAAGCCCATTTCTATGCACTCCCTGCCAGACCAGATGCTATTGTTTCAGATGTTGTGATCACAGGTATTATCTTAGTTTGCCACAAGGATGCCTCTATATTATTTGATCCTGGTTCTACTTTTTCATATGTGTCGTCATATTTTTCTCATCATTTGGATACGCCCCGCGAGTCTTTTATTTTATTTGTTTATGTATCTACGCCAGTGGGCGATACTATTATTGTGGACCGTATACATCGGTCGTGTGTAGTGACTATTGAGGGACTAGAGACTAGAGTGGATTTGTTGGTGCTTAGTATGGTTGAGTTTGATGTGATATTGGGCATGGATTGGTTGTCTCCGTATCATGCTATTCTGGATTGTGACGCTAAGACGGTGGCACTGGCTATGCCAGGATTGCCACGAATTAAGTGGCGAGGTTCGTTGGATTATGTCCCTAGTAGAGTGATTTCATACTTGAAGGCCCAGCGAATGGTTGGAAAAGGTTGTCTTTATTATTTGGCCTTTGTGAGGGACGTCAATATAGAGACTCCTACTATTGATTTAGTTTCTGTGGTAAGGAATTTTCCGGATATGTTTCCTGCAGACCTGTCGGGCATGCCATTGGACATGGATATTGACTTCAGTATTGATTTGGTGCCGGGCACTCAGCCCATTTCTATTCCACCATATCGTATGGAACCAACGGAGTTAAAAGAATTGAAGGAGCAACTTCAGGAACTCCCTGATAAGGGGTTTATTCAGCCTAGTGTGTCACCTTGGGGTGGACCAGTTGTATTTGTGAAGAAGAAGGATAGCATCATGATAATGTGCATTGATTACAAGCACTTAAACAAAGTCACAATCAAGAACAAGTATCCCTTACCTCGTATTGATGATTTATTTGACCAGCATTAGAGAGCGAGGGTGTTCTCCTAGATTGATTTAAGGTTGGGGTATCACCAGTTGAAGATTATGGACTCGGACATTCTTAAGACAGCCTTCAGGACCCGATATGGTTATTATAAGTTTCTTGTGATGTTTTTTGGGCTGACCAATGCCCCAGCAACGTTCATGCATTTGATGAACAGTGTGTTTCAGCCTTATCTCGACTCGTTTGTTATTGTGTTCATTGATGATATCCTGTTGTACTCTCGTATCCATGAGGAGCATGCCTAGCATTTGCGGATTGTGTTGCAGCGGTTGAGGGAGAAGAAGCATTAGGCTAAGTTCTCCAAGTGTGAGTTTTGGCTCAGTTCAGTGGCGTTCTTAGGGAACTTGGTGTCTATTGAGGGTATTCAGGTGGATCAGAAGAAGATAGAGGCGGTCCAGAGTTGGCCCAGATCGTCCTCAGCCACAGTAATTCGTAGATTTCTTAGTTTGGCAGGTTATTATCGTCGGTTTGTGCAGGGTTTCTCTTCTATTGCATCGCCCTTGACCAAATTGACCCAAAAGGGTGCTCCTTTCATGTGGTCGAATGAGTGTGAGGCGAGCTTTCAGAAGCCCAAGACTGCCTTGACCACAACTCCAGTGTTGGTTCTGCCATCAGCGTCTGGTTCTTATACTATATATTGTGATACTTCTCGGATCGGCATTGGGTGTGTTTTGATGCATGAGGGTAGAGTGATTTCTTATGCTTCATATCAGTTGAAGCCCCATGAGAAGAACTACCATGTTCACAATTTGGAGTTAACTGCCATTGTTCACACGTTGAAGATTTGGAGGCACTATCTTTATGGTGTGTCTTGTGAGGTGTTTACTGATCATCGTAGCCTTCAGCACTTGTTCAAGCAGAAGGATCTCAATTTGAGGCAGTAGAGATGGTTGGAGCTGCTAAAGGACTATGATATTACCATTTTGTATCATCTGGGAAAGCCCAATGTGGTGGCCGATGCCTTGAGTAGGAAGGCAGTGAGTATGGGTACTCTTGCATTCCTGCCTGTTGGGGAGAGACCTCTTGCAGTTGATGTTCAGGTTTTGGCCAATCGGTTTGTGAGATTGGATATTTCGGAGCCCAGCCAGGTCCTAGCTTGTGTGGTTTCTCGGTATTCCTTGTTTGATCGCATCAACGAGCACCAGTATGATGATCCTCATTTGCTTGTCCTCAAGGATAGGGTTCAGCACTATGATTCCAGAGATGTGACTATTGGTGATGATGGGGTATTGAGGATGCAGGGCCGGATATGTGTGCCCAATGTAAATGGGCTTCGAGATTTGATTCTAGAGAAGGCCCACAGCTCGCGGTATTCCATCCATCTGGTTGCCGCAAATATGTATCATGATTTGAGATAGCACTATTGGTGGAGGAGGATGAAGAAAGATATAGTTGGGTTTGTAGCTCGGTGTCTCAACTGTCAGCAGGTGAAATATTAGCATCAAAGACTGGGTGGCTTGCTTCAGCAGATAGAGATTCCAGAGTGGAAGTGGGAGCAGATACCATGGATTTCGTAGTTGGGCTCCCACGGACTTCGAGGAAGTTCGATGTTATTTCGGTGATTGTGGATTGGCTGACCAAGTTCGCGCACTTCATTCCTGTGTGTACTACCTATTCTTCAGAGTGATTGGCTGAGATTTACATTAGAGAGATTGTTCGCCTTCATGGAGTGCCAGTTTCTATCATTTAATATTGAGGCATGCAGTTTACATCGCAGTTCTGGAGGGCCGTGCAGCGAGAGTTGGGCACTCACGTTGAGTTGAGCACAACATTTCACCCTCAGATGGACGGACAGTCCAAGCGCACTATTCAGATATTGGAGGACATGCTACGCGCTTGTGTCATTGATTTTGGGGGTTCATGGGACCAGTTTGCTTACAACAACAGTTATCAGTCGAGTATTCAGATGGCTCCATATAAGGCTTTATATGGGAGGCGGTGTTCATCTCTAGTGGGTTGGTTTGAGTCAGGTGAGGCTAGGCTTTTGGGCACAGACTTAGTTTAGGATGCATTGGATAAGGTGAAATTTATTTAGAAGCGGCTTCGCACGATGCAGTCAAGATAAAAGAGTTATGCCGACAAAAAGGTTCGTGATGTATCTTACATGGTTGGGGAGAAGGTTTTGCTAAAGGTTTCACCTATGAAGGATGTTATGAGGTTTGGGAAGAAGGGAAAGTTGAGCCCTCGGTTTATTGGGCAGTTTGAGGTGCTTCGGAGGATTGGGGAGGTGGCCTACGAGCTTGCTTTGCCACCTAGCCTGTCGGGTGTGCATCTAGTATTTCATGTTTCTATGATCCGGAAGTATATTGGCGATTCGTCTCATGTTTTGGATTTCAGCATGGTTCAGTTGAATAGTGATTTGACTTATGATGTGGAGCCGGTAGTTATTTTGGAGCGTCAGATTCAAAAGTTGAGGTCAAAGGATATAGCATCTGTGAAAGTGCAGTGAAGAGGTCAGCCCGTGGAAAAGGCTACTTGGGAGACTGAGCGGGAGATGCGGAACAGATATCCACACCTATTTGAGACTTTAGTTATGTTTCTAGACCAGTTCGAGGACGAATGTTTGTTTAAGAGGGGGGGATGTAATGACCCAGCCAGTCGTTTCGAGAGTTATGGCCCAGTTTCCCCCATTTCCTAGTTCTTTTGTGTTCTTCAGCTATATTTTTACTTACCGGGTTAGTTGGTTCGGGTCTGGAGTGGTTTTGGAGTGAATTGAGAATGTTTGTTTAAGAGGGGGGGATGTAATGACCCAGCCAGTCGTTTCGAGAGTTATGGCCCAGTTTCCCCCATTTCCTAGTTCTTTTGTGTTCTTCAGCTATATTTTTACTTACCGGGTTAGTTGGTTCGGGTCTGGAGTGGTTTTGGAGTGAATTGAGACACTTAGTCTCTTATTTGAAAGCTTAAGTTGGAAGAATTGACCGGATATTGACTTATGTGTAAACGACATCGGATTTGAATTTTGTCGGTTCTGTTAGCTCCGTTAGGTGATTTTAGACTTAGGAGCGCATTTGGAATGTGATTTGGAGGTCCGTAGTGGAAGTAGACTTGAATTGGAAAAAGTTAGAATTTTGGCGATTTTGGTCAGCAGTGAAAATTTTGATATCGGGCTCTGATTGGATTTCAGGAAGTTGGAGTAGGTTCTTGGTGTTATTTTCGACTTGTGTGCGAAATTTCAAGTCATTCAGATATGATTTGATATGTTTTGGCCTTGTTCGTAGAATTTGAAAGTTTCGAAGTTCATTAGGCATGAATTCGTGTGTAATTCGTGTTTTTTATGTTGTTCGAGATGATTTGATGATTGGAATAAGTTTGTATGATGTTGTGGGATATGTTGGTATGTTTGGTTGAGGTCCCGAGGGCTTCGGGGAGATTCTGGATGGTTAGCGAAAGGTTTGGAGTTTATCAAATGCAGCTGAAGCTGTTGGTTCTGGTGTTTCCGCACCTGCGGTGGGGAGTCCGCAGGTGCAATCCCGCAGAAGTGACTGAGGAGCCGCAGATGAAGCCAAGAAGGAGTTTGGCATAGTCCGCAGGTGCGAAGAGATTCCCGTACCTGCGAGAGTCGCAGATGCGGGCAGAAATGCGCAGAGGCGAGATGGAGCCGCACGTGCGAGGTTGTTTCCGTACCCGCGATGATTGCAGATGCGGCCTTTAAGTGATTTAAGTGTTTTTCCGTAGAGGACTTCGGGAATTCTTCTCATTTTCACATTTTTGAACTCGGGTTTTAGAGATTTTGAAGGGGAATTCGAGGTTTATCACTGAGGTAAGTTTCTTGAGCTTAACTATCCTTAGTAATGATATTTTCCCGTTGATTTTTCCCTTAATTAGTGAGGTTTTGAAGTGAAAATTGGGGGTTAGGGCTTGGGAATTTGGAGAGTGAACTTTGGGGTTTTAATTGACCAAATGAGGTCGTATTTTGGTAATTTTGGTATGGTTTGACTCGTGAGTGAATGGGATTTTTGGTTTTGTAACTTTTGTCGAATTTCGAAACGTGGGCCCAGGGGTCGGGTTTGAGCCGATTTTGGATTTTGGCTATGAATTAGTGTTTTTCTTATGAAATTGATTCCTTTAGTCTATATTCATCGTATTGTATTACTTTTGGCTAGATTCAAGGTGTTCGGAGGCCGAGTTGAGAGGCAAGGGCATTGCGAAGCAGAATTTTGCTCGGTTTAAGGTAACGCTTTCAAAGTTGGTTCTGAGGGTTCAAAACCCCGAACTACGTGTTATGTGGTTAGTATTGAGGTGACGCACATGCCAAGTGACGGGTGTGCGGGCGTGCACCGTGAGAATCATGACCCGGTTCATTCCATGGCACCGTTTAATGACTCTTTCTTGTTGATATCTGTGTTTCTATTATGTGATAAAGTAATTGAGCTGTAAACATGCTAGATATCATGTTAAGGCTTCACGTCGATACTGTTGCTATAATCTAACTGATTTCACTGTTGTTTTATACTCAGTAATATTCATGCATTTCATATCATATCTCAGTCTCAGTTGTTATTATTGGCATTGCATATCATTATTTCCGGGCTAGTTTTCATTACGCTGTGAGCCCGTGGGTAAGACTGGAGAGTGATCATTGAGTGAGGCCGAGAGCCTGATTATGAGTGACAGTTATGGGATCGGGCTACACGCCGCAGTGGTTATATTGATTTGTGATAGCGCTTGGGCTGTAGGAGCCCCTTCGGAGTTTGTAACACACCCCGAATGAGCGCGGATGATATTATTGAGGGATGAATTTCTCTGGACATGGATTTGTTCGAAGTATTGATATCTGGAGATGGATTTCTCCACAAGGTTGGATTACCCTTTTTCTCGGTACCGGGTGACTTATAGTCAATGACGAGTATGTTCCGGGATGGAATTTCATGGGCCGGATAGCCATATACTGTACCAAGTGGTTGAGTATTTATATATGCCTGGAGATGGATTTCTCCACAGGGTTGGATTGCCCTTTTTCCTCAGTACTGAGTGACTTACAGTCAGTGTTGTATATGTTCTGCGATGGATTTCCCTAGGCCGGATGGCCATATTCAGTACCGAGTGGTTGAGCACTTGAGAGTGGGAGTACATTGTACATTTCATATAGTCGGTGCATTGGTATGTAGAGGTAGTAGAGTTATATATTTTAACTATTTAGATCTGTAATTACCTTATTGTTTTGAGTTGTCTATTTAACTAAAAGCATGCCTACATTTATGTACGTTGTCTCTATTATATCTGTTGAGGTTGAGTTCGTCACTACCTTTCAGTCCATAGTTTTGACTCGTTATTTACTGAGTTGGTGTACTCGCGTTACTCCTTGCACCTTGTGTGTAGATCTAGGCACTTTTGGTCCCAGTGGCAGTCGTTGATCGAGGCTTCAGACTTAGGAGACTATCGAGGTATCTGCGCGGCGTTCACAGGCCTTAACTCTCCCTCTTTATCTCTAGATGTATTTCAGGTTATTTTCTTTAAACATTGTAATAGACTATGTTCTCCTCTAGACAATCATGAACTCAGTGACACCCGGTTTTGGGCAGTTGTATCGAAATTTGGATTTTATTTTGTTTTCAAAAATGTTCCTTAATGAATTGTTGCTTCCGTGTTTATTGTCTAAAAAGAATACTATTGCGGCATTGGATTATTGAGTTGAGGCTGGCCTAGTTCCACGATAGGCACATAAAGATTGTTCTGTGTAAATGTAATTGGTACAAATATCTGTGACTAATGCAGTATCTTCTTTTAATAGTAGAAAGTATATTATTCGTAGTCAATACCTAGCTTAGGTTAATTTATTTTATTGAAGTCTTTTGAGAATTTATCATCTTGATTTAGTTGTTAGCTGTTGTTGTTCAGTTGGCCGGATTAGTAGACGATCATCTATCTCAATAGAAAAATTAAATTGAGGGTAATGGAGTAACTCTTCATATTTGTATACTAAACTACAAAGGAATCTTATATATTACTCCATCTGAGGCTTTTACTTTCTATATATCTAGTAAACCTTTCAACATTTCGTTTTGTAATTATCAGATATAAAGCAACAGAATCCAAAACGCACTAATATAGTGTACGTCTAGTATAATCGCACTTTTTTGTGTTTCATTTATCTTCAAACTAACAATACTACTAATTATTAGTATCTTTACACCAATTTTTGGAATATTGTTTTTTGTTGTCTCTATTTATAACTTTGATTTAAGGGTGTCTAAGACAAATCAAATTATCAGATCGAACAGAAAAATTGAATCACGCTAAAAATGATACTCCCTTTCTTTAATTTTGTTTGTTATAGTTTGACGTAGCGCAAATTTTAATAAAATAAGAAAGACTTTCGAAACTTATGGATCTTAAATATTTCACAATATTTATGTGTCTATAAAACTTTTGAAACTTGTGATATTAAATATGTCATAATATTTTTGTAGCTATAAAAACTTCTTATTAAAAAGTATAAGAAAATGTTTTTTTTTTAACGGACTAATAAGAGAATAGTGGCAAAGCAGGTTCGAAGGGGGAATCAAAGTGATCTTGATCACTTGGGGAATATTCTTAGCTACGCCTTGTTGATTACCTACGAGGACTCTAATCCACGTTATGTAGGAGCTCAATAATGGATTTAACTACAACATGGTGCTAGTATGTGCGTGCAACTTTTACAGAGTTTAGAATAAGATATTGGCACACGTTTATTTGTAACTCGTAAGCAAATATCTTCTAGCTAGAAAAATCGTTTTGCACTTCAGTGCGCTCTTTTTTATTGACAAACTACCTCTTTCATTTAGAACCACTAGATTTACGTACGCGCAAAATTACGTAAATATTATTAAAGAATGTGTTAGGAGTTATTGAACATATATATCAAAGAAAAAAAATATATAAGTTCATAAAAATGGTGAATATTAACATAGTCTATTCAATAGAGCCATGTCTGTTAATAACTGAATATAAAATGCAGTTGTATATTAAATCAAAATATATATTTTGTCTATACCATGTTTGTGTCTTCTCAAATGAATTTGAAATAACTTTTGAAAAAAAAAATAAGAATTTTTTTAAACCTTCAAGGGTTATATGTTTTTACTGAAACTAAAAAGAATATACGATAACTTGTGAAAATTAAACCGATAAAATTATAAATTGGAATATAATTTAAGATGAATATATTGAATAATGATTGAGGACTTTCATGAACAAACTTTTTTCTTCGGAAAAGGGCCTGAATTGTCCCTAAACTAGCAGATTTTGGTCTAAAATTGTCATCCATCCACCTATTAAGCTAAATATGGCCTTCCCGTTAATGTTGTAAAAATAGCACGATATAGTCAGTTTTCGGACTGGTCATTCAAAAATAGTCAGCGTTTAGCAAGTCAATGAAAAATAGCCACTATTTTGCTGCAACAGAGACCGGTCCAGCATAATATACTGGAGTTCGGTGCACCTGTGTATGAACTCCAGCATATTATGCTAGACCGGTGTACTTTGCTGGCTCCAGTATAATATACTGGAGACTGGAGCACCGGTGCTCCAAACTCCAGTATATTATACTGGACCGGTATACTTGCTGGAACTCCAGTATATTATGCTGGAGTTCTAGTGTACTCATGTTGGAACTTCATCATATTATACTGGAGTTCCAGCATACTTATCCTGAAACTCCAGTAAGTATACTTATGCTGGAACTCCAGCATAATATACTGGCGTATTTTCCGAGTTTTGAACAGTGTTTTTGCTCAAATTTATCTTCACATGAAAAGTGGCTAAATTTCGATTATTTTTGAAACTGGGATATTTTTGAACGACCAGTTGTAAATCTGGCTATTTTTGAATTTCTCCCTATATAGATAGATTGATTGTCCTTTTCTCCTCGTACCTTAACGATTTTCCAACATTTGACCAGCCCAAATTCATAAAGAATACTATATATATAGTCTCCTTCATGTCATATCACAAACCAAACATGTAGCCCAAAATGAACCTGTTTGATTTGAAGAAATTCAACAGTATTTCCTTTAAAAGTACGCATAACCATTAAAACATTTCAGATTACCAAATAATTGCACAATTGTAAACTGGACCCTAAAGTTGTAAATGTAAAAATTCATATTTTTACGTAAACACGCTATAACAACAACGGCTTAGTATAATCCCACAAGTGGGTCTGGGGAGGGTAATATGTACGCAGACCTTACCCCTAATATTCACACTATTCATATTTTACCCAACACTATCTGCTACAACATATGATTCAGGTTAACGGGATTAGCAATAAAGGTCATATGAGGCTTTAGAAGAAGACAATAAGATGACTTGCCTGATACATTGATAATTGGTTGGTGTACACATATATACATATATACAACTCTATAGATGGGTTATGCGGTTCATATAGATAGGTAGCAGTCATGTCAGAGCAGACCATCACTGATGTCGTTAGTGAAAACTGATATGGAACAATATCTGATCCATAAGAGTCACATCCGCAACCCGAAATAATAATAGTGCCAATTGACTCTCTCTGCTTCATAAATGGTGGGAAAACTTGTCCACCAACAGTCAGACTGAAGTTAACTTCAGAAACATAATCTTCTTGAACCCGCCTGGCTAAATAAGAAACAAGTGAAAAGTTATTGTTCTCCACAATGTCACAACCCTTTAATCAAAATGCAGGGCCATCTTTACTTCTTTTCTTGTGAACTAAACATGACATGAAACTCAAAAGAAGAAAAGGTCTTCAAAAGGATCACGTATTAAAACCTTATGGAGGCAGCTACTCCCACTTGCCTGCTAGTTTCACGACTAGAGACACTAAGAGAGGAAGAGGAGTGGTTCATTAAAACAGGCAGGAGGAAAACTTATCTACTCCTTTTTCAAAAATAATAAAACAGGAACTTTCTAGTTTTTGTGGGGAAAGAAAAACAAAGACAAGCTATAACGGAATATACCAGAGTTGTGTATGGGCATGATTGTCGCTGAAAAGACTTTCAGAAACGTCTAGATTTCTGTTGCGGAGGGTATCCAGGCATCCCCATTCCTGGATCTTTCCTTCTCATCTGCTTGACATACAAAAGCATCAATAAATTTAGGGATGGGAACTACCGAAAGCATAATAGTACCGGACTGACTAGAGCAACCTGCTGCTGATGTGCCTGAGACGCAACACCACGCTGCATGGGCATGTTTCCCGGGTTCATTCCAGCACCCATGCCAGCTTGAGAAGCAAGATTGTAAGCAGACATGCCCTGAGGTTGCATCCTTTGCATGTTGACCATTGGCATCTGTCGGGGCACAGATCTATTCGGCATTACATGGGGACCTTGCATGCCACCAGATGCTGCATTTCCTGATGATACCTGCTCCAACAAATAGTAATATGAGCAAGATGCAACTGACCAATATGGCCTCATCCTAGTCCTTTAGTATGAAAATTTGGCATAGTTTCAATTGATTAGCTTTCTCTAGTTACTCCTATACAAGCAGTCCTCTTTATTGAAATATCATATATAGGAAATTAGAACTATATCAGTAGTAAATAAACACCAAAGAAATAAACCAGCATGCATGGAGATATGAACCTAGTCGATGTAGAGATTTTTATACTTACTGGCTGAGGAGGTTGAAGACTAATTGTTCCTTCAAAGTCTGTAGTCGTGTCCACAGGTCGAGTTGGATAGTTCACAATTTTTTCTCCAGGCTGTGGTGGAACAAGTGCACTGTCACAATTAAGCAGTTTTAAGGGTTAGTGGAAGTTACTAGATTAATAAAGGTAGTCTCCCCAGAATGAAGGAAAGATAAAGCATCTATAAGTGCTACAGCTCCACAGTATGTCTAAATGGATATAAAAAGGTAAAACTTGTAACTCTCAAATTTCATTATAAGTATTTGGGTGTCCTAGCGTGGTTTAATCATACCAGCTTAGTGAAACTTTTGTAAATCAATTGTTTGACAAAGTGACTATGAAAAGCAAGCACTTACTTGCGGCCAGGTAGAGGTTCCATCCGAAAGTACCTATAAACCAGAAAAAATAAAAAGCTTTAAAAATAATACATGGCAAGCATCCACCCAATATCATAAGAATTCAGAAGAAACCCGAGGCCTTCACTTCCCTACTTTAGGTGTCAACTTGACATTCAACATTTTTTATGAACTAACCTTGATCATATAGGTAATAGAAAAACGAATGCAAAATAATTGGGTTCCTCTATTTCATGTGAAGAAATTTCCAAAACCATTATAAGTGTTTCGGTATAAAAAGGAATAACCCCACATAACTTCACTAGACCAAACACTGTATCAACTTTACCACTTCAAGGAAAAAGGCTATTGGTAAGAAGCCTCGCCTGGCTGGAAGATCAGCTGAAAAACGTCTATAACATGGTAAAAGAAATTGAATAGGTACAGTACGGGGACCAAATACACTCAATAATTGTTTAGTAAAGGTAAGCTCAGTGCTTAAGTGATGGAAATACGAAATAGGAGGACATCGAAATGGTCAGCACTGTTATTTTGGACGGGACAACAAAGTAAAAGTAGTTAACTTTGTTAAATAATTTTGATCAGGGACATATTTAATCAATTAGTGAATACTTAAGAACCATTTTACAAAATTTATTTTGCGATGAAATATGTCTTCATATTTGAAACCATTTGCATGCAATCGTCTGCAGAGAGAGAGAGAGAAAGAGAGAGAGAGTGAGATGAAGAGTCCATACTCATGCTCGAGAGCTTGCGCTGCTGTTATTCTTTTGCGAGGATCATATCTGCAAATTAGATGACGTCAAAATATAACAATGATCTCAATTAATAGAAGCTTCTGAAACATAAGTAACATGTCAATAACAATTGCAAAAGTAACATTGGGGCATATCAAATGCTTGCATTATAATCTAGTAAGGAACTTTTTAAAAATAAAATTAAGGTACTTCTATTAAGTATAGCACCAAGAAAGTGCTCTATGACAGAAAGAACTGATAAATACAAGAGCTTCCTTATTTAGCTATGTTAGATATTGACAAACTCAATCATATGGCCTATATCATTTACAATAAGATTTTTACACCAAATATATAGTAAAAGGTATAGGCATATACATTTCACTGAGATAAAGAACCTACATTTCCGTCAAAACATCATCTGTTTCTTTTTAAAAAAGAACAAGTATAGTGAAGCTGAGGTGAGATTCGACGGAATTGGCGGTGCCTACATACAAACAATTCAAATTTTAGGCTCGTGGTTCCAGAAGAATGGTATGATGGGAAAAAATGGTCATACATAAAAGCAAAATAGGATGGTTGAAATGGAGAAGTGCTACCAATATGAAGGCAAGGTCTATAAAATGGTTGTAAGACAAGCAATATTATATGAGAGTGAATGTTGGGCCCTACGGTCCAACATATCCATATGATGAGTATTTCACAAAAGCAAATTTTACGATGGATATGCGGTCATAAAGGATGACAAGATTACAAATGCTCATATTCAGCTAAAAGTTCAAGTAGCACATATAGAAAAACTCCGAAAAGTTGGCTTGATGGTTTGTCATGTCCTCTGTCAATGTCCAAAAGCACTAGTACATAGGTATGAAACAATGGTGATTTAAGGTGCTACAAGGTGACGAAGAAGACCTAAAATCGCATGGAAGAAAGTTATTTGAAAGACCTACAATCTTTTAAAATCCATGCACACTTTGGTGAAATATGACAAGATAGAAGAAAAAGTATCCATTTAGGTAAAATAATAAAGGGCTATGATCAAAATTTAGTTCGCTAGGAGGTTTTTAGGTCTTATTAGAGATGTATTCTTTTTGATCAGATAAAGTGAAATTCCATTAAGAATCACATCCGGTAGACATTGAAATTACAAGCTGTAGAAAAAAAATTAGTTCCTGAAAGAATGATTCTGCTATAGACTTCCTAAGGAGCTTACAAAGTCAAAATACTGAACAACATTATTTAAAATGTGATGTTTGTTCCAGCAATGTTAGTAAGACATCTATATTTCAGGGTATGGATAGAAGAATAGCTCCCTTCAAAACATTATGCTATTTCTTTTCAATAACAAACACCAAAAAAAGTTGGAACATCCTGCCAAATCTTCCAGATAGGCCTCTTTACATGCCATTGCCCCTGACAAGATTGCTAACATTTTGTATGATTGGATAGGTAGATACAAATTAATGGTAAGATTTGAGTATGACTTTGTTGAATTGGTAAATAAGAACTAAAGAGGTTAAGGACAACTTTAATTGAATTATAACATTATAAATTATGATGATGTCCAAAGAACAAATCAAGCAAGCAACTGCTTCTTTAAATCTCCTTTCATTTTCTACTATTTTAACATGGTATCAGAGCCACTACGATCTTTTTACATACTCAGGTAGCCTTCTTTGATGACTATCCTGGCAACTTTTTCCGGTGATTATTTCAACACTTATTTCGACATCTAATATTCCGCGACTTTTCCACTAGCCACTATACTGGACCATTTCATGCGGCTGTGCGCGTTTTCCCACTCTATCTTTTCTATCAACATTCTTCGAACTCTTGGCTTACATTTATCCTAAGTCTTCAATATATCTTCTCTCTTTTATTTCTTTAAATTATTTTGAGCTGAAGTTGTGCAATTTCTTCTAAACTTTTCATTCTTCTCTATTCTTTCTAATTTATTCTCAAGCAAGAATTTTCTTGCTCCTCTTAAAAATGAATGAATCATATTGTCTCTCTCTCTCTTTTCTTCCTTTGTAAAAGTGCAAGCCGGTAGTAGTGACATTTCTCACTTTACTTCTTTGAGTGGAGCTATGATAATTCTCTGCAGTACAAAACAACTAGACAACAGTCGTCTTAATCCCCACTACTTGCACAAGTCAATCACGTAATCCATTTGCTTATGTCACATAGTTTTCACATGAAGACGCACGTAATCGCATTTCTGGTAATAAGAATTTTTTGTATACACGTAATTTCCCTCTGATCTCTTCCTTTGTCACATTAGTTAATGGATCAAAAATTATGATTAAAGGAATAAGTAAGGCTTATGCTCTTCCTTCATTACTTTTAATGTTAACTCATTTTACCCCAAAATATCCATATAATTTGATATCCATTAGTAAATTGACCAAGAACCTAAATTATTTTGTAACCTTCTTGGCTAACTCTATTTTTGTGCAGGACTGAAGAATAGGATAGACAATTGGAATAGAACATAAGCCACAATACTTATCACTTATCTAGCCCAAAAACACATGGTGCTTTTACTTAAACGGCTGCTTCTCATCTTCTTCATGATCACTCGAATCATCCAAGTATTTTCAAATTATATAAGATGGTGTTGAAACTTTCTAAGTAGCCGTTTGGACATATATTTGGTTGAAACTTGAAAAAAAGAATTTTTGAAGTTGTGTTGAAAACTAATTTTTGGAAGTTGAAGTTCTGTTTTGACATGCATTTTGCTTGAAAAAAAGCCAAAGCTTTGTGAGTGGAAGAAAAATTTTCAGGCCATTTTTGGAACTTGAAAATTTTTATAAATTTTTTTCAAAAACTTATCAAATTCCATGAACAATGTTTTCAAAATTCTTTTTGAAATTAAGTAAAAAAAAAATCTATGTTCAAACGAGAGCACTTGTCTTCCTTAGAATGTGAGTTATGTCAGCTACGTAAACATACACATGCCTCTTTCCCAAAGAGAGTCAAAACCGGGCAACTCTATGTTTGAAATTATTCACTCAAACATTTGGGGTCCCTTTCAGTACTTCATTGCTTTTACCGATGATCATTCTCGTTGCACTTGATTATTTCTAATGAAGAATAAATCTGAATTGTTTTGTATCTCCGAAATAAAATTATGCTGAAATCCATACTCAATTTGGTGTATCTATCAAGAAACTAGTCAGCGATAATGAAGGGAATATTTCTCAACGCCTTTCTCCACTTTTATGTCTTCTCTAAGGCATTCTTCATTTATGATCTTGTGTGCATACTCCTCAACAAGATGGAGTAGCTAAACGGAAGAATGTGCATTTAATTGAAACAGCTTGAAATCACTTATTGATGCTCATGTCCCTATTTGTTTTTCAGGGTGAATTGTCATAACTGCTTGCTATTTAATTAGTCGTATGCCTTCAGTTGTTATGCAGCACAAGTAAAGTTGTTATGCAGCACAAGTAACTTTACTCCATCAAGAGAATCCCTTTTCTCTTCCTCCCTGTGTGTTTAGTTGAACAAGTTTTATTCAAGATCTAACTTCTGAAAAGCTAAACATCAACCCAAGTCTATCAAATGCATTTTATAGGAATAGTCTTATCTTCAAAAAGTTACCAACATATGATCCCGTTGCAAACATATTAAGTTCTTTGTATTAGCATATGTCACATTTTCCGAGTTATCCTCGTACTTCTCATCAAATTCACAAAATCAATAAGCTATGTCAGAATTCTTCTAATCGGACTCTTCTGTCTCTAGCTCACCCTAGTTCAGCTAAATTTTAGGTTTACTCTTGACGGTCTCAATCAAAACCATTTGCCTGCTAATTCAATTGAGTATTCTATTGATGATATAAGTACACAAAGTCCACCTAGTGACTCATTACCTACTCCAATTACATCCCCTCCTTCGGTAGGATACTTATATGATGAACTTGGTCTCCAATTGATCTTGGATAAGGTACTTGTACTACTCGCAATCATTATCAAGTTTTAAATTTCTTAAAGTATCACCAATTATCACCCTCATATCATGCCTTTGAACAAAATTTCTCCACTGTCAAAATACGCAAGATTGTAGCAAAGCAATAGCTCATCTGGGCTAGCTTCAGGCTATGATTGAGAAAATGACGAGAAAATAACTGCTCTTCACTATAATGGTACTTTGAAGATCATTCCTTTAAAACAGGATAGCAATTGAATGTCATTGGGTGTTTATTGTAAATGAAGGTGCTGATGGGGAAGGTTACTCGTCTAAATTCTAAAAGCTAGATTGGGTGATCAAGGGATATACTCAGACTTATGATTTTAACTATGCTGATACTTTTTTTTGCCATGATCGCTTTTGTCCACCTCTTTATCTCCATGACAACCATGTTTCATTTGCCACTTTATAAATTGGATTTCAAGAATGCTTTCCCTCGTGGAAAAATTTATCAAAGAGGTCTACATGAAGCAACCATTAGAGTTGTTGCTCGGGGGGAGTTCGCATTAATATGTCGCCTACACTGATCTCTTTATGGTCTCTGGCAATCACCAAGGGCATGGTTTTGTTGTTTTAGCTCTATTTCCGCGCTCCAACTTGAGGCGTATTATTAAAAATTAAGAAATTGTTTATATGGCAAGAGTTTATTCCTTGTAAATATGTAAAAGGTTTGGACTCCATGCAATTATGTAATTAGGAGAAGGAATACATTCTTTTCCTTTTGGGGTTACTTGTAAACAATACATAACCAATTAAACACCAACAGAATAATCAAGCAACTCCACATATCTTATTTATTCTTTCTTTACAACCCTTGACATGTTCACCGGTCACCATACCTAGTTCCTTATCCAAATATGCTCCACATAAATCTCGTATCTCTGAACAAGAGTCCAACCACACATACCATCGCTCCACCATCTTATGAAGTAATTCCAAGAATCCGTTTTGAAGTACCATCTAATAGTAACTTGAAAGCCTCACCCTTCCATCTTTCCCCACTTCTAGGACCCTATCAGCTTATGTCTTAAATAGAAACAAAGTAACAATTATGGTGTCTCCTAGAGCCGACACATTCATACCAATCCTAACTTTCTATGCGTTGGTTGGTCAGCAATGGAGTGG
This sequence comes from Nicotiana tabacum, assembly GCF_000715075.1. Lineage (NCBI taxonomy): Eukaryota > Viridiplantae > Streptophyta > Magnoliopsida > Solanales > Solanaceae > Nicotiana > Nicotiana tabacum. The sequence continues at coordinate 30,498,824 of NC_134084.1, forward strand.
GCTGACCCTAATCATGTTAACCTCAGACTTGCTGACCTAAGCTGTTCTATCGAACCGACTGACACCAGGAAATACTGATTTAATCTTTTTCCCCCTCTAAGCCCCTTGTTTCCATTCAAAACATAAGTTCAATACCGGCAAGTCTATGCCAAAAGTCACCCTTGAGACTTAATGCATGCCATGCTGGATGTCTCTATATGTTACTTGATTGACATCTTGGTGTACTTTTCTGGAGATAAGGAAGAAGAGTTCTCTCTCTAAGAAACAAAAGTCAAAACACTAATTCAGCTAGACTCATTTTCACTTATATTGTTCACATTCTTGTCGTTGTGATTACTTTGTAACTGCATTGTGTCATTATGTGTACGCATGCCATCTCTGACAAGGATTAGAACCCAAGAAATTTAGTATGCATACCATCATCTGGAAGACGTATTGGAATCTCATATTGAAAGCATTACCAACTAAATGCTGCATTAACTAAGAAATGGGCACATACTCAAGCATCTTAGAAAGGAGGTCATATGCAGGACTTTTGGGCGTCAGGTGCAAAACACTATAAAGTGCAGGATTGTCACTGCAAGGGAAACAATAAAGCTTTTAGATGATAAATCCAATTGCAAGGCAAGGACGGCAAGACAATTCAATGCTAACAGAAATCCTTAATACTAAAAGCAGTATGAATGAACCTACTACTTATGTCCTTGAATACGCTGCACGTCAGATTGCCAATGTGGAAGGTTTACCAGTGTTGGCCACTTTTCTGGGGTGGGATGACCTGACAACCATATGACATAAGTGCAGTGCTCAAACAAGTAAAAGGAACAAAGAGAATATTCGAAAATTAATCCTCACCGAGAACCTTAAATATCTTGTCAAGTTGGTCAAGCTGCATTACGAGAATTATTCATTAGATGAAAAATAAATAGTTACACAGTAAAAAGATCAACAATACGCTATTGAACCCCCAAAAGGAAAAGCATAAATGAAATGTTGAGAGTACAAAAATATTAACCTGGAACGGATTTGGTGTTCCTTTCACTTCTTGCCCTTGAAATAGTGGCTTTAGAGTAAGAAGCTCAGCAAATATACAGCCAACAGCCCACATATCTACATAAACATATTTTTTCTTGGTTGAAAAGGAAGAAATGTTTACTTATTTAGAGTGACAATTATTGAAGCTCAAAAGACAAAGGGTCATACCAACTGCACTTGTGTAGTGTTTTGCCCCAAGGAGTAACTCTGGTGCACGATACCAGATGGTCACTACAACCTGTCATTACTCAACGTACAAAATTTCAAAGTTACTACAAAGCAGTGATATCCGACAAAGAAAGTCAAATGTGCATCTAAAGAGAAAGAAAAGAACAAGGAATCATCGTTTTGTATTTAACTTCCACTCTGCAGCTCAATCAGAAAATCAATTCTTATCAAAATCTAGGACTGGTAAGTATGTCAGGAACAAAAGAATTAACATGGCCAAAGTTGTGACAAACAGAAATAATGTGATGCTAGTCAGATGTATTTTTGTCATTCTCAAACTCATCAAATATTCTTAGCACGGCCCATGTTGTTTAGTAATCCATCTCATCATCTTCATTTACAAAACGTGGGTTCAACAGATCAGTCATATAGACTATGTTAAACTACATACAAAATTTCATATATATTACACACATAATATGTGTGGCAGTGTAGAAGAAATAGATGTCAGCTGAGGGATGAGGGATGAGGGCCTGTCTTTGTTTTTTGTGAGTTCATGCCCAGAAGAGGCCATTACTGTAGATAAATGGGTGTTGTTCGTGAGGAACCATAGTTTTCTTCAGTCCTTCACTCTGTCGTATAAGACTTAACAGGGTTTGCCCCCAACATCACTAAAGTATTACTTCATAAAAAGATCAATAAGTTATTACTTAATCAAAAATAATAAGAGAATGTATTTTCAACAATCACATCTTCCACCATCCATGGACCAGAAGTAAAATTATCGAGCATCAGATAGGTTAATAATAAGTCTATAATATACCAAGGGATGCTTTTGACAGTTTTAGTCTTGGTTCTCTCAAAGTTGAACGGCTTAAGCAATTTTTCATAATGGAACTTATCAGTTTCGTTTTGGGACCAACTTGTTTTGGTTTCAAAAAGTAGAGCAGGATTGTAGAACAAAATTTGGCTGTTGGTTTATAAAAGCCTAGAAAACCAAAAAAATAAGCCAAACCTATTTCTTTTTGTTTGCTCTCCAACTGCTGGGCTGTTTCTCAAGTTTCTTAAGTTATTCCTTGGCCCTTTTTTAGGGTGGTCAGAAAGGGGGAGGGTGGAATGAAATTCCATCTTTTTTTCGAATAAATTTTTTTGTTCAAAAGTATGTTTAGTAGTATCAAAAGTAGATTAGTTAGGTTTAATCATTTTCTAATATTAATGTATTAGGGATTTAGTGATAATTTTCAGATCAATATAAGCACTCGCCTTATATATATTGTGTGCGCAATCCAGCATCATCACATAAATTGGGACAGAGTAAGTAATTTTTCTTGTCTCTGCTTAGATTTGAACCATGGTCTCCCATGGTCCATTCCAGCCCAATTGACCGCCTAGATCACACCTTATGATGTCACTTGGTAAAGAATAGCTTAAGCTTTTTATATATAAGGTGTAACTACTTGACACTTGGGTAAGGGGAGGAATTACAAGCTAAACAAAAAGGAGAGATGGAGAAGCTATAGCTGCAATAAAAAGTGTGTCTCACCCCATTCTCAGCTAATGGTTTCAATGGAGCCTGATAAATTCTTGCAAGGCCAAAATCAGCGATTTTAATAACTCCATGTTCCTCTCCGTCACCCATCACCTGTAAGGAGAAGTAAAGGATACAAATATAGGAATGTTTATAAGAATGTTATTTACAAAAAAATGTAAAAGAAGAGACATAAGAACGGACAGAAAGGGCAGAATCATACCAAGATATTTGATGGCTTTAGGTCTCGGTGTATAATCCAATTACTAAAAAGGAAGTGCATTATTATTAAAGCCAAAAAGAATATAGATTTTAAAAAAAAAAAAAAGGAGAGCTAATAAATATGGCTTGCCTGTGAAGATAATTGAGACCATTAAGCAGTTGCCATAAAAGGGACTTCACTGTGTACTGATTGATAGCCTGATTGACCTTGTCTCTATGATGTCTGATAATTTCCTATTAAGATGCCCAATATTGTTTCAGTAACACTAATTATATATCAGAAAATTAAATGTATAGGAGGCGAGACTCGACTAGACTCACATAAAGGTCATGCTCGGCATAGTCAAAAGCGAGGTAAAGGGACATATCAGCTTGGTTGATATGAACATTGACAAGCTTTACAACATTCTCATGTGTAATCTCCCGAAGCAACTGCATCAATCAAAGATTATCTCCATTGTTAAAACTAAATAAATACTTACATTTCACTGCTAGAAGAACTTAGTAATTAATAAAATTTTGACCATGATTTCACGAATGGCGGTGGGAGAAACGCCGTCGCCGTCCTTGGATTGCTTAAACTTCTTGATAGCAATAGATTTGGAGCGGTTAGCTTTGATCTTAGCCAAGAAAACCAAGCCGTAAGTTCCTTCCCCAATTTTTCCGATCAAATCGTAGTGTTGCAACCACTCTGGCCGATTGCTGCTATTGGAATTGCCGCCTCTACTGCTAGTATTGCCATCTCCCATGCCGATCTTTTTCAATATGTATCTCTTTGTTTGTTAATAGCTGAGATTATGAGCTTTCCTTCCCCAGACAGTCAAAAGGGAGGGTTTTGGTAATGTGTTATGTTGAGTTCTTTTTGGTAAGTATTTTCCTTCACTAATTTTGTCCTGGGCCAAGAGATACACAGCCCACACAAATTTTGTCCTAGCCCAATCTAGAGAGTAGTCTGGGCCAACAGATACCTAGCCCAATCTTGCTATATATTAGTTTGGGGGATCTTTCCATAAATTGCCGGCTGGATTCAATATTTACGTTTTTTAGCTGGTATACATAAATTATACACTAAGTATATACGATTATACACATAATATACTTAAATTATACATTTACAATCTATCTATCTATCTATCTATATCTATATCTATACTATTATAAAAGCACGAATAATTTTTGATAAATATTGAACGACTAAAATATTCCTGAAATATTGATTGACTTTTATACCCTAAATATTTGTATAATTTGAGAATCTAAGGTAAATCACATAATAATAGAATTCTTTTTAGATTTAAACTATACATACAACGAGCCTACAAAATTGTTTTGAGTCAAATTCTTTTAGGAGACTATTGTTTTGGACTACTCCTCACCACGTCATTATTGAGTACATTTAAATTTTAACCGATTGCAGCTAAAAGTTACAAGCACTTTCAATTCCTTTCTGTTTGTAGGAATCCTTTATTAAGTTTACTTTTATTATCTATCTATATTTATTATAAAAACACGAATGTTGAAAGCTAAATGTTGAACGACTAAAATATTTTTAAAATATTGATTGGCTTTTATGCCCTTAAGTATTTACATAGATCTTCACAAGAAAAGGACAAAACTGAAAATACATACAATAAGATGACGAGCTATAATAGAATAGGAAAATAACCTAGGAATTCTGATATATACGCGATCAACTAAATCTATCAAATTTGATTTGAGTATATGTAAGACTTCGTTCATGAGGAAACCTCTTTACGTTAAATATATTAGCTAAGAAAAGCAGCCACAAAAATTATCAAAGTATCAATATCTCAATCATGTTTGGATACTGATTTGTTTGTCCCAATAGGATACTAATATAAACGTTTCTTCAAATTTCTTTGCAAAGTACAGGTTTTTCATTCTAATAATGAGTTTTTTAATATATATTTATTCTTAGTAATGATTACTCACTCCGTTTCAATTTATGTGAAGATATTTGACTGGACACGGAGTTTAAGAAAAAATGAAGACATTTGGAATTTGTAGTCCTAAACAAGTCAAAAAGAGGCTCAGAGTATTTGTGTGGTTATAAAAGCTTCTCATTAAGGGTAGGACTGTAAGTTTAAATTAAGTTGTTTCCAAATCAAGAACAGGGTCATTCTTTTTGGAATGGATCAAAAAAGAAGTAGGTTCACATAATTTTGAAGTGCTGGCCAACGGGCTACTGACAGCATTTGAAAGGCCTTTTAAATAAAGAGTTGGGTTGGGTGCTAAACAATATAGCCCAATGTGAGCATGCTGAGCTGGATTACATTAGCCCATTTAGACAACTCTAATCTTTGGGGCTTCAGTTTTTCGTAACATATACAGTAACATTTTATGATTCCTTTATACATTATACTACTATTTATGAGTTCTCTAAGGTAGCGTACATCATATGTCCCCAACAATTAATAAAAACTCTAAGTACCCTAAAACAGAACTGTATGAAAGCAATACAAGAGAAAGAGCTTCTTATTGATATTCTTTTGTAGGTTGAGAACGATTGATAGAGCTTGAGATAAAATTTATTACTGAATGTAGGGAGAGGAAGTATTTATAGTATGGACTAGTGTAACTGTTCCCTAAGATCTCGCCTGCATGTTATGAATATTAATTATTTATTCTGTACGTTATGCAAAGTGGATTTGCAAATGTTCAGGAGTTAATGCCGAATTCTTATATAGTTAATTCGTGGATGGCGCTGTCTGATCCCAGTATGGGATAATCCGAGATGCATTTTCTCAATTGACTTTTGTATACGATCAAAATCAAATGCCCCGATTTTATAGGCTCAAGAGGTCGCATAGAGAATAGGTTTAATATAGACCGAGCTCGAGCTCGAGTTCGAAGGCAGAATACGAGGTTCGACGATCTAAGTGCTCGAAGAGCATCGGAGCCAAGTATGACCAACCCCGAGATGATGCCGTCATGGATTTATAACAGAAAGAGCAAGACTCCCGCCACGTCCCCAAGATCATGGCGTAAATTCCGGAATAGATTTGTATGAATTAGTACAAATTTGTATTAGGCGATTAGACAACTGTCCCACTGAGATTCCTTACTGTAAATAGAAATGTACCATATTTAGGGTTCCCCTATTATATAAATGAGACCTCAATCATTTGTAAACATCATCAATCATTGGCAAAGAATATACCCTCTTACTTTCTTGCTCACATTTCATCAGAATTGTCCTTTAACTTTATTGTTCTTGACCTACCTCAACTCGAGGTCACCTTAGTTCGAGGTCGAGACTGGCTTGCACACTGGTTTGATTTCACTTACTTCTTTCATTTATACGTTAGATTTCTTGGTCATCAATTAGTATTGAACTAAATCACATAATCATAAACAAGTTTAATTGTTACTCGTATTTTCGAGATAAACAGTTTGGTGCTCACCGTGGGGCTAAAAATAATAGTGGTTATTTTAGTACTGATTCTGATAACACGTGTTATTTTCACACTTGTTCTTGTCAAGAATTTTTATTCTCAGGATAAAACATGTCAAACTCACAAAACGCACCTGTACACGGCGATGATGGTCTTGGATTTCACGAGAAAAACAACAATGTAGTTGCTCCGGGAGCCTATGTACCACCGATTAACCCTAGGGAAGTGCCAAATATGGAACCAGTCGATGTTAGTTCACACATTGCTTTGAATGTGGATTTAGGCGCAGATCCCGGAGGAAGTGTAAGTAGGGAAGCCTGATCTGGTGGCGAGGGAACACAAGGTATAGGAGATGGGGGAGTTAGCCTCCAAGTAATATTTGAGATGTTACAAGAGTAACAGATTGCTATTGCTCAGCCTCAAAGTCAACATAAAACTCAAAGTGTGGTCGAACCAGAAGTCACTCGCCGAACTGAACCAGTGCCAGAGAAATCGAATGGTAATGGCTCGGGGACTGATCCTACAATTATGAAGATGCTTGAGGAGCTCACCAAAAGAATCGAGTCAGGGGAAAAAAAGATTGAGGATAATGACAAAAAAGTGGAGACGTACAACTCCCGTGTTGATCAAATACCGGGGGCACCCCTGGTCTTGAAAGGATTGGATGCCAAAAAATTCATGCAAAAGCCGTTTCCCCCGAGCGCGGCTCCAAATCCCATCCCCAAGAATTTTTGTATGCCCGATATATCTAAATATAATGGAACAAGCGATCATAATGAACACATTACCTCGTACACTTGCGGGATTAAAGGGAACGACTTAAATAATGATGAGATCGAATCAATATTGTTGAAATTTTTTTGGAAACTTTGTCAAAGGGAGCCATGATTTGGTATCACAACTTGCCACCGAATTTTATCGATTCATTTGCTATGTTAGCAAACGCCTTCGTGAAAGCACATGCCGGGGCCATAAAGGTTGCGATAAGGAAATCGGACGTTTTTAAGATAAGACAAAGGAATGCTGAGATGCTAAAGGAGTTCGTATCCCGATTTCAAATGAAGTGAATGGAATTATCACCGGCCTTAGATGATTGGGCAGTACAAGCTTTTATGCAGGGGTTGAATGAGCGGAGTTCTATCGCATCATGATAGTTGAAGCAAAATCTGGTCGAGTACCCAGCCGTGACTTGGGCAGATGTACATAATCATTATCAGTCGAAGATCAGGGTCGAGGATGACCAGTTAGGAGCCCCCTCAGGCTTAGTTCATCCAAATAGATTGGTGGTTAAAGCCCCGAGGGATACAGATAGGGAACCTAGATCGAATAGGTAACGGTATCAGTCACATGTCTCAGATAAAGAAACAACGGTTCGGGGTGCAATCCTCCTCGGAACGATCGGAGAAACGATCGAGGATAGAATTCTCGGGGACTTATGAGTAAGCATGATTTTGATAAACATACCGATCCCGCAAAATCACCTCGGTTGTCGAAGTATAATTTCAGTGTAGATACATCGGGGATCGTGTGAGCTATTGGAAGAATCAAAGTAATGGGGATCACATTGGTGGGAATATAGGCCGATACGTCTCCAGCCTGTGTTTCAATGACGGGTAAGGCGGTCAAGCTACCTGCGCCTGTCTGGTCTGATCGTTTAGCCGCTCTTTCTAAGAGACGGGAATGTAAATAGAAAACATCCCCTGGGAAAGCCTCACGACCTAGTGGTCGGTGTAACAATAATGACCACCAGGTGGCCTAGGCCTATACAAAATGATCCTTCTCAAAGGAATCCAAACTTGATGTATAAATATCATGGCACACATGGGCATAAGATCGAAGACGGCAGGCAACTGAGGGTAGAGGTAGCTCGATTGTTCAACGAGGGTCATCTTCGAGAGTTTCTTAGTGATCGGGGCTAAGAACCACTTCATGGAAAGAGATGCAAACAGAAAAAATGAGCAGGAAGAACCACAACATGTAATTTATATGATCGTTGGCGGTGTCGATGTTCCACAAGGGCCTAAATTCAAATGCACCAAAGTGTCGATCACCAGAGAAAAATGGACTCGGATTTATGTGCCCGACGACATCCTATCGTTCAATGACGAAGAAGTGGAAGGCATATCTCAGTCGCACAATGATGCCCTGGTAATTTCTATTTTGTAAAATAAAATTCAAGTTAAACATATTCTAGTGGATCCAGGTAGCTCAGCAAACATAATTATATCAAGGGTCATAGAGCAACTCGGCCTACAGGACCAAATCGTACATGTATTTTGAGATCTAAATGGCTTCAACATGGAGAGCGAAACAACGAAGGGGGAAATAATCCTGCTAGTGAACGTGGTCGGGACCATCCAAGATACAAAATTCCATGTCATCGAAGGCGACATGAGGTATAATGCGTTGCTCGGGAGGTTATGGATCCATAATATAAGGGCAGTACCTTCAACCTTTTATCAAATGATGAAATTACCAACAATGGATAGTGTGAAAATGGTTTACGGAGAACAACACGCTGCAAAGGAAATGTTTGCAGTCGATGAGGTGACACCGATACCAGTGCCTTCGACCTCGGAAAAATCGAGCACCAAAGATAAGGAGGCGGCCAAATAGCAATCACCGCCCCCAGCCTCGACCGAATCGGAGGAACAGGTAATCGAAGAAGAAGAAGAAGAAGAAGAAGAGGATTTCCTTACTCCTCAAACTTTCGTTATTCCCGAAGAGTCAGATGCAACCAAGTCAACGGTCGAGGAACTGGAATAGGTCATACTGATCGAGTACATGTCCGAGAGAAAGGTATACCTGGGAACGAGGTTAACCCCCGAACTCAGGAAAAAACTCATTCAATTTCTTATCAATAACATGGATTGTTTTTCTTGGTCCCGTTTAGACATGACATAGATCCCACTAGAAATAACAACACACCGGCTAAGCATCGACCCCAGGTTCAAACTAGTAAAGCAAAAGAGAAGGCCCAAATCCGAGGTAAAACATGCATTCATAAAGAATGAGATAACTAAACTTCTTAAAAAAGGGTCCATTCGGGAGGTAAAATACCCCGAGTGGTTAACCAACGTAGTTGTAGTCCCTAAAAAAGGAATAAACTTAGAATGTGAGTAGATTATAAGGATTTAAATAAGGTATGCCCTAAAGACTCTTTTCCACTGCCTAACATCGACCGCATGATCGATGCCACGGCCGACCATGAGATCTTTACCTTTATCGATGCCTACTCCGGGTATAATCAAATTCAGATGAACCCCGAGGACGAGGAGAAGACCTCATTTATCATTAAGTTTGGAACATACTGTTATAATGTTATGCCCTTCAGGCTAAAAAATGCTGGAGCTACATACCAACGCCTAGTTAACAAAATGTTCAAGGAACAGATAGGTAAATCGATGGAAGTTTACATCAACGATATGTTGGTTAAGTCCCGGCGCATAAATGACCATTTGACTTATTTGCAGGAAACATTCAAAATCATGAGGAAGTACAACATGAAGCTTAACCCAGAAAAATGTACCTTCGGGGTCGATTCGGGCAAGTTTCTCGGCTTTATGGTATCAAATCGAGGAATCAAAATCAACCCCGACAAGATCAAGGCCATTGAATATATCACTACCGTAGATAGTGTAAAAGTCGTACAAAGGTTAACAGGACGAATAGCCGCCTTGGGTCGATTCATTTCGAGATCATCGGATCAAAGCCACAGGTTCTTTTCCTTGCTCAAAAAGAAAAAGGATTTCGCATGGACCCCGAAATGCCAGCAAGCATTGGAGTAATTGAAGCGATATTTATCGAGCCCACCTCTGCTTCACACTCCGAAGGTAGATGAAAAGTTTTACTTATATTTGGCAGTGTCCGAGATAGTGGTAAATGTTGATACCTAATTTTTTCCTATATATTTTCGATATGCAAAATAACTTTAAAATAGCATATAAATGCATACATAAGCATGTCCAAATTTTTATTATTTCCCCATAATTTTTAAAGGTTTTTAAATCAATTTATTTCCCTTTTTATCCATAAAAATCCAATAATTATATCCAAAATTATTTGATGATTCATTTATTGGATTTTTATACTTATGCAAAATATGGCTAAGGTAATTTTTACAATTTTATTTAGTATTTTTAAAAGCTAATTGCATATAATTGCAATATTAGCCTTTTAAGATTTAATTGTGTTTTATATTCATAAAATTAAGACCTATATTTTTAAATTATTATTTACATGTCGTGAATCATTTTAGAACTTTCAATTTATTTTCAGAAATTTATTTACTATTTTTTATAATTTAAAAGGGGGAAAATTGGCTATTTAAATAATAGCCCGTTTGTATTTCAATTCTAGCCTAAATTGAACCCAATTTCCCCCAGCCCAATTTCAATTTAAACCCGAACGCTAACCCAATTAAACCATTCCAACCCGAATTCCCCACCTAACTATTTTAATCCAGGCCGTTGATCATTCAGATCAATGGCCATCATTACCCCTTACCATAATTAATCCTAAACGACCCCTTACCCTAATTCACTTTTCACCAAACGCCGCCCTTGAGTCCCCTCTCCTCTCAATTCTCTCTGTAGCCTCACATAAACCCTAACCGATGCCACCCCATTTCACCCTAATCCACCTCAATCCCCCCTTAATCCATGGTCTCTCATGACCATTTGAGATGTATACCGGCCCTACACCCTTTGGTGGCCCGTTCGTGTGATTTCATGGACAGATCTCGAAGAAATCTGGTTCAGTCCTTGCTCAACTTCCATTCTTGACCTTTCTCCGGCCATCCATGGTCGTTCAAGTCAGATCCTTGACTTTTCTGGTTAGATCGGTAACTTTCAAAGTCTTTCTCACCTTTCTGGGTTCTCTGAAACCCTAGCTTTAAAGTTTTTTGATTTTCTTTCAGATCTACCTTAGATCTGTGCTTATTATGAACTCCTTAAGTGTTTTCCTGAAGGTTCTTCGATTTTCTTTCAAAATGACTCTTCATTTTTCAACGATTAGGGTTTCTCTTAACTTCTTTTAAAGATCTCTTCTCTAATTTTCGGTGTTGTTTTATGATTGTACTATGTACAAACAACTTGTTTATACTTTCCTTCTACTTGATTCAGCATGTTGAAAACCCTAGACCCTTTTTGGTCTTATCCGAGTTCTGAAATTGTTTGTGTATTTGTTCGATTAAGTTCTTTGTTTCTGACTCTCTTTTCTTTGTTTGAATTATTTGATTCTGAATGCTTATCATCTCTTAAACTCGACTACTGTCGAAGCCTTAATTTCTTAAAAGAGTTTTCCTCGCTTATTACTATGAGTCTGAAGGTCTTTACTTGTTTCTGACTCTCTTACCTGTTATTATGTTCTTCTTCACTTTCGATGCTATGTGACTACTTGAACTTGTTGACTACTGTGCTTTGAGTAGATCTCTTTTGCTACTGAATCCTAGCTTATTCCTACTACTGCTATATGTTTGTGTTGTTTCTTTTGCCAATGTGTTTGGCCTTGCATGTCTGATGCTTCTGTTCATTCTATTTATATGTTGAAGTACAGAATCATGTTTCTTTCTTGATTGATCCTGATTCCCTCAATATTGCGACTGATTGCAAAAGTTTACTTATGAACCCTAATTTTACTCATTTGTTTAAATTAATTGATCCCCTCCTTTAATTACTGTGATGTTTACCTTGCTGAATCCTTTCCCAAAACTAAGCATATTTTGTACTTAGTCTCAATTATTTACTTCATACTTCTACTGCCCCCTTATATGGCAAGAATCAATCTGTCTTAAACTGATTTATTTCCTTAATTAACCTTGTTAGTATCCGTTAAGCAGTGATTCCTTAATTAGAGGGAATCCCATGGGTTAATTGATTATGACTGTGATTATTTCCATGTTTGTGTTAAGACTTTACTTATTACCTTATTCTTCACTCGTTTTCAAAACTATAAATACCCTACCCTCTCTTCTTTCAAACACACAAACAATTTGAGTTCAGAACACACACTTACACTCAAAAACTCTCTCTTTCTTTACTGCTTCTTGTTCTGCTGCTTTGTCTAGCCGGCTGAAAGTCAAGGCTAGATTGTGGAATCTTGCTTGCTTTACCTTTCTGCACATTGTTTCTCTACTGGTATGTCCTAGTTAATTTTCAAGCCTCAACAACAACATGCTTTATTTAGTTGCCTCAGTTTCTTATTATTGTCTACTTCTACTCATGTTTTTGCATTCAAGTCACATTATTAGCATGCTGTAATGTGTTCCCTTCCCCTTTTAGATTAATGCTTCGCTATGTGTGTACTCTGTCAGTCACTTGTTATATACTTGCTACCTTATGAATCCCACCCATATCCCCTCTATGTGTTTGTGTTCCTTTGGCTGGTTTGTGGCCATGCTAACATCAACTATTACTGTGCATGACCAAACCAGGCCCCTGCTGGGGTCATACAATGCATCCCCAAAATTCCTTGCCCCTTTTGTATGACTACTAATTCTGTTAGTTGCTTTCAAAAATAACTGTCAGTCCAGTTTTCAAAAAATAAACCTCTTTTTTAAACTATGTTCTGCACTTCCACTATATTCCTAAAATCTAGGTTCTGCCCCTCTTGTGTGAGCCTCGCCTTGGGACCCTTGAGCTCCCTCTGAACTTGGACACATAAGGGATGGCCCTTCCACATTGCACTCATCTCTGTTTGGCTATGTAAACCTGGGTGTAAGCACTGTCCTGGATCACATGAGGTCCTTAGGGAACTTTGATACACCCAGGTATGAGAAAGACTTTGAAATTCTGGCACTGAAGTGGTTCATTACATAACTCAGAGAGGAAGCCAAGATCAGGCTTTCCTTTGGTTGTAATTTCTTATTTCTGCACTTCTTTTGTAATTCAATCATTTAGGCTATGATAATTTGTAAACAGTTATGAAGTGATTAGTGAAAAGGGTGGGTAGTTGTATGTTGTGGGTAAATTGGGTAGATAACATGCCTATAATGTCTATTTTAATTCCAAACGTGGCTTGTTAGACATCATGCCTATAGGATTTGCTTGGGTTTAAAATAAATTCTGCATGCTTTACCTTCACAATTAGAAACCATGTCTATAGGATCTAAATGGCTTTAATTAAATATCATGCCCATAGGGTTAAAAATTCAGTTTTATAATTAGATATCATGCATATAGGGTTAAAATCAATTGAAGTCCAGTTTTCATTACAGCATGTATCAAGATTCGTTTCCCTTAGAAATCATGCCTATAAGTCCAAAGTCAGTTTTTTTTAATAATTAGATATCATGCCTATAGGATTTAAAATCAGCTGTAATAGAAATCATGCCTATAAGGTCTAAAACCAATTTAGTTAAAAATCAGTTTGACTCGTGCCTGTCTGAATCAGATTAAAAACCTACTTTTTTCGTGTTAATCAATATCATTAGAAAGCATGCCTATAGGATCCAAATCGCATGTTTAAAATTAATTACTGCTTTACTGCATCAATATAGATATCATGCTTATAGGACATCGGTGTTACGACTAGGCAAGCCTTAGGTAATTACTTAAATAAAACTGGAATTGCCTTTGTTGATTACCAACTGCTACAACCAGCAGGCAGGCCTGATTCAGACTTCTTTTCTAAGTTATATAATGAATTTGGTTCTGACTCAAACTCTGCTTTAAGATTTTATAATTCAGACCTTAAGTGTTTAAGTCGTGCTAGTTATGTGCTTTATTTGCGGAGGTATACGTGAGCCTTATAACTGCTTACATGTTTCCCTCTAAATGCAGTCCTATGTTTTTTGTATGTCGCCTAGCCTTTTTACCTTTAAACCTAAGAGTCAGCCTAAAATCCTCCCTTTTATAGGAATAGTAGTCCTAAATTCCTCCGAAACTGATAGGAAAGGGACGGGTAATAGCATGCAATAGAGGTTGAGACCAATCTGTTCTCTCATACCTTAACGGGGTGGGAAGGGTAGATATGGATATGATGACCGGTGCACTAATACCACGTGTATCCCCTCTTCTGAGAAGTGTCATACTGGGTATTGCATTGAGGTGATCCATATTATAAACAAACCTAGGACCACCACTCCCCTTTTTTTACAAGCACGTTTAGTCTATAACTCTTTCAAACCTTGCCTTTCAATAATTGTTTCAAACGCTTGTGTGTTTAACTTAAATCCCCTCTTACTTGAGCCTTACTTGTTTACTTTCTAATTGCACAAATTCACAAAAACTATCTGGCCGGGAACCACACTAGTGGATCCTGAGGGGTGCCTAACACCTTCCTCTTAGGATAATTTCTAGCCCTTACCCAATCTCTGGCTATCAAACATAGTTGTAAATGAACTCTATAGGTGTCCTAATGCGCCTTACACCATTAGGTGGCGACTCTTCAATATACCCAATTCCCAAAGAGGAAATGAGTCATCACACCCCATGAATGTTGAAACCCGAAAACTCCTCTCCGATGGAGGGGGGGGAGGGGGCGTGACAGTAAGTGGGGTACTAGTTCGAGACGAGCAAGGTACATAATTCCCTATTTATTATGTAAGTCGGACTTTAGGATATGCTGAAACTAGGTACCCACACTTAGAAAAATTAGCACTTGCATTAATAAGCGCATCTAGAAAGCTAATGCCATATTTCCAGTGTCACCCAATATGTGTGTTAACCACTTATCCTCTCTTAAATTTTTTACATAAGCCCGAGCTATCAGGCCGATTGGCTAAATAGGCAGCCGAACTTGGCGGGTACGATATCGAATATCAACCCCGAATGGCCATCAAGTCTCAAATCTTAGCAGACTTCGTGGCCGATTTTACACCAACCCTCATGCCCGAAATGGAAAAAGAACTTCTTCTAAGATCGGGTACATCATCGGGGGTATGGACCCTCTTCACAGACAATGCCTCGAATGTGAAAGGGTCCGGGCTTGGCATCGTATTGAAGTCTCCTACAAGTAACACTATTAGACAATCTATTAAAACTTCTAGGTTGACTAATAATGAGGCCGAGTATGAGTCCATGATTGCAGGTCTCGAGCTAGCTAAAAGCTTGGGGGCCGAAGTCATTAAAGCCAAGTGCAATTCTTTGTTGGTGGTAAATCAATTAAATAAAAGCTTCGAAGTTCGAGAGGATAAGATGTAAAGATATTTGGACAAGTTACACGTAACCTTGCAGCGCTTCAAGGAGTGGACTCTAGATCATGTGCCTGAGAACAAAACAGTGAGGCCGATGCACTTGTTAACTTGGAGTCATCAGTTGAAGAAGATGATATTGTCCCGGGAACTATCATCCAATTACCGAGGTCTGTGGTCGAAGAGGGTCATGCCGAGATAAATTCTACAAGTTTGACTTGGGATTGGAGGAATAAGTATATCGAATATTTAAAAAATGGAAAGCTCCCATTGGGTCATAAAGAGTCGAGGGCTATACGAACCAAGGCTGCTAGATTCACATTAGATGAAGATGGAACATTATACAGGAGGATATTCGATGGACCATTAGCGGTATGTTTAGGGCCTTATGTTCTACGAGAAGTCCACGAAGGCACTTGTGGGAATCACTCCGACGCCGAGTCTTTGATTCACAAAATTATTAGAGTAGGGTATTACTGGGATAGCATGGAAAAAGACACTAAGGAGTTTGTCAAAAAATGTGATAAATGTCAAAGGTTTGCACCGATAATTCATCATCCCGGAGAGCAACTTCACTCAGTCCTGTCCCCGTGGCCTTTCATGAAATGGGGAATGGATATCGTTGGCCCTCTATCAATGGCCCCATGTAAAGCTAAATTCATTTTGTTTATGACTAACTACTTTTCTAAATGGGTGGAAGCATAGGCCTTAGAGAAGGTCAGAGAAAAAGAAGTTATTGACTTCATTTGGGACCACATCGTGTGTCGATTTGGGATACCTGCCGAAATCGACAGCGTCAAGCAATTCATCGGCAGCAAGGTAACAGAGTTCCTCGAAACAAACAAAATAAAAAGGATTTTATCAACGCCATATCATCCAACCGGGAACGGGCAGGTCGAATCAACAAACAAGACTATCCTTCAAAACTTGAAGAAAAGGTTGAACAACGCTAAAGGGTAATGGAGAGAAGTTCTACCCGAGGTTCTATGGGCATATCAAACGACATCGAAGTCCAGCACAGGGGCAACTCCATTCTCCTAAGTATATGGATTCGAGGCCTTAATTCCATTCGAGATCAGGGAACCCAGCACCAGATTTCTACATGCATCGGAGGAATCAAATCACGAGGCTATGAAAACTAGCCTCGAGTTATCAGATGAAAAATGAGAAGCTGCACTTTTTTGGATGGCCGCACAGAAGCAAAGAATCGAGAGATATTATAATAGAAGGACCAACCTTCGACACTTTGGAATCGGGGACTTACTTCTACAGAAAGTCACCCTCAATACTCGAGACCCGAATGAAGGGAAACTAGGCCCGAATTGGGAAGGACCATACCGAGTCATTGGAGTTTTCGATAAAGGATCTTACAAACTTGGCACGATAGATGACGAACAATTGCCGAGCAATTGGAATGTATCACTACTCAAACGATGTTACTGCTAAGGTGTGACTTTCTCCTTTTTCCCATTTGAATTTAAAACTAACTCATTGTAGGTTTTCGATCGAAGACGTCAAGTAGGGGTGTTTATAAAAACCCGAAAAATCGAACCAAACCGAAACCAAACCAAACCGACCAAAAAAAACCGATATTTTTTGGTTTGGTTTGGTTTGGTTTTGAATTTAAAAAACTAATCAAATTTGGTTTGGTTTTGGTTTCAATTAGAAAAAACTGAACCAAACCGACTATAGGAGTAGCTATTTCAAATTTATTATTACACCTATATATATGTATATTTTTATACAAAGTTTCAAAAATTTAATGGTAAATGTTAATATTTTGCACTTTTAGTATAGTTCTTTACTTTTATATTTTAATTTGGTTGGTAATTTTCTTTTGTTAAGTGTAAGAATCCATTTCGTGTTAAAATTAATATATTTTTAATTGAGTCCTTAAATTATTCATCACTATTTGATTCAATTATCATCAATATATCTTGGTAAATAATAGATTTCTTAAAGGGCAATTGATTTGATAGTGTTACGTTGAAAATATGGTCGCCAGAATATGTGTTTGGTAGTGTATGTCTTATATTTAAGAAAAAACCGACAAATAACCGAAAAAACTAAAAAATCGACATAAACCGAATTCAGAAAAAACCGACTTAATTGGTTTGGTTCTAATATTTGAAAAACCGACTTACTTGGTTTGGTTTCTTTTAAGGGAAAAATCGATCCAAACCAAACCATGAACACCCCTAACGTCAAGGGCACCTTTCTACAAGAAGACCTTAGGTTTAAAACACGTGTTGCACTCTTTTTCCCTTAGATAGGGTTTTATCCAAATGGGTTTTTCCGGAGAGGTTTTTAACGAGGCAACTACTATGGGCTACCTAAGGAGAATTCAATAGTATCCAAGGCTTCTTTTCAATCAACCTCGAATACTGGGGGGCATCATCCTCGAAGATTATATTTTCGAGGAAAATACTTCACCCCAAAGAGGGCCTCGTTAGGAAAACTTTGTAATGGGCCAAACGGTCAGATGAACCGTGTCCATATAGAATAGTTGAGCCCCGATGGCAAATCATGTACGCATGTATCAATTATTCAAAGAAGCA
The DNA here is from genome assembly GCF_000715075.1 of Nicotiana tabacum. NCBI lineage: Eukaryota > Viridiplantae > Streptophyta > Magnoliopsida > Solanales > Solanaceae > Nicotiana > Nicotiana tabacum. The sequence continues at coordinate 30,516,884 of NC_134084.1, forward strand.
TTCTTTCTATAACAAAACACTTTGTGTCTCAAAGAAACTTGCTACTATACGAACATCATACTTGTGATTCTACGAGAAACAACTCAAGGGCCAAAATGTGAATATGCCTCGAATACTCGGGGACTGTCATCGATAGTCAACACATTCGAATATATAAACTCGAATTTATAAGACCTCAAAGAGGCATCCCTCGATGCAAATACCAAGGCCATAATACTCGGGGACTAACCTTTAGGAAGTCCGAAAGGTTATCGAGAAACAAGTCCAAGAGACACGCCTGAAGGCTACAACCATATTAAAGACTACGGTCATACAAAAAGGCTACGACCGAAAAAATGCGGCTCGGAGATTTCCGACTTCCTCCATAAGTTAAAGGCCTTCAAATACTTTGAAAAACTGGTTAAATAAGGCTACCCTCGGCAAAAGCAAATGAAAAAGGGCTTCAATAAAATTAGCCCTCGAATAATTTAAAGGCTTTGATAACATCAGTCTTCGAAAAAACCTCAAGAGTTATTCAATTATCTTAACATAAATGGATTACAAATGAGGTTCTGATCGATTGAACCCTTGATAAACCCAACGGGTACAAAAAACACATGCTAAGGCTTAAAGAAATTTTCACTAAGTCTTTTAGCCGAAAAGAGGGAAAAATTATAGCTGCTTTAGAGGTCGAATTGGCCCAACTTAAAGAGCCTTAGGGCCAACCTAAAAAGAGCCTAAGGGATAATATAAAAAAGCCTAAGGGCCGATATAAAAGAGCCTAAAGGACAATTTGGTAAGCCTAAAAGGTCAATGCAATTAGAGTTCGAGATCTCGCTCTCACTCAACTCGAACCCAAAGGTTCGATTATCCCAAGCCTAAACAGATAATGGTTTGATCATGACTCGGGGACTCACCATTATCTGGCATGAGCCGGTAAAGGTCTCTGCCTAAAAGCTCGAACTTATTCGAGCTCGACCATGGCAATTTCGAAGAAAACATCTAAGATAAAATCTTTAACACATAGTTAAAGAGGATGAAGTCATTGCAAGAATTTTACAAGGCAGGAAATATCGATAAAACATTCAAGGAAATTCTTCTTTTTATATATTTTAAAAAAGATATATACAAGGGACAGATAAAAGGTCTTACAAAAAAGAACGATATAAGAAGAAAGGAAAATCCTATCTAATGCCCAGGGTTGGTCTCTCCCTCGGGAGCAGCTTCCTCTTCAGGCCCAGCTTCATTATCGGACCCGCTCTGGTTGCCTTCATCATCGTCATCGTTGTCGGAGGAGACAAGGAACTTGGCATCAGCCTCGAGTGCTTTTGCTTGGGCTATCTCCTCGGTGAGGTCGAAACCTCCAGCATGGATTTCTTCGAGGGTCTCCCTCCGGGATTGGCACTTGGCCAGATCACTGATCCATTTCTCTTAGTTGGAGGCTTCCTTTAGTTCCATTTGAGCAGCCTCGGCATACTTTAGGTACACAACAACGGTCTTGTCAGCCGTGGCCTTTGTCCTCTCGGCCTCGGCCCTAACCTCAGCAACTTCAGCCCCAATTACGGCAAGTTTGGCCTCGAGCTCATCGATCTTCTTGGCTAGGGCCAGATTTTTTTACTTTGATTCCCCCGAGTTGGGTCTCAGCAAAGGCTAGGTTGGTGGGCAACCTCTTTCTCACCAGCAAGCTGATCCATATTTTCCTTCCACTGGTTACAGTCGGCCTTAACTTGATCGACCTCCCCTCGAAGCTGCCCGATCATGTCCAATTTTTGCTGCAGCTAAGACACTGAAGTGTTAGCCTCTATAGTTGGATCAACTAGACCATACTGTTGCAAAATGAGGGTTACCTGCTTGTCTAGCTTGGCCTTATTTTGGCGAGCTTTGGCCAAATCTGCTTGTAAGTCCTTAAGCTCCTCCTCTTTTTGGCTGCAAAGGAGCCTCTGGGCCTTCCATTCATCCGACGATCTCTTGAGCTCGACCTCACATTGGCTCATCTCGGTTCTAAACTTAGTAATGGCCTACATAGAAAAAAGGATATCGATTAATGCATAAGGAGAAGAAAGAATTTGCAACAATAAGAGCTAATGCTTACCTGAGATAGGAGACGATGAGCCTCTTCAAAGAGGGTAGATGCATCATTGAGGTCGGCGACATCATCGACCCCAGTAAAGCAATCCTGGAAGGGATCTTCTTCATCAGGGACTCTGCTCGGGTCGGGAGTTTGTAGAGCTTGAGCTTCCTTTGTTGCCTCCTTAGAATAAGATGGTAGATGAGGGGAGTGACCTATTTTTATGGCCCCAAGAAAGTTGCTCAGGGTGCTCTATTCAGCCTCGGGGGTCTTGGTACTCGCCCTCTTTGGTGTACTTGTTAAAGGCGGGGGAATGATCTCGATCTCAGGTGATTCGGGGGCTTTTCCAGCACTTTTCTTTGGAGTCTCCTCTTCATGAGGCAGGGTTTCTGGTTCGGAGGACTTGACGGCCTCAATTGGCTTCCTGGTTCGAGTCTCTAACACCGACTCTTTACGCTCGTCCTCTTCTTTGTCATTTAGTTGGTGGATTGAGTCTATTCCACTTGAATGAGTTTTCTCCTCTGCCATTGAGCAAGGGCTTTCTTCTCTTGGGGGTCTTCGGGTTTCGAAGCCCTTTTCTCTTGTTATCTTTCCCCGATTTTGGAATTGGGGACTCGGTATCTTCCCTGGGCGGGGCTGGCCTCATTGACATCTCCAATGTCTGCATAAATGAAAATAGGCATAAGTGATATAACATCTCCAATAAAAGGAAAGCATCAAAAAACCTAGGAGAAGAACTAACTGTGGTGTTTGACCTCCTATTTGCCCCTTGACAAGTCACGCCATTTGCACTCATCATACGAGGAGGTTGCAGCTAATTTTCAAACCCGGTCCTCGTGGACGAGGATCGCATACGGCATCCAAGCAACAACTACAAAAAGGTAAATACATTACAAAATGTGGAAACGAAATATAAGAGGATATTAGGAAAACGACTTCACTTACGATTGGGATTCCATTTCTCTAGGAACGACATTTTTCCTTCAGGGATGACGTCCGAGGTCCTCACTCGGACAAACCAGCTCATCTAGCCTCGGTTCTTATCCTCGTCATTACTAGCGAAGAAGGCTTTGCTCTATTGATGTTGAAGCTTGATCAACCCTCGTTAAAGTTGAGGCTAATACAACCAAATGAGGTGATTGAGGGAGAATTCTAGTCCTTCGGCCTTGCTAGAAAAGTAGCGGAGCATAATCACTATACGCTAGAAAGAGGGGTTGATTTGGCCGAGGGTGACTTGATATCTTTTGTAGAAGTCAATCACGACTGGGTCGAGGGGACCCAACATGAAGGGGTAAGTATAAACACTCAAGAACCCCTCTGAGTGAGTGGTAATTCTCTCCTCGGGGTCGGGAATCTGTACCATGACCTCGTCTCCCCAGCCACAGTCTTTCTTCACGGCCTTGAGATGCTTATTCGTTATCAAACTAATATAACGGGATACATGCTCGCATCAGCCAGGGATTGCGGGGGGATTTTCAATGTTGAAGTCTTTCTTTATAATGCAAGGGCTTGGTATAATCTCATGAAGGGTCGGCGCCACAAGCTTGGCCGACCGGGAAGAGGAGGAAGATGCTTTCTCCTTCTGAGCAACTGTCTTTGAGGTTTTCTCCATTGTTTCGAGTTAGAAGAAGTAGAGATAGGCGGAACTTGGTATTTTCTGACACTAAAAGGAACAGAAGTTATGAGTAATGAGAGAGAAAATATGAAGAGAGGGAGATGTAAAAAGAGTTTAGAGATGGAATGAAGATTGAAGTAAAAAAATTTCAAAATTTGAACATTGTTTTTATAGGTAGGCGGCGACGTTTTGACGATGCTAATGGCCGACCACCACTGACCAAGCATTTAATGTTTTGGGGAAGCAAGTAGACGGGACGTTTAGGGATGCTTCGGTTACCTCGAGCGCCTACGTCATGGGAATGACGTCATCGTCAAGGACTCCGGAGAAATCGAAGCTTAAGTCGTTTCTTATCATTTTATTCTACGAAACGTGGGAACTATCTGTATACGATCAAAATCATATGGCCCCGATTTTGTATGCTCGAGAGGTCACATCGAGAACATGTTCAATATAGACCAAGCTCAAGTTCGAAGGCAGAATAAGAGGCTCGAAGATCTAAGTGCTCGAGGAATATCGGAGCCAAGTATGACCAACCCCGAGATGATGCCATTATGGATTTGTAACAGAAAGAGCAAGATTCCCGCCACGTCCCCAAGATCATGGAATAAATTACGAAATGTATTTGTACGGGTTAGTACAAATCCATACTAGGCGGTTAGACAGTTGTCCCAGTAAGATTCCTTACTGTAAATAGAAATGTACCATATTTAGGGTTCCCCTATTATATAAAGGTGACCCCAATCATTTGTTAACATCATCAATAATTGGCAAAGAATATATTCTATTACTTTCTTGCTCACATTTCATCAGAATTGTCCTTTAACTTTATTGTTCTTAACCTACCTCAACTCGAGGTCACTTTAGTTCGAGGTCGAGACTGGCTTGCACGCTGATTTAATTTCACTTACTTCTTTCATTTATATGTAAGATTTTTTTGTTATTAATTAGTATTGAACTAAATCACATATCTTTAAAACTATAAACAAGTTTAATTGTTAATCGTATTTTCGAGGTAAACAACTTTAAAGTTTAATACATTCTAGGAATCCTATCTAACTTGGAGTTGACTAAATATCTTTCGTCATATGTTAACTACTGTGTTGCCCACGTGGTATGACTGTAGTTTATCAATACAAGAAGTATGAGTCTAATCAAACTTTTAGTTTAGAAAGAAGTTTGTTGAGTTCGAAAGATTATGCACATGACAAGTGTAATCCAGGTGTCATTCATTTCCTAAATTCTTGTGGAATTGGCTTTGTTCTATAAAAATTCAAAGTAAACTCAAGTTTTTTGCACTAGTGTATATAATGAACACTCGTTATCGGTTAAAAATGTAGTTTAAGGTAGAATAGGTGTGATGACTCGATAGGTCATCTAGAGCTTTAACCCTTAATTATGTATTGTGAAACCTCAAATAGCTCCTTTAGTCTTCCTCGATTTATGCATGCAGTCCGTATTTTTTTCTAGAAGGCTTTTATGTGAAAAATTGATTAAAATGTAAATTCGTGCCTTAAAAATATTTATTTGAGTTGACTTCAGTCAATACATTGAGCAAACAGACCTGGATTTATGTTTTGACGATTACAGTGGGTCCATATTGTGATTTGGGACTTGGGAGTATGCACGAAATTGAATTTGGAGGTCCCTAGCTCGAGTTATCGCATTTTGTCGAAAATTTGAAGTTAAATGATCTAAAGAATTTATAAATTTGATCGAAGTTTGACTTTATTGCTACCGGGTCCGTATTTTTGTTCCGAAACTTGGTATACGTTTATTACTATATTTATGACTTATCTACAAAATTTGGTACAAAATAGAGTTAATTTGACGTGATTCGGATGCCCGGTTGTTAAAATTGAAGTTCTTAAGTTTCTTTGAAAAATTCATTCATTTTGGTATCGGATTCGTAGTTCTAGGTGTTATTTTGGTATTTTGATCATGTGAGTGAGTTCGTATAATGTATTTGGACTTGTGTTCATGTTTGGTTTGGAGCCCCGAGGGCTCGGGTGAGCTTCGGATAGGCCACAGAATGATTTCAGACTTGGTAGAATAGCTAATGCCTTTTTGCTTCTGGTGTTCTATTGCAGCGAGGCTCGCTTTTGCGAACAAGGCTTCGCATTTGCGATCTTGGGCTGGCTGGGGAAGTCTCATATTTGTGAGGTAAAAGTTCGCATTTGCGAACTTGCTCTTTTCCATTTTTGTGAAGGTAGAGTCGCATTTGCGACTCATCATGGTTTTTGACAGTCTTTGCATTTGCAAAGAAATGGTCCGTATTTGTGAGAGCTTGGGGTTCGCATTTGCAACAAAAAACATCGCAATTGCGATGACTGGGCTTCTGAAAGGAGTTCACATTTATGACCTCTTTCTCGCAATTGCGATGTTCGCAATTGCGAACAATATATCGCAATTGCGACATCCGTAGCTGGGTAAAAACTGAGTTAGATGGGATTTTTCCTATTCTTTCAAATTTTCAACCCTAAAAACATTTCAGGCGATTTCTCCAAGAGCTTTTCTTCCTCAATTCATTAGTAGTGACTCTAACCTACTTTCTTTCAATTACCCACTACATTTCACAAACTTTTAACCTTAAATCTAGGATTTTCATGGTAGAAATTGGGGATTTGGGTAAAATTAGGGATTTTTATAAAATTGAAATTTAGACCTCAAATTGAGGTTGAATTTCAAAATAAATTACATAACCGGGCTCAGGGGTGAATGGGTAATCAGGTTTTGGTACGAATTTTGGGTTTTGATCAAGCGAGCTTGGGGTTGACTTTTGCTGACTTTTTCAATAATGATCTAAATTGAACCTCTTCCACTCGTGGGCAGTTCTCAAGGCTTATTTTGAATCGTTTGGTTAATAATTTGCTAAATTTGGTTGGTTCAGAGGTTTATTTGAAGGGAAAAGCCGTGGTTAAACTTTGAGTCGATTGAGGAGCGAGGTAAGTATCGTGGTTAACCTTGACTTGATGTATTAAGATTTTTTTGCCTATTTGCTACATGTTTAAATATGTAGGTACAACGTACATGTGAGGTGACGAGTACTTATGCATTGTTGTTGGGTTAGAGCATGCGGGTGCGACTTGTTGCTTGTAATTCTTCTCCTTCCTTACTTATAATATCCATGCTTAGATTAGTTTATTTCTTATTTGATTGTTCTATCCGCATTTATGAATTAAATTGTGATGGTTGAGTATTTCTTTGAAATTAAGAATTGGTATCTTGGAACCATTATTGATGTAAGGTTTATTCTTGCTTAATCTTATATTCATGACTTCATGGTAAGGGAGAGTGGTAAATCACGATGGGTGATGTCGTGCCGTATTTATCGTTTCATGAAGAAATTGAGAGTAAAAGCACAAAGGGTAATGTCGTACCATGTTTATCATTTCATTAATAAATTAAGAGTAAAAGCACAAAGGGTGATGTTGTGTCGTATTTATCATTTCATAGAGAGATTGAGAGTAAAATCACGATGGGTGATGCCGTGCAATTATTATTGTTTCTTGGTGCGACTGAGAGTAAAAGCATGATGGGTGATGTCGTACACTCTTTATTCATTATGTTTATCCGTTTTCATTGGTTGGTGATTTACTTGACTGTCTTATGTTGACATCACTGTTCTAGCTATTGTATCATGTTCCCATTCGCATGTCCCCTCCCAATCGTACGTGTTTAATCTCTATTTGTTGTTATGTTGCACACATATCTTTGTTTGTACATGTTTAATTACATGGGTGTCCTGTCATAGCCTAGTCACTACCACGTCGAGGTTAGGCTCGACAATTATGGAGTACATTGGGTTAGTTGTACTCATAATACAACTCGGCACTTCTTGTGCAAATTTTGGTACTAGTCCCAGCGGTACGTGAGGTGCATCTGCTCGGATTAGCATATTTGGAGACTCGAGGTAGATCTTCTAGCATCCGCAGACCTTGAAGTCCCCTTCCTCTTTCCTCATGTACTGCTAATTTCATTCGAAACAGTTGTATTTATTTCAGACACTATTTGTAGAACCTCTAGAAGCTCGTATACTTGTGACTCCATATTCGGGTTGTATTTAGATATGCTAGTTATTATGCTACTTCGCACTTCATTTTAGTTTCATTTCAGTTTAATTGGTTTATTTGTTTGAACCGTTTAAAAAAATTGGTTTAAGAATTTCTCTAATGTTGGCTCTCCTAGCGAGTGAAATGTTAGGCGCCATCACGGTCCCGAAGGTGGGAATTTCGGGTCGTGACAAGTTGGTATCAGAGCACTAGGTTGCCTAGGTCTCACGAGTCATGAGCAGGCTTAGTAGAGTCTGGAGGATTGGTGCGGAGACGTCTGTACTTCTTGAGACTATGGAGTTTAGGAATAATTTCATTTCTATTCTTTTTTGTTGTACGATTTTATTCTATCATTGATGATTGAACTCTTCTATTCTTGTTCTCGCGAGATGGTGAGAACATGTACTGCATCTACAGTTGGACAGTAGCCGGAGCCCCTAGTGGCAGCTGCTACGAGGGGCAGAGGTCGAGGCCGAGGTCGCGCTAGAGGTCGAGGCAGAGGTAGAGCTCAACCTACAACTCGAGTAGCAGCACCAGCAGTGGAGCCTCAGGTGGATTTTGATGAGGAGATTCTATCTTAGACTATACCTGTTGGACCAGATCAGATCCTGGAGGGGTTCATCTCCACTCCCGTGCTTCGTGACACTCTAGTCCATTTGGTGGGTCTTATGGAGAGGGAGGACCAGGCCGGTACATTTTTCTGTGGCACCAGCTGTCTCTCAGGATGGGGGAGGAGCACATAGTCCCTCTACTCACACTCTAGAGTAGATGGCTCCCCAGTACCAAACTCTAGCAGCCCTGCCAGTTTGGGTAGTTCAGCCGATTGTTGCGGCACAGGCCGGTGATAGGCCTGCCATGTCTTCTGAGGCTTTATTGAGATTGGACAAGTTTACTAAGCTCTTTCCAGTTCACTTCAGTGGTGCACCTTATGAGGACTCACAGGATTATCTTGAATGCCCATGAGGTGCTGCAGAACATGGGTATAGTTGAGACCAATGGAGTCGATTTTGCTGTGTTTCAGATGACGAGTTCCACCAAGAGGTGGTGGAGAGATTATATGTTGACCAGACCAGCTGGGTCGCCTGCACTTACTTGGGATCAGTTTTGTTAGCTATTTCTAGAGAAGTTCCTCCCTGTCACACTGAGAGAGGATTACCGTAGGTAGTTTGAGCATCTCCAGCAGGGTAGTATGATTGTTACTTAGTACGAGACTCGTTTTGTGGATCTAGCTCATCATGATATTATCTTGATTCCTACTGAGAGGGAGATGGTGAAGAGTTTTATTGATGGACTCACTTACACTATCAGGCTACAGATGGCTAAGGAGACCGGGGGTGAGATTTCCTTGTAGATGGCTATAAATGTTGCTAGGCGGATTGAGATGGTTCTTGCTTAAGAGAGGAAGTAGGGGTCTGATAAGAGGCATTGTCATTTCGGTGGGTTTAGTGGTGCCTCGTTTGGAGGCAGGGTTACTTCTGGAAGAAGCCATCTTCCCAGGTCGTTTCAGTCAGCGCTCCAGGCATCTCATAGTGCTTTAGGTAGTCGGGACCCTTATGTGTCTCATCTCAACTAGCTAGCCTACAGTGCACCACCAACTCCTATTAGTGCACCTCCGCTATAGAGTTTTCAGGGTGGTTACCCAGATTGACAAGGTCAGTTCCAGGGTCAGTAGTCATAGCAGCCGAGGACCTGTTATACTTGTGGTGATCTAAGGCATATTGCTAGATTTTGTCTACGGGCACCGGACATCACAAAACAATAGGTTTCTCGTGCCATGGTTCCGACACTGGTTGCTTCACCGCCCGCTCTGCCAGCTAGAGGCAGGGGTCAGGCAGCCAGAGGTAGAGGTCAGGCCGCCAGAGGTAGAGGTCAGGCCGCCAGAGGTAGAGGTCAGGCTGTTAGAGGTGGAGGCCAGCCAGTTAGAGGCCGTCCTAAAGACGTGGTTCAGAGTGGTGGGGGCCAGTCCCAATGTTATGCTTTCCTAGCTAGGCCTAAGGATGAGTTATTTGATGCTATTATATAGGAATTGTTCCAGTTTGCCATAGAGATGCTTCAGTTTTATTTGATCCGAGTTCTACTTATTCCTATGTGTCATCCTATTTTGCTTCATATCTGGTTGTGCCCCGTGATTCTTTGAGTGCTCCTGTGTATGTGTCCATACTTGTGGGAGATTCTATTGTAGTAGATTGTGTATATCGCTCATGTGCGGTTACTATTAGGAGTCTTGAGACTAGCGTAGATCTCCTACTTCTTGATATGGTAGATTTTGATGTCATCTTGGGTGTGGATTGGTTGTCACCTTATCATGCTATATTGGATTGTCACACCAAGACAGTGACCTCAACCTTACTGGGTTGCCTCTATTAGAGTGGAAGGGGACTACTGGCCATTCTACCAGTAGGGTTATCTCTTATGTGAAGGCTCGACGTATGGTTGAAAAGGGGTGACTAGCTTATTTAGCTTATGTCCGCAATTCTAGTGCGGAGTTTCCTTCCATGGATTCAATATCAGTTGTTCGTGAGTTCCTAGAGGTGTTTCCCGCAGATTTGCCGGGGATGCCACTCGATAGATATATTGACTTCTGTATTGATTTGGCTTCGGGCACTCAACCCATTTCTATTCTGTCATACTGTATGGCCCCGTCAGAGTTGAAAGAATTGAAGGAGCAATTGCAAGATTTTCTTGATAATGGATTCATTAGACCTAGCGTCTCGCCCTCGGGTGCTCCCGTATTGTTCGCGAAGAAGAAAAAAGTCACCATCAAGAACAAGTATCCATTGCCGAGGATTGATGACTTATTTGATCAACTTTAGGGTGACAAGGTGTTTTCAAAGATTTATTTGAAGTCTTGCTACCATCATATGAAGATTAGGGCATCTGATGTCCCTAAGACAACCTTTCGGACTCGGTATGGACATTATGAGTTTCTAGTGATATCATTTGGGCTGACAAATGCCCCAACAACATTTATGGATTTGATGAAATGGGTGTTCAAGCCCTACTTGGATTTCTACACGATTGTATTTATTAATGATATCTTGATTTAGTCCCGCAGTCGAGAGGAACACGAGCAACATCTTCGGATTGTACTTCAGACTCTGAGAGATAACTAGTTAAATACCAAGATTTCAAAGTATGAGTTTTGGTTGGACCCAGTCGCTTTCTTGGGGCACGTAGTATCGGCATAGGGCATTCAAGTGGATCCTAAGAAAATTGAGGCAGTTCAAAACTGGCCTAGACCCACTTCAGCTATGGAGATCCAGAGTTTTTTGGATTTGGCGGGTTATTACCATTGGTTTGTTGAGGGGTTTTCATCTATAGCAGCTCCATTGACCATATTGACCCAGAAGGGTGCCCGTTCAGATGGTTGGATAAGTGTGAGTTGAGCTTTCAGAAGCTCAAGACTGCTTTGACTATGGCGCTATTGTTGGTGTTGCCCACAGATTCAGGATCGTATACAGTGTATTGTGATACATCTCGTATTGGACTCGCTGCAGTATTGATGCATGATGGTAGGGTGATCACATATGTGTCACGGCAGGTGAAGGTTCATGAGAAGAATTACCTTGTTCATGACTTAGAGTTGGCAGCTATTGTTCATGCGCTGAAGATCTAGAGGCACTATCTTTATGGAGTGTCGTGCAAGGCATTCATGAATCATTGGAGTCCACAATATTTGTTCATGCAAAAGGATCTCAATTTGAGGCAGAGGAGGTGGTTAGAGTTATTGAAAGACTATGATATCACCAGTTTATGTGTCACCCTGGGATGGCCAATGTGGTGGCCGATGCCTTGAGTAGGAAGACAGTGAGTATGGGCAGCCTTGTGTTTATTCTAGTTGGTAAGAGACCGCTTGCATCGGATGTTTAGGATTTGGCCAATACGTTCGTGAGGCTGGACATTTTAGAGCCAGTTGTGTTTTAGCTTGTACACTCGCTCAGTCTTCCTTGTATGAGCGCATCAGAGAGCGACAATATGATTATCCTTATTTGCTTGTCCTTAGGGACACAGTGCAGCACGGTGATGCCAAGCTGGGTAATGTTGGAGATGATGGGGTTTTGAGGATGCATGATTGTATTTGTGTGCCCAATGTATATGGACTTCATGAGTTGATTCTTGAGGAGGCCCACAGTTCCCGATATTCTATTCATCAGGGCGGCACCAAGATGTATCAGGGCTTGCGGCAACATTATTGGTGGAGAAGAATTAAGAAGGATATAGTTGCATATGTAGCTTGGGGTCTAAGTTTCCAGCAAGTAAAGTACGAGCATTAGAGACCTGGTGGTGTGTTTCAAAAGTTGGAGATTCTTGAGTGGAAGTGGGAGCGTATCACTATGGATTTTGTTGTTTGACTCCCACAGACTTATAGGAAGTTCGATGCGGTATGAGTCATTGTGGACAGGCTGACCAAGTCAGCGCATTTCATTCATATAGTAGTTACCTATTCGTTAGAGCGGTTGGCTGAGATCTACATCTGCGAGATCGTCCATCTTCACGGTGTACCCGTGTCTATCTTTTCTAATCGAGGTACACAGTTCACTTCGCACTTCTGGAGAGCAGTACAACGTAAGTTGGCCACACAAGTTGAGTTGAGCATATCATTTCATCCCTAGACGGACGGACAATCCATATGCACTATTAGATATTAAAGGATATGCTTCGCGCTTGTGTTATGGATTTTGGAGGTTCTTGGGATCAGTTCTTTCCACTTGCAGAGTTTGCCTACAACAACAGCTACCATTTGAGCATTCATATTGCTCCCTATAATGCATTATATGGGAGGCAGTGTCGATCAACAGTTGAATGGTTTGAGCCGGGGGAGGCTCGGTTGTTGGGTACAAATTTGGTACAGGATGCCTTAGATAAGGTCAAGAATATTTAGGATCGACTTCGCACAGCTCAGTCTAGGAAGTTATGCCAATCGTAGGGTTCGTGATGTTGTATTCATGGTCGGAGAGAGGGTATTGCTCCGGGTTTCACCCATGAAGAGTGTGATGAGGTTCGGGAAGAAGGGCAAGTTGAGCCCTAGGTGTATCGGATCCTTTGAGATTCTTCAGAGAGTGGGTGAGGTGGCCTACAAGCTCATATTTCCACCTAGTTTATCAACAGTCCATCCAGTGTTCTATGTGTCCATGCTCTGAAAGTATCACGGTGATCCGTCCCATATGTTAGATTTCAGCTTAGTCTAATTGGACTAGGATTTGACTTTAGAGTAGGAGCCGATGGCTATTCTACCCGGGCAGGTTCGATAGTTGAGGTCAAAGAATTATCCTTCAGTTCGAGTGCAGTGGAGAGGTCAGCCGATCGAGGCAGCCACTTGGGAGTCCGAGTCGGACATGTGGAGTAGATATCCACACCTTTTCATCAGTCCAACTACTTTTCTATGTCCGTTTGAGGAGGAACACTTGTTTTAGAGGTGGAGAATATGATGACCCGATAGGTCATCTAGAGATTTAACCATTAATTTTATGTTTCGAAACCTTAAATAGCTCATTTTAGCCTTTCTCAATTTGCGTGCGTAGTCAGTGTCTTTTTTCTAAAAGGCTTTTATGTGAAAAATTAATTAAAATGTGAATTCGTTCCTTAAAAATTTCATTTGAGTTAACTTCGGTCAACGCTTTGAGCAAACGGGCCCGGGTCCATATTTTGACGATTTTGGTGGGTCCGTATCGTGATTTGGGACTTGGGCGTATGCGCAAAATCGAATTCGGAGGTCCCTAGATCGAGGTATCGCATTTTGTCAAAAAATTGAAGTTTAAAGAATTTATAAATTTGACTGAAGTTTGACTTTGTTGCTACCAGATTTACATTTTGGTTCCGGAACTTGGTATAAGTTCATTGTTGTATTTATGACTTATCTGCAAAATTTTGTACGAAACAGAGTTGATTTGACGTGATTCGGATATCCGATTGTTAAAATGAAAGTTCTTAAGTTTTTTTGAAAAAATCATTTCTTTTGGTGTCCGATTCGTAGTTCTAGGTGTCATTTTGGTATTTTGATCACCCGACCAAGTTCGTATGATGTTTTTTGAGTTGTGTGCATGTTTGGTTTGGAGTCCCGAGGGCTCGGGTGAGTTTCGAATAGGCCACAAAGTGATTTTAGACTTGGTAGAATAACTGATGCCTTTTTGCTTCTGGTGTTCTGTTGTAGATCTTGCATTGATCACATTTGCGAGCCTCGCTTTTGCGAACTAGGCTTCAAATTTGCGAGCTTGGTGTTGCTGGGGAAGTCTCGCATTTGCAAGGTAAAATTTCACATTTGCGAACTTGCTCTTTTCCGATTTTGCAAAGGCAAAGTCGCATTTGCAACTCAGCATGGTTTTTGACAGTCTTCGCATTTGCGAAGAAATGATATGCATTTTCAAGAGTTGGGGGTTCACATTTGCGACCCAAAACATCGCATTTGCAATGATTGGGCTTCTGAGAGGAGTTCGCATTTGCAACCTCTTTCTCGCAATTGCGAACAATATATCACAATTGCTACACCCGCAACTGGGTAAAAACTGAGTTAAACAGGATTTTGCTCATTCTTTCAAATTTTCAACCCTAAAAACCTTAGACGCAATTTTCCCAAGAGCTTTTCTTCCTCAATTCATTGGTAAGTGACTCTAACCTACTTCCTTTCAATTACCCACTACATTTCATAAGATTTCAACCTTAAATCTAGGATTTTCATGGTAGAAATTGGGAATTTGGGTAGACTTAGGGATTTTTGTAAAATTAAAATTTAGACCTCGAATTGAGGTCGGATTTCGAAATAAATTTCATAACCGGTCTCGGGGGTGAATTGATAATCAGGTTTTGGTTTGAATTTTGGATTTTGACCAAGCGAGCCCGGGGTTAACTTTTGTTGACTTTTTCAATAATAACTTAAATTGAACCTCTTCCATTCATGGGTAGTTCCTAAGGCTTATTTTGAATTGTTTGGTTTATAATTTACTAGATTTAGCTAGTTCGGAGGCTTATTCGAAGGGCAAAGCCGTGGTTGAACTTTGAGTCGATTGAGCGAGGTAAGTGTCGTAGTTCACCTTGACTTGAGGGATTAGGACTTATTTGCCTATTTGCTACGTGTTTAAATGTGTGGGTACAACATATATGTGAGGTGACGAGTACTTATATGTTGTTGTTGGGTTAAAGGATGCGGGTGGGACTTGTTGCTTGTAATTTATCGCCTTCCTTACTTATGATATCCTTAGGTCAGTTTATTTCTTATTTGATCATTCTATCCGCATTTATGAATTAAATTGTGATGGTTAAGTATTTCTTTGAAATTAAGGATTGGTATCTTGGAAATATTATTGACGCAAGGTTTATTCTTGCTTAATCTTATATTCATGACTTCATAGTAAGGGAGAGTGGTAAAACACGAAGAGTGATGTTGTGCCATATTTATCGTTTCATGAAGAAATTGAGATTAAAAGCACGAAGGGTGATGTCGTGCCGTATTTATCGTTTCATGGAGAGATTGAGAGTAAAAGCACGATGGGTGATGCCGTGCCATTATTATTGTTTTGGTGAAGTTTACAGTAAAATCACGATGAGTGATCCCGCGCAGTCTTTATTCATTATGTTTATCCGTTTTCATTGGTTGGTGATTTACTTGGCTGTCTTATGTTGACATCCCCGTTCTAGCTATCGTATCTTGTTCCTCTTCGCATGTCCCCTCCCAATCGTACATGTTTAATCTCTATTTGTTGTTATGGTGTACGCATATCTTTGTTTGTACATGTTTAATTACGTGGTGTCCCATCATAGCCTCCTCACTATCTCGTCGAGGTTAGGCTCGACACGTACGGAGTACATTGGGTCTGTTGTACTCATACTACACTCTGCATTTCTTGTGCAGATTTTGGTACTGGTAATAGTGGTCCGTGAGGTGCATCAGCTCGGATTAGCACATTTGGAGACTCGAGGTAGATCTACTGGCGTCCGTAGACCTTGAAGTCCCCTTCCTCTTTCCTCATGGAAATTTTGGGGTGTGACAATAGGTCTTGTGAATTGCGCGTACCATATAAGTGTTGGAAAAGGAATCTATTGAACATTTATTTTACTGTTACCAATGAGCTAGTCTTGCATGGAAACTTAGTTCAGTTAGATGGCTTAAACCGACTGATATATCTAATTTTTCTATGTTATGTCATGACCCAATTTAGAATCGTGACTGGCGCTTAGGAGCAAGTGCTCCCAAAAAATCCTCATCGGTGTTTTACAGAAAATCGAACAGAGTCTCCCCTATTTTTGGACTATCCTAAAAATTTATCATGTCTCAAATCAACAACCAAACATCCTAATATCATACCAAACAATTAACAACTTATCAATTAACCAAACAAGTCTCCACCATTACTAATCAACCCACTAACAACCAGAATTACTAATTTATCTCCAACTTTCATAATAAAGAACGATACTCAACATAAGACTATAATAACAAAAGAATACTCATGACACTAAATATTGACTATGGAGCGACTCTAAGAGTTCAAAGAAAAGACCATATCAATAAATAAAACCTCCGCCTACGCGAACAAGTGTGAGGCTCACCAAGAACTATCAACCTGTGCGCTCCAATTAACGAAATCCTCGCCCGCGTCAACTATTGTCTCTGTAAAAAACTTTAGCGGGGAATGGGTCGCTAGCTCAGTGAGTAATAACCCTTAACCACAACCATTTGTCACACCTCCTTTTTCCGTACCGCGAGGGTACAAGGGAGTTTTTCCAATTAAAGGACAATCGAAACGGGATTTATTTATTTATTTCAGAGTCGCCACTTGCGAGATTTAGGGTGTCCCAAGTCACCAATTTTAATCCCGAATCGAGGAAAAGAATGACTCCATATTACAGTCTGCGTACCAGAAATCCGGATAAGGAATTCTGTTAACCCGGGAGAAGGTGTTAGGCATTCCCGAGTTCCGTGGTTCTAGCACGGTCGCTCAATTGTCATATTTGGCTTATTTATCTGATTTTAATACAATTATGAACCGATGTGCCAATTTTAACTTTTTACCACTTTATTATTATTATTATTTCTTTAAAAAAAAATTGTGAACATCGTTTAAAACATGTCTTTGGATTACGTCACATGAAATGCACCCGTAATCCGGAACACATTTTTATTCAATGTTTTAGGATTTAGATTTGGGTCGCATGAAATGCGCATCCGAGTTTAAGAAGGTAAAATTAATTAAATCGCGCCTAAAGAGTCTAGCGCGTCATTATCTTTGGGAAAAGAAGTGAAATTCACTAAACAGTCCATCCCAAATTCTAAGTATTTTTTTTTAAAATAATTAAATAAATAAATGAGATTGGAGAATCCTGTAAATTTTTGTATTATTTACATCTATTTATTTTTAGCGAAATCCTTCCTTATTTTAAGAATATCCTTTAATGACTACATTTTTATTATTACTAAGTTTGTCTATAAGTATAAAATCAATCTCTACATTCTTAAAAATAACATATTAAATAGAAGAGAAAAAACAAATATCAACAGAAAGTAATAAAAATTATAATTATAAATACAACCTGGAATTGTAAAAAAAAAAAAAAAAAACTAATTATACCATAGTTGGATTAAATTCATATTGTTAGTATGACTTAAGCTTATTGAAACTAATTATTTACAAATACTGAAAATTGAAAAAAAAAACTTGATTACTAAACCATATTTCTAAAAAATTAAACAATTTAACCTTAACTAACTTTGTTTTAATTCACATCATGTCCTAATACTTGATTCGCAAACTAATTCATGTTTTAACGGAAATTAACTACATGATTTCGATTAACTTAACGTTGATGAAAAACCTTATGAATAAGGAACTTATTCAATTTTTGCCAAATTGATTCAATAACGCCATTTTTACGTTATTTCTTCTATTTTTATTATTAAACAGTTTTAATTAGTAATCAGGCTTAAATATATTTCCTAATAATCCGGTTAAGGCGTTATTTAATATGTCACTATAATATGCCTAGTTATGCCAAATGACAGTGATTTACAGAATAATAATACATGAATAACCTAAATACAATACAAAAAACAATTAAAACTAAATTAAAAATTTAACACTCCATTCTTCATTTCAGCTTACAAAATGCCAAAATTACAGTTGTGTACCTGATATTGTCAATATAAGAAGAAGAAAGTCAGCAACGTAATACGTAACACAGCAACAACAACAATAACCAGCAATAACCAGTCAACGAAAAACCCCAGTGACAGATTTGAAAAATTCAAAATAAAATCCAGGAATGCCGAAAATAACGGACAGAAACCAAGGGAAATTTTCAGATTTTTGAAAGGCTAGTTAATCTTCAACCCTTAATTTCTACACCTGTATACCAGAATATTTATCAGGTGTGTACGACTTTCTCTTCTAATTTTTAACTTTTTTTTTTATTTTCTTTGTATGTTTTTTCTTTTCTTGAGAGTTTCAATGTTTTTTCGGAATAAATGTTCAGCTCTCTTTTTCTCTAATCTCTCTGTCCCTATATCTGATTTCAAGACTTCTACTTATATCCCATCCCATAAATCTTTTAATCAATTAAAATCAACCCATTTTCTCTACCAAACCCATTATCTTCCCACTCATCCCCATTACATTAAATAAACATATCACACCACCCCATTATATTTTGTCCCTCATGCCTAACATAAATAAATGCAAGATTCTCCCTTTAAATTTTGTCTTGTCCCCCCTTTATATTAAATAACCATATCACAACCCACCTCATTTCATTTTGTCCCCCATGCTTCAAATAAACAATTACAAAATGTACAATTCCTAAACTACCCCTCCGACCCTATTGCAAATTATTATTTTACCCCCGAAAGTACTATAAATTACCAAACTACCCATCAGCTATAACACATCAATTAATCAAACTTAGCAACAACAAACAAGTATATTTAGATTTCTAAATTCAATCATATTGAACTTAAAATCCACTCTAACAACATTACAACAAACAATTCTTATATTAAACTTTAAACAAGATTATGAGACCAATTCAAGAAATAATCACAAATGGTAAACAAGAAATCAAACTATACACATTTCGGATTCAAAATCAAACAAACATAATATGAACATGAATTAAATCTAAAAATAAAAACGACGGATTCAAATGACTAAAACCAACATACTTCCCTTATTACAACTAAATTCTTTTAGGCAAATGACAAAACAAAAACTAAGAAGAAACAATTATGAGTTTAAACTTGAACTTAACAATATTAACAATTTCCAGAAAATACATCAAATACATGAAACAAATTGAAGAAACAATTAATTAAATTTCAATTTGAATCTAACAAATATTCACTTAAACAATAATACAAACATGAAATAAACATGAAAACAACTAATTAAACTTCTATTTTGAAATCTGAAAATTAATTTTAACAAAGCACATGAACATGAACAAACTAGAAAAACGATTTCAACGATGAACAACGAACAAAACAAGAATCAAATATTTAACGATTTTAACTTTGAGAAATATAAAAACGAAAATGGACAAAATAAAATTCAAAACTACTAACCGGATTGAAACGACGAACGACTAACCAACGACGAACTCGAACTTAAGGATTCGGCTGAAACAACGTCGAAGCAGTAGCAATGGAGGTTAAGGAGAAACAGCGACGACATCCGTTCGGAGCAGCCATGGTTGCTCGTCGCAGCTGGACATGGGCAGAAGTTGACGTGCTCGGAACAGGAGCAGCTGGTCGACCATGGCAGCAGCTCGACGTGCTCGAAAGTAGCGGCGATAGCCGCGGTCGACGAAGAGGAGACGCAGTCGCGACAGCAGCCATGGCAACGAGCGTTGACGAACACGAAGAAAAAGTAGCTGGACTGTTGTTCATTGGACGAAGAAGATGAAGTGACGACACAGACATAGCTGCATGAACAGTAGCATCAATGGCTGGACGCGAGGAAGAAGCATGATGAAATCGACGAGGCATCGATGGCGACGAGGGAGCTCCGAAGGCGATGAAGTGAAGCTTGTTGTGTCTGTTTGGAGAAGGTTGACGCTGCAATAGTCTGTGTGTAGCCAGGGCTGCTTGAGGTTGAAGGCAAAGGGAAGCCATGGGAGGTGGGGTTTGGAGGTTGGAGAAGATGAAGCAAATAGGAGGGGTGGCGGATGGGTTAACTCTTTTAGGGGTTTTGTCTTCTTTTTGTTTTGTTTTGTTTTGTAAAATGTAAGACAAAGGGGTTTGGGTCTTTTGGGTTATAGACTGGGTCGACCCAGTTCGAAATGGACTGAGTCGTAGGGAAGATTGGGCCATTTTTGGGCCTGTGTCTTGAAATTGAAGAAGAGGCCCAATTCCGATTTTCTTTATATTTTCGCTCTCTTTTCTTCTTTTATTTTTCTAAAACTAAATTATAAAAATACTTTAACTATTATTAAGAACTAAATTAAGTTATAAAAGTGCAAATTAACTCCCAATAACAATTAACGCACAATTAAGTATTAATTAAGCATAAAATTGTATATTTGGACATTAAATGCTAAAAATGCAAACGATGCCTATTTTTGTAATTTTTAATTTTTGTAAAACAAATTTAATTACTATCAATTGTAGAATTAAATCCTACATGCAAAATGCGACATATTTTTGTATTTTTTATTAATTTAGCAAATAAACACGCACAGACAAATACAAATAATTATTCAAAATATCACAAAATATCACAAAATTGCACACCAAAGAAAAATTATTTTATTTTTGAATTTTTTGGGAGTAATTCTCATATAGGGCAAAAATCACGTGCTTACAGCTGCCCCTCTTTGCCCGGAGACACGAAGGGTTTTCGTGCAAAGATAAAGCGAGCGATTTTTGCCCATCCGAAGTACTCTGTTGAAGCATTTTTTGAAAAAGATTTGACCGAACCTTTGCTTCAAAGGTTTCCTACATATCCTGGGCTAAACAGGAATCAGGTCAATGTAGTTCGGGAAGTTTTGGTAGCTGGGACTACCATGGGACTGCAATGTTACTGCTGTTGCATGCTACTTTTACTGTTTGTTGATCTCCTTATTACACCACGCTTAAAAAATAAGAAGCTAGACTAAGCTAGAAATTACAGAATCTTATCTGTTTTCCCCTTGCTCCGGTTGCCTTGCTTTTTGTCGGTTTGTGTTTCCTCTGGTCCCTTTTTACCAAGACTTCTGGCCCTTGGCTTTTTTGAATACCAGTTTTCATCATTTTGTTCGATCCGCTGGGGATATGGCTTTCTTCATTAAGCTTTTTGGCGGTTCCTCTGGGGACACGATTATCTTCATCAGATTCATTAGGTTGGGCATGATTTAATGTTCACACACCATTTTTCAAGACGCGTCTTTTCTTTCTTTTGACTCATGCGCTTGAATTTGCGCTGGGACTTCTTGTTGCCACCTTCTGCCTTCCGGTGTTGGGATTTTTATTGTTTCCTGCTAGGGATTCTTGTTGTAACCTTCTGCCTTCCGGTGGGGTTATTGACTTCAAAATCTGCAGTATAAGACTGAAAAGTATTCCTCTCGTTATACAGGTGGGCGCCTGGCTTCAACAAACAACTTTGAAAATAAAATGCCATTCTTTTCTTTAGGTTGGCGAGATTTCAACAACTTTTTTTTTTAAATAAAACGCCTTTCCTCTCTTCAGGCGGGCTCCTGACTTCAACAACAACTTTTAAAAATAAAATTCCACTCCTTTCTTTAGGTTGGCGAGATTTCAACAACTTTTAAAAATAAAACGCCTTTCCTCTCTTCAGGCGGGCTCCTGATTTCGACAAACGACTTTAAAATAAAAGGCCATTCCTTTCTTTAGGTTGGCGAGATTTAAACAACTTTAAAAATAAAATAACATTCGAGGGCGGATGAACCCAAAGTATCCTATTCGAGGGCGGATGATCCCAAAATATCCTATTCGAGGGCGGATGAACCCAAAATATCCTATTCGAGGGCGGATGAACCCAAAATATCCTATTCGAGGGCGGATGAACCCAAAATATCCTATTCGAGGGCGGATGGACCCAAAATATCCTATTCGAGGGCGGATGAACCCAAAATATCCTATTCGAGGGCGGATGAACCCAAAATATCCTATTCGAGGGCGGATGAACCCAAAATATCCTATTCGAGGGCGGATGAACCCAAAATATCCTATTCGAGGGCGGATGAACCCAAAATGTCCTATTCGAGGGCGGATGAACCCAAAATATCCTATTCGAGGGCGGATGAACCCAAAGTATCCTATTCGAGGGCGGATGAACCCAAAGTATCCTATTCGAGGGCGGATGAACCCAAAATATCCTATTCGAGGGCGGATGAACCCAAAATATCCTATTCGAGGGCGGATGAACCCAAAGTATCCTATTCGAGGGCGGATGAACCCAAAGTATCCTATTCGAGGGCGGATGAACCCAAAATATCCTATTCGAGGGCGGATGAACCCAAAATATCCTATTCGAGGGCGGATGAACCCAAAGTATCCTATTCGAGGGCGGATGAACCCAAAGTATCCTATTCGAGGGCGGATGAACCCAAAGTATCCTATTCGAGGGCGGATGAACCCAAAGTATCCTATTCGAGGGCGGATGAACCCAAAGTATCCTATTCGAGGGCGGATGAACCCAAAGTATCCTATTCGAGGGCGGATGAACCCAAAGTATCCTATTCGAGGGCGGATGAACCCAAAGTATCCTATTCGAGGGCGGATGAACCCAAAGTATCCTATTCGAGGGCGGATGAACCCAAAGTATCCTATTCGAGGGCGGATGAACCCAAAGTATCCTATTCGAGGGCGGATGAACCCAAAGTATCCTATTCGAGGGCGGATGAACCCAAAGTATCCTATTCGAGGGCGGATGAACCCAAAATATCCTATTCGAGGGCGGATGAACCCAAAATATCCTATTCGAGGGTGGATGAACCCAAAATATCCTATTCGAGGGCGGATGAACCCAAAATATCCTATTCGATGGCGGATGAACCCAAAATATCCTATTCGATGGCGGATAGACCCATCTTCAAAACTTGAAATTGTCTTACCTCCTGCTGTTTTTCTTAAAATCGTGTTGTCTTGCTATCTCTTAAAACTTGAATTGATTTCCTCGTTCCTCCGAGAAAATTTTCAACAAATGGCAGAAAATTTTCTGCCCCAGTTTTGGTGCTTTTCCTTATGGCATGTTTTTTCGCCATTAATAAGATTTCCTTTTCCTGCTTCAAATCAAAGAAAATTTGTTAGTTTTAAAACATCGTGAGTGGTCGTGCCACTCCTACTGGGGATGGTTTTTCCCTTTCTCCCTTCTCCGCTCTGTGTTTCATTACGCTATCAAAACTTGCTGGGGATTATTTTGCTAGGGATGAATTTTCCTTTTCTTCCTTCCCCACTCTGTGTTGTCCGACCCTCTTGGAACTTGGTCGAAAATCTGTCGGGGATGCTCCTATATCTCGATGATCTGCTGGGGGCCCTCTTGGAATTAGGTCCACAATTTTCTCAACTGTTGTTTTCCTGTTTTTCTCCTACTTCCCTTGGAAATTTGGTCCTTTTGGGATCTAGACCCATTCATCACTTGGTGTTTGCGACCAACTTCTTCTCACTTTGTCGCCTTATCTTTGGCATATCGTATTCGCCTTTTGCTTTGCATCATTTTGGCAACTGGTAGTAAACTCTGAAAATCCTTTTCAAAAACAAACTGCTGGGGAGGTAAAATCTTTAAACCATGAAATGAAAAAGTGATGATCTCAAAAATAGAAAAAGAAGAAGTCTTTCTAAACAAATGCTGGGGAAAAGGAAAGAAAAGAACTTATCTGAATGATATAACCGATCCCAACGATCATGTCACGCATTCCGGATTAATCAACCCAGTCTATTTGTATCAATCAACCCTTCGGACGGCCTCATGTTGCTGGGGATAAACAGGTACTCAACCTTTTGCCAAATGCGGATCCTTCCCGCCAATCTTGTCTTGTCGCCTCATAGTGCCCGTCGAGGGGTTTTCACTAATAAGACTCTCTCATTTCTCTCAACTCCCGTCGCCTTATGGTGCCTGTGAAGGTTTTCACCGATAAGACTCTCATTTTATTTTATTTTTCAGCTGGGGATTGGAGTGCTGCCGATATGACTCTCTCTGTTGGGGATTCTTTCGGCTATCAATTCATTTCCAGCTTATGATCTTCTTCTTTGCTGGGGATCAGAGTGTTATTCCCGACTTCCATTTGCATTGACTTAGCACTTCTCAGATACTGATCGGGAGGTCTTTTTTGGACATCAATAGGGGTTTTGTGTATGGCTGAAAGGAGAAGGGGGTATCCAAAAAATAATTTTCATGGGTAAAATAGTACAACTCTTGGAATCAAACTTTTATTTGCCAAAATTACAAGCGCCAACTTCTGCCCCAGTTTTTCTTGCTCGGGGATTTTTATTTTGTCACACTATGTTACCTTATGCACACTATGTTACACTATGACCAAGCCGTGAGGCGCCTACGTATCCTTCTTTGAGGAATCAGGTCAAACGTAGTTCCCAATTCCTTTGTTTTTTTTTCTTGTGACTTTTCTTTTACTGATTCCAAAAGATGGGTATGAAAGAGTAAATAAGGCTCAAAAGGGGAAGCAAAGGTTAAAGTGTTTGGATAGAAGAAAGAATTGCCTCCGTCATTTCATTTTCTGATAAATGCTAAGTACAAACAAACAACAATTACAATTACAAGAAATCATACATAATATCTCTTAACTGCGTCAGAATTGATAGCCATGTCGAGGCATTTCCCTTCGATATCTGTTGATCATAAAGCGTCATTGGGCTTGCTCTGTTTAGATTGCGATAATCAACACACACCCGAATTTTCCGTCTTTTTTTTTACACTAGCACCACATTAGCCCACCAATCAGGATATCGAGCGACCCGATTAACCTTAGTATTCAGCTGTTTGGTCACTTCTTCCTTAATCTTCACACTCACGTCAGTTTTGAACTTCCTCAATTTTGCTGGACGGGGGGAAATGCCGGGTCAGTGGGCAATTTTTGAACCACTAGATTGGTGCTTAAACCCGGCATGTCGTCGTATGACCATGCAAAACGTTTTTGAATTCAGTAAGTGCTTTGATTAGTTCTTCCCTAATGTTTGGTTCAATGTGGACGCTTATCTTAGCTTCCCTGATATCATCCGCATCCCCTAGATTGACGGCTTCAGTGTCATTTGAGTTGGGCTCTTTTTTTTCAAATTGGCTTAACTCTCTGTTAATTTCTTCGAAGGCTTCATCCTCATCGTATTCCGACTTATCATCACAATCTTGTACTATAAGTTCGAAATCAGATTGATTTTTTTAGACTAGGTTGAATATCTGTCGTGCATGCCATATCATTAGAACCAGTATAAAGAGATCTGTTCAGAAGAGAAAAAGAAGAAGAAAAATTAAAACAAAATAAGGAATGAAGAAAACAAACTTTCACTTTATTAAAATACTGGATAGCAAGGTTTCACACTTTGGCGAGCACAAAAAGAAATCTGGATTACAACCCTAGAATAATCCAGACAACAAGAAAGAAAATCAGAGCTCACTACCAAGACTCCCTTCATATAGGAAGAGGAGTAACCATTAAATTGTTGATTTTTGCTTTCAGCCCCACAAACTGTACATTTTCCCCACTGGACCCTTTTCCCAACACCATAACTGGCTTGTTATCTACCTTTTCCAACTATACCACCGCTTTTCCACTGGTCGACTTTTCTTTTAAACCGGCACGGATCATCATCATTGTTTGTGAGGGTTTATTTAGCTCCCCTCCTTCGTGCACTAACTCGATCATGTGGGTTTCATGGTGTGCCGGCAATAGGTTCTGATTGATGTTGGGTGCCTCTGGTGTCTGAACCTCAATCTTGTTGGTGTCAATAAGATTTTGCACTGCATGTTTCAACTTCCAACACTTCTCGGTATCATGTTCGGGAGCCCCCGAACAATACTCACAACTTACCGAGTGGTCCATATTTTTGGGAAGGGGATTTGGCAATCTGGGCTCAACAGGACTCAACAAGCCTAACTGCCTTAATTTGTGGAACACGGTAGTATAGGTTTCTCCCAACTCAGTGAATGTTCTCTGTATTCTTTCATTTCTGAAAGCCTGATTTCCCCGGAAACCTGCCCCTGGAGGGTTCCTGTAGGCCCTTGGTGGCGGATATGTGCTTTGTGGGGGTGGGTATGTATTTTTTGGAGGCGGATATGTGTTTTGGGGAGCCGGCGCGCGCCATTGCGGATGAGCCGGAGGCTGAGTGTATGTCTGGGCTTGGTGTACGGAGAAGTGTGGTTCTTGTGGCGGGTAGTAGGGTTGTGGAGGGTAATTTGGAGTGTGAGGGTAGTTTGGGTAATGGGGTCTGGGTTGGTAACGAGGGGAAGGACCTCTCGATCTGGACCAGTTATCTGCCTCTATTGTCGCGACCTCTTCTCTCTTTTTCTTTCCAAGCGCACCTCTCGTGCCGCTCTGAATGGCCTGAGTCGTTGCCTTGATTGCCGAGTAACTCAGGATCTTATTGGACTTAAGTCCCTCTTCTATCATAACACCCATTTTCACTACTTCATTGAAGGATTTGCCAACTGACGTCACCAAGTGACCAAAGTACGTTGGCTCTAGAGTTTGCAGAAAATAGTCCACCATTTCGTTTTCCCTCATTGGAGGATCAACTCTGGCTTCCTGTTCTCTCCACCGGAATCCAAATTCCCAGAAGCTCTCCCCGGGCTTCTTCTCAAACTTTAGCAATGTGAGACGGTCAGGGACTATCTCAAGGTTGTACTAGAAGTGACCTGCGAAAGCCTGTGCTAGATCATCCCAAGTGTACCACCTGCTTGGATCTTGTCTTGTATACCACTCTAATGCCGACCCGCTCAAACTCTGGCCAAAGTAAGCTATCAATAGCTCATCTTTGCCCCTTGCTCCCCTCATTTTGCTACAAAACCCCCGTAGATGTGCCATAGGATCGCCATGCCCTTCGTATAAATCGAACTTGGGCATCTTGAACCCTGCTGGTAATTGAACGTCAGGGAAAGGGCATAGATCCTTGTAAGCCACGCTGACCTAGTTACCTAACCCGTGTATGTTCCTGAAGGATTGCTCCAGGCTTTTAAATTTCCGCATCACCTCGTCCTGCTCTGGGCTCTTAGCCGGCTTTTCAATCTCCGCCGGGACCTCAAAGTGGGGATTATAGGTATGTGGCTCGGGTGCTTTGAATGTGAGTTCAGGGGGTAATATTGTGTATCGTGAGCCTGAAACAGTGGCTCACTGGATGATCTGTGCAATGGGGCTGGGGGAGGTGCCACAAAGACGGGAACATTTGGTGGAGGAGGGTTTTGAGTGGGTGGTGGAGCTTGGGAATCATAAGCCTCTCTTCCCTGATAATAGTGATGGCTTGGGAAACTTGTTGAAGGACCGGGAGAGGGGTATTCCGGCGTGTGTACTGGTTGGAGGGTAGGAGTAACGGGTAGTTCTTGCCCCTTCTGGGCTCTAGCTAAGGCTATATGCATTTCATTCATTTCTAGCCTCATTTTTTCCATTTTCTCCAGGGCTTCCTTCAGCATCTGATTGGCCGTTTTTTCTGACTCAACGCTGTTGTCTGACCCAGTCATGCTTTCTGGTATAGGACCTTTTGATCTTGTTTGATAATGGTACGGTGCCAGTACGCTCTAACAACTAATTGATATTAATTGGAAAAACAACAAACTTGTCAGTGTTAGAGTCTTAACAGATATTGTAATTGCACGTTGGGGGATGCAATGTTCTTAGACAGTTAACCATTTCTAACATGCTTTTGCTCTGACCGCATGCATCATTTCGGCTTATTTTATTTGTGCCTCTTTCGAGTGTTTCAGGGACCTCTCTTTTCTTCTTCTCTTTTTTTCTTTTGTTTTTTTTCATTCATTTTTTTTCATTTTTGTGGTCGAATCTTATGGAGATTGCCTACGTATCATGACCCCGCATGAATCAGACCTTGCGTAGTTCGGACCAATATAAGATAAACAATAATAAACATTTTTTTTCTCTCAATTTTTCATATTAGAACAAACTGGGTTTCAAAGGTTTAAAGATCACCTACAAACTCGAAAATCAAACAACCCACATATTCTAATAAAAAGATTTCACAAACGGTCAGTTTCTTTCCCAGTTTGACAAATGCAACCAAACGGTTATTTTTGCAAATGTGGCCCCTTCCAAATTTCACATGAATTTTGAGGCCGGGGGGAGGATTATTTTATGACACTTTACAAACTTGTCCGTTCTTTTACGAAAATAGCCTTTCGACAACTGAAAGATACTCTAAGGCTATTTCGGCAAGAACGGTTTAAGACGCGGCCGAAGCTGGCTCGGGTTTTTTTTTTTTTCAAATTTCAATAAAAACCTGGTGTTGTAAACACGGCCCTTCAGCGCCTCGGGGACGAAGATTTTTAAGGCTGTGTGGGTCAACCAGACCAGAATCCTAAGAATGACCCAAAAGGTGACTGTTTATGCAAAGTCAGCATTCCGGCGTCCCTTTCGGGAACATTCGGCTGTTTATGACAAAACAGCGTCACCTGACATATTTATGACTCTTTTTATCGTTTTTCAAATTAGAAAACTCAATATTGCAAACACGGCCTTTCAACGTCTCGAGGACGAAGCTTTTTAAGGCTGTGTGGGTCAACTGGATCAAATCTTAAAATATGACCCGAAGGTGGCTGTTTATGCAAAGTCAGCCTTCCGGCGTCCCTTTCGGGAATATTCGGCTATGTTTTGACAAAACAGCGTCACCCGACCTCTTTACGACAGAATTAAAATTTTGACATGTTTTTTTTATTATTATTATTATTTATTTATTTTTGGCTATTTTAGCAAAAGGTGGGGTTGGACCCGATGAGGGTTGCCTACGTATCTCACATCCGGTGAGAATCAAACCCGCGTAGTTCGGGTAATCAAGAACAAGTAGAAGAACTAACGTTTTTTTTTTTTTTAAATTTGTGAAAGAACTACTTTAAAAGAAGAAGGGAAGTATATTTTTTTGATTGATTTTCCTTTTTTAAAAGAAAGACTTCTAAGATATATTTTTTTTCTGAATTCTCATTTGTTTTTTTTTGTTTTTTTTTACTCTAAGGAAAAAAAAGAAAATATTTTTCGGAGTTTTACCTTTAATCAAAAAAATGCTTCTAAAAATGTTTTTTTTTAATTTTTAATTTTCTTTTCAATTTTGAAAGAAGAATCAAAATATTTTCGGATTTTTTATTATATTTTTTTCTAAAAAATTTTTTTCTAAAGAAGTCAATAATGGAAAAATTTTGGATTTTTTTTTGTTTTGAAAATTGGGGGTCTAAAAAACTTTTCTAGACTTTTGGCAAGACAAATATTTTTTGCAACTAATAAAGATATAGATATATATTTTGGAAATAAAGAGAAAAAAATTTGTATATATATATATATATATATATATATTTGTGACAAATAATGAAAGACTCTTTTTATATTTATTTTTTTATTTTTTTGCATTTTCATAAACAAATAAATAACAAAAGAAACATTTTAAAAAATAAGACTCTTTTTCATTTTCATTTTCATGGCAAGATAAACTATATATTGTTTTTGAAAAACAGAACAACGACTTTTTCTTCGCTTTTAATAAAACAAACTAATAAGACATTTTTTCTCATTTTCTTAAAATTTCGGCGGAGTTTTGACAGTATTTGGGCATTTTTTTTTTTTTCAAAATAAACAATCAATTCCCTAACCGCTATTTCTTTCTTTTCAATTTCAAAATATTATTCCTGATATTCACAAGTCAGTCAACACACAAGTCCGAAACAAATTAATGCGCAAGTAGTAACAAGTAAGATGCATCAGGATGGTCATTTTCATTTTTGGTGCACCTGCCCTAGATAGACCCAACCCTTGTGTTGAGCCTCCAAAGTCAGATGAACGTGATGCAAACACACGTTCCTACTAGGGATCCGGCATGTGGCTTTGTTATACTAGGTTCAGAACCTGGGTGTTTGTTCTAGACCTAGCTTACCCGAGCGGACAGCTCGAGCCGAGGAGGAGGCGGCAGTCCGGGAATACAGAAGCTTCACCGGCTTTGCGACTTGTCCGAACCTCGTTCTAAATTGGGATTTGACACTATACAGAAAAGAAGTCGTACGAAGTACACCCTTCTTCATGATTCAGAAGACTCAGAGAGGAGATGGGTTTCGGCACAGTTTATATACAGTTCACGTAATATCAAAGCGGTAAAAGGCAACCAATTAACACATTGAGTCAAAACATGTAACAAAATCAGATAAACCCAAATATAACAATTTATATAAGCTCGAATTTCTAACCCTGAACCAGTGGTTCTGGGTCAGGTCCCCAGCAGAGTCGCCAGAGCTGTCACACCTCCTTTTTCCGTACCGCGAGGGTACAAGGGAGTTTTTTCCAATTAAAGGACAATCGAAACGGGATTTATTTATTTATTTCAGAGTCGCCACTTGGGAGATTTAGGGTGTCCCAAGTCACCAATTTTAATCCCGAATCGAGGAAAAGAATGACTCCATATTACAGTCTGCGTACCAGAAATCCGGATAAGGAATTCTGTTAACCCGGGAGAAGGTGTTAGGCATTCCCGAGTTCCGTGGTTCTAGCACGGTCGCTCAATTGTCATATTTGGCTTATTTATCTGATTTTAATACAATTATTATTACTAAGTTTGTCTATAAGTATAAAATCAATCTCTACATTCTTAAAAATAACATATTAAATAGAAGAGAAAAACAAATATCAACAGAAAGTAATAAAAATTATAATTATAAATACAACCTGGAATTGTCAAAAAAAAAAATTAAAAAAAACTAATTATACCATAGTTGGATTAAATTCATATTGTTAGTATGACTTAAGCTTATTGAAACTAATTATTTACAAATACTGAAAATTGAAAAAAAAACTTGATTACTAAACCATATTTCTAAAAAATTAAACAATTTAACCTTAACTAACTTTGTTTTAATTCACATCATGTCCTAATACTTGATTCGCAAACTAATTCATGTTTTAACTGAAATTAACTACATGATTCCGATTAACTTAACGTTGACGAAAAACCTTATGAATAAGGAACTTATTCAATTTTTGCCAAACTGATTCAATAACGCCATTTTTTACGTTATTTCTTCTATTTTTATTATTAAACAGTTTTAATTAGCAATCAGGCTTAAATATATTTCCTAATAATCCGGTTAAGGCGTTATTTAATATGTCACTATAATATGCCTAGTTATGCCAAATGACAGTGATTTACAGAATAATAATACATGAATAACCTAAATACAATACAAAAAAATAATTAAAACTAAATTAAAAATTTAACACTCCATTCTTCATTTCAGCTTACAAAATGCCAAAATTACAGTTGTGTACCTGATATTGTCAATATAAGAAGAAGAAAGTCAGCAATGTAATACGTAACACAGCAACAGCAACAATAACCAGCAATAACCAGTCAACGAAAAACCCTAGTGACAGATTTGAAAAATTTAAAATAAAATCCAGGAATGCCGAAAATAACGGACAGAAACCAAGGGAAATTTTCAGATTTTTGAAAGGCTAGTTAATCTTCAACCCTTAATTTCTACACCTGTATACCAGAATATTTATCAGGTGTGTACGACTTTCTCTTCTAATTTTCAACTTTTTTTTTATTTTCTTTGTATGTTTTTTCTTTTCTTGAGAGTTTCAATGTTTTTTCGGAATAAATGTTCAGCTCTTTTTTTCTCTAATCTCTCTGTCCCTATATCTGATTTCAAGACTTCTACTTATATCCCATCCCATAAATCTTTTAATCAATTAAAATCAACCCATTTTCTCTACCAAACCCATTATCTTCCCACTCATCCCCATTACATTAAATAAACATATCACACCACCCCATTATATTTTGTCCCCCATGTCTAACATAAAATAATGCAAGATTCCCCCCACTAAATTATGTCTTGTCCCCCCTTTATATTAAATAACCATATCACAACCCACCCCGTTTCATTTTTTGCCTCATGCTTCAAATAAACAATTACAAAATGTACAATTCCTAAACTACCCCTCCGACCCTATTGCAAATTACTATTTTACCCCCGAAAGTACTATAAATTACCAAACTACCCATCAGCTATAACACATCAATTAATCAAACTTAACCAAAATATAGACAATATGATTAATTTCTAACAATGTTCAAACAACAAATTTCATGAACATAAATTCTTCAACATTTCAACAACAAATCACATGAACATGATTTCTTCAATATTTCAACAACAAATCACATGAACACAAATTGAACAACAAAGAACAACTAAAATTTGATTGAACAATATTTTAGCAACAAACAATCCTATTTTCGGATTCAACAACAACAACAAACAAGTAT
This sequence comes from Nicotiana tabacum, assembly GCF_000715075.1. Lineage (NCBI taxonomy): Eukaryota > Viridiplantae > Streptophyta > Magnoliopsida > Solanales > Solanaceae > Nicotiana > Nicotiana tabacum. The sequence goes on from NC_134084.1 coordinate 30,549,001, forward strand.
ATTTAGATTTCTAAATTCAATCATATTGAACTTAAAATCCACTCTAACAACATTACAACAAACAATTCTTATATTAAACTTTAAACAAGATTATGAGACCAATTCAAGAAATAATCACAAATGGTAAACAAGAAATCAAACTATACACATTTCGGATTCAAAATCAAACAAACATAATATGAACATGAATTAAATCTAAAAATAAAAACGACGGATTCAAATGACTAAAACCAACATACTTCCCTTATTACAACTAAATTCTTTTAGGCAAATGACAAAACAAAAACTAAGAAGAAACAATTATGAGTTTAAACTTGAACTTAACAATATTAACAATTTCCGGAAAATACATCAAATACATGAAACAAATTGAAGAAACAATTAATTAAATTTCAATTTGAATCTAACAAATATTCACTTAAACAATAATACAAACATGAAATAAACATGAAAACAACTAATTAAACTTCTATTTTGAAATCTGAAAATTAATTTTAACAAAGCACATGAACATGAACAAACTAGAAAAACGATTTCAACGATGAACAACGAACAAAACAAGAATTAAATATTTAAGGATTTTAACTTTGAGAAATATAAAAACGAAAATGGACAAAATAAAATTCAAAACTACTAACCGGATTGAAACGACGAACGACTAACCAACGACGAACTCGAACTTAAGGATTCGGCTGAAACAACGTCGAAGCAGTAGCAATGGAGGTTAAGGAGAAACAACGGCGACATCCGTTCGGAGCATCCATGGTTGCTCGACGCAGCTGGACACGGGCAGCAGTTGACGTACTCGGAACAGGAGCAGCTGGTCGACCATGGCAGCAGCTCGACGTGCTCGGAAGTAGCGGCGATAGCCGCGGTCGACGAAGAGGAGACGCAGTCGCGACAGCAGCCATGGCAACGAGCGTTGACGAACACGAAGAAAAAGTAGCTGGACTGTTGTTCATTGGACGAAGAAGATGAAGTGACGACACAGGCACAACTGCGTGAACAGTAGCATCAATGGCTGGACGCGAGGAAGAAGCATGATGAAATCGACGAGGCATCGATGGCGACGAGGGAGCTCCGAAGGCGATGAAGTGAAGCTTGTTGGGTCTGTTTGGAGAAGGTTGACGCTGCAACAGTGTGTGTGTAGCCAGGGCTGCTTGAGGTTGAAGGCAAAGGGAAGCCATGGGAGGTGGGGTTTGGAGGTTGGAGAAGATGAAGCAAATAGGAGGGGTGGCGGATGGGTTAACTCTTTTAGGGTTTTTGTCTTCTTTTTGTTTTGTTTTGTTTTGTAAAATGTAAGACAAAGGGGTTTGGGTCCTTTGGGTTATGGACTAGGTCGACCCAGTTCGAAATAGACTGGGTCGTAGGGAAGATTGGGCCATTTTTGGGCCTGTGGCTTGAAATTGAAGAAGAGGCCCAATTCCGACTTTCTTTATATTTTCGCTCTCTTTTCTTCTTTTATTTTTCTAAAACTAAATTATAAAAATACTTAAACTATTATTAAGAACTAAATTAAGTTATAAAAGCGCAAATTAACTCCCAATAATAATTAACGCACAATTAAGTATTAATTAAGCATAAAATTGTATATTTGGACATTAAATGCTAAAAATGCAAACGATGCCTATTTTTGTAATTTTAATTTTTGTAAAACAAATTTAATTACTATCAATTGTAGAATTAAATCCTACATGCAAAATGCGACATATTTTTGTATTTTTTATTAATTTAGCAAATAAACACGCACAGACAAATACAAATAATTATTCAAAATATCACAAAATATCACAAAATTGCACACCAAAGAAAAATCATTTTATTTTTGAATTTTTTGGGAGTAATTCTCATATATGGCAAAAATCACGTTCTTACACCATTTTTTATTGGGGACAAGTCAGAAAAACATGCTAGTATCTCAAACAGAAAATAATATCAAAATGCCCCTTCAGAAACAATAAATAATTTTCAGTCTCATCATGTTTTTCTTGTAATATAATACAATTAACAGTTCAGTAATAAGCTCGGTAACCATTGTATAATATCAATATTCACGTTTGGGATGTTTCAATAAACGGATCATGTAATCGGTATAACTGTGGACTTCTTTGCAAGAAGTCAAATATAATGATAGTCCCTATTCGAGGGAAATCGGTAACGGTATGCTAGTTATACCTTTTCACTAGCGAGGGATATAACTGTACTTTGTAATCGGTAAATACAAGGTGCGCCAGGTCTAATGAACCCACTGTTAGCTACGAGATCCTTCAAAGTCTACTCCCATTTATACTTGTCTTTGTATCTGTATATACTCATAGGAAAATATTTTAAAACAATATAGGGCATTTCGGTTCTTATCAAATCATGTAATTTCATTTTGATAACAGTAAATTCAAGTAACGGTAAAACATATCTAGTGACAGCAAGAATATTTAAAACAATGGCAATCATGTCAAATAACTATTTCGGTATCATATTTAGTAAAAGACTTGTCCCACATGCAACTCAAATTAATAGGTAATATATTCATATTAAAAATCATGTGTAAATCATGTAGGTTATGAAAACACAAATTGCGGTAAGATTACTACTCATAATACTCGTGTGAAATACCAAACTCGTCACCTCGAGCGATCTGTACAACTTTCTTCAATCAATCTATAACCACATCAACATCGATCTCGTGTTAATTTTCTTGTTTAGGCTAATTCATGGCTAATTTAGAATACCCAACCCTCGAGGTTTCATGTTTGATTCTTAATTTACCCAGAATAATTCTTATTGGTATTTAATTTCTTATACATTGTGAAACCCTTCAAATATATGAACTGAGATAAAAAGAATTACCAGAAGAAAAGAACCCAGCTGAGAACTTTGTGTATTACCCGTAAAAACTAGTGCGTATTTAAGGTTTCTCAAAGTTTGGTTCGAGCCTTTTTCTTCTTCTCCTTTTGAAATCCCTTTTGTGCGTTCTCTGAAGCAGACCCGTTTTCTTTCTTTCTTTCGTTTTTTAGCTTCTGTTGTGTTTGCCTTTCTTTACCTTTTCTTTCTTTGTTTTCCATCACCGTACAATGGGCTTTTCCCCATTTAATTAGCTAATTTTTTCTTCTTTTTCTTTTTTTAGTTTAATTAACATTAAATGACAAAAATACCCCAACTTGAATATGAAGTATTACATTCTCCCCACCTTATGAAATTTGGTCCCTAAATTTTAACTCAAGTACGTACTTGTGGACTGTAACAAATGGGGGTACTTTATTCGCATAGTATCTTTTATTTCCCAAGTAGCTTCTTCAACTATATGATTTTGCCATAAGACTTTTACGAACTCAATTTTCTTTGACCGTAGCTTTCTTATTTGCCTATCAACAATAGCCGTTAGTTCCTCCTCGTAAGACAACTTCTCATCAAGCGGTATAGCAGGTGCTTCAAGCACCTGAGATGAGTCTGATATACATTTCCTTAGCATTGAGACATGAAACACTGGGTGAATAAAAGATAACTCAGGAGGAAGTGCCAAACGATAAGCCACCGCTCCCACTCGGTCTAGTATCTCATATGGTCATATAAACCTGGGGATCAACTTGCCTGTTTTCCCAAACCGCATCACACATTTAATAGGGGAGACTCGTGGGAACACTTTGTCCCCAATTGTGAACACTAAATTTCTTCTTCTCTTATCAGCATAAGACTTTTATCTACTTTGAGTTGCAACAATCTCTATCTGATCAACTGGACCTTGTCTATAGCTTCTTGTACTAGGTCGGGTCCTAATAAGTTAGTCTCATTAGCCTCAAACCATCCGATAGGAGAACAACATCTTATACTATACAATGCTTTGTACGGTGCCATTTGAATACTGGACTGGAAGCTATTGTTGTAAGCAAATTCAGATAAAGGTAGATAAGTGTCCCAACTACCTCCAAACTCAAGATGCAAGCTCTCAACATATCCTCGAAAATCTGTATAATACGTTTAGACTGCCCGTCTATTTATGGATGAAATGCAGTGCTAAGATCTACTCGTGTACCCAATGCTTCTTGAAAAGATTTCCAAAAGTGTGAAGTGAACTGTGATCCTCTATCAGATATGATGGATACTGGAACTCTGTGAAGTCGGACAATTTCGTTCATAAATATCTGTGCATACCTCACTCCACCATATGTAGTCTTCACTAGCAAAAAGTGTGCTGATTTCGTCAGTCGATCTACAATCAACCATACAGAGTCATAACCTCTAAGGGTTCGTGGTAACCCGATGAAAAAATCCATAGTAATTCTTTCCCATTTCCACTCTAGAATCTCAATTTGTTGTAGTAGTCCTGCAGGTCGTTGATGATCAACCTTGACCTACTGACAAGTCAAACAACTAGAAACAAAGTTAGCAACATCTTTCTTCATACCTTCCGACCAATAAAATTGCTTTAGGTCATGGTACATTTTTTGTGGATCCAGGATGTATAGTTTATTTAGTGTTGTGAGCTTCTTTAAGAATATCATGTCTCAACCCATCTACGTATGGTACACATAGCCTGTCACCCATTCGAACAACACCATCACTTTCAACAATTATATCCTTGGTTTTACCAGCTAAGGCCTCATCTCTGTATTTGCATAATCGTTCATCCTCATATTGGGTGACCTTAATGCGCTCAACTAATGAAGACTTAGTCTGAGCACAAACCAACAATGCCTCTGAATTTCCGACATTAAATATGATACCTGTATCTTGTAGTCTCTGAATATCTTTGGCCAAAAGTCTCTTTGTAGGAGCTATATGTGCCAAACTCCCCATAGATTTTCTAATCAATGCATCAGCCACCACATTGGCTTTTCCAGGATGATACAAAATAGAACAATCATAGTCTTTGAGTAGTTCCATCCAATGACGCTGAAGATTTAGATCTCTCTACTGAGACTTTTATGGTCAGTATAAATCTCATAAGTTTTGTCGTATAGATAATGTCTCCAAATTTTTAGAGCAAATACTACTGCAGCCATCTCCAAATCATGTGTAGGATAGTTTTGCTCGTGCTTTTTCAATTTTCTCGAAGCATAAGTAATAACACGACCATTTTGCATGAGAACACATCCTAATCCCACCCTCGAGGCGTCATAGAATATTGAAAATCCTCTAGAACCTGATGGTAAGGCTAATATTGGTGCAGTTGTCAGACACATTTTGAGTTTCTAAAAGCTTTGCTCACATTTCTCCGTTCACTGAAACTTTGCATTTTTCTGTGTTAGCTTGGTTAGTGGCGCTGCTATTCTAGATAAATCCTGTACAAAATGCCTATAATAGCCTGCAAAGCCTAAAAAGCTGCGAATCTCTATAAGAGAAGTAGGTCTGGCCCATTTTTGCACAGCTTCTGTCTTCTTAGGATCTACCATAATTCCATCTTTGGAAACAACATACCCCAGAAATGATACCAAGTTTAGCCAAAATTCACACTTCAAGAACTTAGCATAAAGCTGATATTCTCGCAATGTCTGCAATACAGTCTTGAGATGATCCTCGTGTTCTCCTTGGCTAAGAGAATATATCAGGATATCATCAATAAATACTATTACAAATCTATCCAGAAACTGCTTGAACACCCTATTCATTAAATCCATGAATGACACTGGAGCATTAGTCAGTCCGAAAGGTATCACAAGAAACCCATAGTGCCCGTATCGAGTTCTGAAATCAGTCTTAGATATATCTTCATATTTGATTCTAAGTTAATGATAATCAGAATAGAGGTCAATCTTTGAAAGTGGGCGGCTCGTTGTAACTGATCAAACATGTCATCTATACGAGGCAAATGATATATATTGCATATTGTTATCTTGTTCAACTGCCTGTTGTCAATGCACATTCTCAGGAATTCATGTTTCTTATTTATGAACAGTACTGGTACACCCCATGGTGATACACTAGGTCTAATAAAACCCTTATTTAATAAATCCTATAACTGTTGCTTTAGCTCCCTCAACTCTGCTGATGCCATTCGATATAGGGGTATCGATATGGGATGCGTTTCAGGTAGCAAATCAATACAAAAATCTATTTCTCGTACTGGAGGCAATCCTGGTAATTATTCAAGAAATACATCAAAAAATTCTCTCACTACTGGTACATTTTCTATACTAACTGTTTCTTTTCTTGTGTCATTTACAATAGCTAAGAGACCCAAAAAACCTTTCTTTAAAAGTCATTGAGCTTTCATAAAAGATACAACTTTGCAAATCTCTAGAACCTGACTCCCTCTTAGAATAAAACTGGGTTCATTTGCTATCTCAAACTTAACTATCTTTGCATGACAATTATAGCATAGAAAGAAGATAACCAATCCATTCCCATCAGCATGTCAAAGTCAATCATATCAAGTACAATAAGGTCAGCTAGAGTATCTCTATCCTCAACCCGAATCTGACAAGCACGATACACATATTCAGCTAATAGAGACTCTCCAACAGGAGTAGCAACTAGAAAAGGATCATTCAATAGCTCAGGTTGCTTACTAAACCTAAAGCGAAGTACGAGGACACATAGGAGTGAGTAGATCCCGGATCAATCAACGCAAGTGCATCAAATAAAAAGACATAAATAATACATGTAACTACAACATTCGAGGCCTGAGCATCCTGTCTAGTAAATGCAAAAACTCTGGTCTGACCTCTACCAGCATTCCCTTATCCTTGATTCACAGTAGCACGCTCTTCAGCACCTCGACCTTTATTTTCTGTACCTGTAGCACCTGAAGTATTACGAGTAGTCTGAGTCGGTGCAGCTGACTGAATAGAAGCCTGGTTGAAATTTCTCGGAGGCTGAGGGTAATCCCTCAAGTGATGTCCCAACTGGCCACACCTAAAGCACTCTCCAGTTAGAACACGACATTGTCCCAAATGTGATCTACCACAGGTCTGGCAGACTGGAGTCGTGGCATATATCTGCCCAGAATTACGATGTCTAGAAGATGATGGTCCCCTATTACCTTGTCTATAATGTGGTATGTATGTGGACTGTGAAGATACATGTGTCCTTGTCTGAGAACCCTGTTGTTGTTGTCCCTGATTTCCTACTCTTCTATTTTCACTAAAACCGCCACTGAAAGCCCCTCCTGTCTTAGCCTTCTTATGTAAATCACTAGCTGTACGCTCATCACATCCCTTGTTTTCAATCTTTCTAGCAAGGTCGACTACATCAGAGTAGAGTAGAATAAAATCTTCATCTGTGGGGCTACTCCAGTGTATAGACGACCAATCAATCCATCAACAAACCTCTGAACTCGAGTTTCTTCGGTAGGCACTAAGTAAGGAGCATATATAGCCAACTTACAAAACTTAGTGTTATATGTTGACACATCCATATCTGGAGTCTGAACCAATCTCTCAAAGTCTCTAGCATATTTTTGCATCAGGCTGTCTGGAAGAAAATAATTCTTGAACAACTTTTTGAACTCGTCCCATATCAGTGGTGCTGATCCTGCTGGCCTTCCTAGCAATACAGTTTCATACCATGTTTTGGCCATATGCTCTAGTTTGTATGCTGTGAGTTCCATGACTCTCTCACTAGAACATCCAAGAGCATGTAATGCCTTGAATGTCCCATCCAAGAGACTTTGAGGATCTGTTGAATTATCGGAACCTGTGGATTTTGGTGATTTCAATTTCAGAAACTCTTGTAGGGATACTTCCTTATTCCCGAAAGTCTAAGTCTGTGTAGGTGCTTGTGTCTGTAAAGTAGCCTGAGGAGCTGAACTTCCACCCTGAGCAGGCACCAATGCCTCTAACATATTCAATAACCTTTCCACTGCGTCTGCAGGTAAGGCAACAGTAGGTACAACAATTGGCACTGGTGGTGGAGCGTCCTGAACTCCCTGCCCTTGCACTTGATCTGGCATAGCAGCTTGGGGTTGACCCATGTTCCCAACTTCAGGTTGAGGAGCAATCTGTCTTCTAGTTTGATGAACCCTAACTTGACCGCCACCCCAGGTAGTACCAAGTCTGGCACCACGTCCAGCAGATGAGGGTGTGCGTGTCCTAACCATCTGCGACAGAAATATTCCAAAGTCAATCTCAAGTTATCTCAACGCACGATCAAAGAATGAAAGAAGGAAAAATATTCCTAGATGTTCAGTAGCCTCAAGATCATAAGTATGGGCACCTACATACCCATGAACAAGTCTCTACTAAACATTGCTCCATGACTCGGGACTTAAAGCCTAAGCTCTGATACTAACTTTATCACGACCTAATTTAGGATCGTGACCGGCGCTTAGGAGCAAGTGCTCCCAAGTAAGCCTCATCGGTGTTTTACAGAAAATCGAACAGAGTTTCCCCTGTTTTTGGACTATCACAAAAACATTTCATATCTCAAATCAACAACCAAACATCCTAATATCATACCAAACAATTGATAACTTATCAATTAACCAAAACAAATCTCCACCATTACTAATCAACCCACTAACAACCTGAATTACTAATTTATCTCCAACTTTGATAATAAAGAACGATACTCAACATAAGACTATAATAACAAAAGAATACTCATGACACTAAAACATTGACTATGGAGCGACTCTAATAGTTCAAAGAAAAAAATCAAAACATTAAATAAAACCTCCGCCCACGCGACAAGTGTGAGGCTCACAAGGAACTATCAACCTGTGCGCTCTAATTAACGAAATCCTCGCCTGCGTCAACTGCTGTCTCTGTAAAACAAATTTGTGGGGAATGAGCCGCTAGCTCAGGGAGTAATAACACTTAACCACAACCGTTTTTATTGGGGACAAGTCAAAAAAATATGCTAGTATAATAAACAGAAAATAACATTAAAATTCCCTTTCAGAAACAATAAAAAATTTTCAGTCTCATCATGCTTTTCTTGTAGTATAATACAATTAACAGTTCAGTAATAAGCTCGGTAACCTCTATATAATATCAATATTCACATTTGGGAGGTTTCAATAAACGGATCATGTAATCGATATAACTGTGGACTTCTTTGCAAGAAGTCAAATATAACGGTAGTCCCTACTCGAGAAAAATCGGTAACGGTATGCTAGTTCTACCTTCCAACTAGCGAGGGATATAACTGTACTTTGTAATCGGTAAATACAAGGTGCGCCAGGTCTAACGAACCCGCCGTTAGCTACGGGATCCTTCAAAGTCTACTCCCATTTATAGTTGTCTCTGTATCCGTATATACTCATAGGAAAATAATTTAAAACAACAAAAGGCATTTCGGTTCTTATCAAATCATGTAATTTCATTTCGATAACAGTAAATTCAAGTAACGGTAAAACATATCTAGTGACAGCAAGAATATTTAAAACAACGACAATCATGTCAAATAACTATTTCGGTATCATATCGAGTAAAAGACTTGTCCCACATGCAACTAAAATTAATCGATATTATATTCATATTAAAAATCATGTGTAAATCATGTTGGTTATGAAAACACAAATTGCGGTAAGATTACTACTCACTGTACTCGTGTGAAATACCAAACTCGTCACCTCGAGCGATCCGTACAACTTTCTTCAATCAATCTATAACCACATCAACATCGATCTCGTGTTAATTTTCTTGTTTAGGCTAATTCATGACTAATTTAGAATACCCAACCCTCAAGGTTTCATGTTTGACTCTTACTTTGCCCAGAATAATTCTTATTGGTATTTAATTTCTTATACCTAGTGAAACCCTTCAAATATATGAATTGAGATAAAAAGAATTACCAGAAGAAAAGAACCCAGCTGAGAACTTCAAGTATTACCCGTAAAAACCAATGCGTATTTAAAATTTCTCAAGGTTTGGTTCCGACCTTTTTCTTCTTCTTCTTTTCCTTTTAAAATCCCTTTTGTGCGTTCTCTGAAGCACACCCGTTTTCTTTCTTTCTTTCTTTCTTTCTTTTTTTTAGCTTCTGTTGTGCTTGCCTTTCTTTACCTTTTCTTTCTTTATTTTCCGTCACTGTACAATGGGCTTTTGCCCATTTAATTAGCTAGGTTTTTCTTGTTTACTTTTTTTAGTTTAAGTAACATTAAATGACAAAAATATCCCAACTTGAATATGAAGTATTACAATATATATAAAATTTATCCCAAACTCATGCATCTTTTAACTTATGATAATTTGAAAAGCTAGAAATTCAACAAAAAAATTATGGTGATTTTTTGGATGCTTCGGATTCACTTGCTAAAACCTTGCTTTATGTTAATGCAATTCGTATGAAAGCCATTTGACAAGGGCAGACAATGCACATGATTCTCACAGTTATCTTGATGGGGTTCTATTATTTATGATGCAGGAATGTGCACTAACTTACAAAATTGATCGTGTATTGAAATTTTGGTGATGAATGCCATGGGATTTTTGCTTCATGTCCAAGGCTCTCAGATATAATTTCTTGGGAAACCATTCATCGATGAAGCAATGCCAATAAAAATGGCCATCTTTTTGAAATCATGAAAGAGTAGAAAAAAGTTAAATTTCTTGTTCAAATATTATACAAGCTAATTACACCTCCTTGAAAAATCATGATCCATACGCTATTTGAAGATATTTGAGAACTATGGAGCCTTGCATTTGTAGTGTAATAGTTATCTTTTGTAAATAAACGTTAGAAACACACTGTTTGTCATATTTTAGCTCCTTTTTTAATATACCTTTTTTGTGATATATGTTGGGTTAAAGCTTCTTAGAGGTTAAAATAGAGTGAATGGAAAATGGAGGGAAAATAATTTTTTTTTTAATTTTCCTATTTGACAAAGGGACGTTGTCCCATATTGGAGGAGGAAAAGAGTTTTGATGGGTATATATACAATTGCACTTCGTCTAGCTCTTCAAGAGTTGAGAAGAAGCCAAGCCCCGCGCCATCGTCGGTTTCGGCTTTGGATTGATTTTTTGGACCGTTACTGTAACGATCCGGCCGGTCGTTTTATGAATTACCACTCTGTTTCCCCATTTCTGCTTCTTACTGCTTTGTTTACTGGTGCTATGTGTGATCAGATTGGTTGGCTCGGGTTCGGAGAGGTTTTGGTAAGGTTTGAGGTACTTAATCTCTTTTGAGGAAACATAAGTTGGAAAAGTCAACCGGATGTTGACTTATGTGTTAGAGGGCTCGGATGTGAATTACGATGGCTCGGATAGCTTCGAGAGATGATTTGGGACTTAGGAGCGTGATCGGAACGTGTTTTGAAGGTCCAAAGTAGATTTAGGTTTGAATTGGTGAAATTGGAATTTTGGGATTTTCCGGTTGATAGGTGAGATTTTGATATAGGGGTCGGAATGGAATTCCGGGAGTTGCAGTAGGTCCGTCGTGTCATTTGGGATGTATATGCAAAATTTCAGGTCATTCGGATGTGGTTTGATAGACTTTTTGATCAAAAGTGTAATTCAAAAGATTTTGGAACCTTAGGCTTGAATTCGATGTATTTTGGTTGATTCGATGTTGTTTGAGGTGTTTTGAAGATTGGTATAAGTTTGGATGGTGGTATGTGACTTGTTTGTGCTTTTGGTTGAGGTCCCGGGTTCCTTGGGGTGATTCCGGATGGTTGACGGAAAGATAGAAATTTGGAAATGGCAGCTGAAGTTGTAGGACTGCTGTCATAACCGCATCTACGGTTGGGAAGTGGAAGACCAGTCGCAGAAGGAGCCAAGAATGCAGGAACCCCAGAAGCGGTTAAGGAACCGGATTTGCGATGGCGCATGTGCAGATGGTGCATCGCAGATGCGGAAATTGAGGCTTAAGTGATGGCCGCAAAAGCGGTTGCGCAGGAGCGAGTTATGGACCGCAGGTGCGAAAAGCCAGGGCGAGAAGGTATAAAAGGATTTCTTCGCGATTTTTGAGTTGTTCTTCACCATTTCAAGTCGGTTTTGGAGCTTTTTGGGAGCTTTTGAAGAAGGATTCAAGGGATAACATCTGGAGGTAAGATGTTTGAACCTAATAATCGATCCTATGGCATTATTTCACTGATTTAGCCTAAGATTAATGGAAATTAAGGGTTAAAAGTTGGGTATTAGGGCTTTGTATTGGAGACCTTGACTTGAGGATTTGATGGGCCATTTGTGGTCGGATTTTAAGACTTTTGATATGTATGAACTCGTAGGAGATAAGGAATCTATTGATGTAAATTTTGTCGAATTTCGAGACGTGGGCCCGGGGGTCGGGTTTTGGTTAATTTCGGTATTTATGTTGTAAATTGATTATTTTCGCATGGGCTTCATTCCTTTAGCATATTTTGACGTCGTGATTATTATTTTGGATAGATTCGACGCAAGTGGAGGCCGATTCGAGGGGCAAAGGCGTCGCAGGCTAGAGTTTGGACCGAATTTAGGTGAGTAATGATTGTAAATGTTTTACTGAGGGTATGAAACCTCGGATCTGAAGCGCCTGAATCTGCACACATGGTGCAGGGAGTAAAGTGAGTACTCCAACTCAGTGAGTAATAACAATAAATGAAGACTGAGCGATAAGAAATCACGTAAAAACATAATAACATGCTATAAAGAGGCAGAGTAAAACCAGTAAAATGCAATAAAACAGTGAAATCTCATAAAACACCTTAGTTCAGTTTAAGCTTCTTTAAAATACCTTTTTAACAGTTAAACAAGTAAATGACAGGCAGCTAGAAAAGATAAACACATAAAAACCGCCCCTCGGGCACAATACCAACAGAATCAGCCCCTCGGGCAACAACATGGAACAACACCAGCCCCTCGGGCTATATCTTATATCACAATGGGTACCCGCGCTCACTGGGGGTGTACAAACTCTGGGAGGGGCCCCTTACGGCCCAAGCGCAATATCAAGTCATCTCGTGGCATAATCAATAGGCTCTCGGCCTCATATCAACCAGCCACCTCATGGCGTACAATCTCAGGCCCTCGGCCTCTTAATCATAAATCAGTGTATCACTGTTGCGGCGTGCAACCCGACCCAAAAGTATCCTCACAACACAGGCCCTTGGCCTTACTTAGTCAGAAGTCTCTAAAAGCCTCTCGGGCACAATAAAAATATGATGTTCAACCCAAATTATCATTTAAAGTATTAAAACAGAGTAAACATGGCTGAATTATGAAAACAGTATAATATAGCATGACTGAGTACAGATATAAAATCAAAACAGTGAGAAAATAGCAGTAAAATTCCCTAAGGGTCCAAATAGTTGGCACGAGGCCCAAATATGGCATTCAACCCGAAACATAATAATATCAAACAATTTTTAATCAAATATGCGGTAAAATAATCATTCGGGATGGACTAAGTCACAATCCCCAATATATATATATATATATATATAACTCGTGGAAGAAAAAACTCTTGGAAATAAGTAGTGCAGTATATTTTATAACCAAAATTATGAGTATGTATAATTTAGAATCATATATATATATATATATAACTCGTGGAAGAAAAAACTCTTGGAAATAGGTAGTGCAGTATATTTTATAACCAAAATTATGAGTATGTATAATTTAGAATCATAGCATATTATTACTACAACAATAGAATCAGAAAGTAGGCCCAGTACTGCCGTTTTTAACTGCCAGTACCAAACCAAATATTAGTACATGAATATGGTTCAGCCGCATCATCACTAAAACAATGCAAAGTAGTACAAAAAGGTAGAGCTGTCAATATGGGCTGAGTCGGGCCGGGTTAGCAATTGACGAGCTGGGCTGGGCTAGCCCACCATTTTGATGGGTCTTATAATGGTCAGCCCACCCCAGCTTTATGTGGGCCACGAGCCTCCACGAGCCGGCCCATCATTTTTGAAAATATAATTTTATATTTTTTCTTTAAGTTCTGACCTAAAAAAAGATGATTATTTAAAAGTTAAAAAATATCTTATTGGAAATAATTCACAAAACTTAATAACTTTTTATATTGTTCCAATATATCACAATAAATACTAAAAAAAGTAAAAGACAAGATTATATTTCATTCACTAAAAGTCAAAACTTAAAACAAACTATTCAAGAGAACGTTCATGATGCTTATGAGATATCCAATACATCATCTTCATCAAACACATTTGAATACGCTTGTGACAAGGTTGTCTTAACATCTTCACTTTCATCTGCAATTCATATGCAATATTAATTAGTTAAATATTAAAAATAATTAAATTTTAAAAATTAATAATATTTAAATTCACATAAAAAATATTACTAGTTTGAGTTCGGCAAAACCTGTGCAACCAATTTCAAGTAGTAACAAATGTTTAGACATTTTCATAATAAATGCATCTTCTGTACTTTGTAAGAACACGCCACCAATGCTAAATGTTGATTCCGATGGTACAATGGTAATAAGAATGCTAAGTACATCACGCACCATCATTGAAAGATCGGGATATTTTCTAGAATTGTCCTTCCAATACATGACAACATCATCTCTTGAAACTTCTCAAGATCAAGTTATGGTTCCTCTTAGTAAAGATCTAATTCTGACTTTCCATCTCTAAAGGCAGTATATTTTTTATCTTTATATATTTTAAATAAATATTTTATTAGGCCCACGGACCGGCCCAGCCCAACCTCAATCAAGCCTCACGGGCCACGGACTTACTCGGGCCGGGCTTAAAAGTCTCGTTTTTAAACGGGCTTAAAAAATTCTAGCACAACCCTGCTAAATCACGGGCTGGGCTGGACTGGCCCAACGGGCCAAGCCCATATCGACGGCTCTACAAAAAAGGTTCACTCCACGTGGCTCATCTACCTCTTACAGAGGAAATACACGTAACGTGTTTGCATTTGATTTCATAATAAAGCTTTTCTTCTTTCTTTCTTAAAGATCAAGTTAACTAATACTTCCTCTACAATTTTGTTTGAATATAGTTGATTGAGCCCAATATTTAAGCAAAAAATAAAAGTATTATATGACCTTTAATATACATTTACAAGTTTGTAAATATAAGAATTTTTACAATTTCTATATTAAGTATGACATAATATTTATATAGTTATAGAATGTTACACCCCAATTTTGAGAGGTGCGACCGACATATGATACCTGAAGGCCCGTTCGAACTGACACGTGCTCTTCCAACTTTTTATTCATAAGAAAATTGGACCGTTGAGGCCTTCAAGTAACGACTACTAAAATTTAAAATGAGTACAACTAATTAACAAAAGAAATATTGTCATTTTATACATGATCATCACTAACATTAACATGGTTATACCCGATCTTTACATGCAACCAAACACTAACACTAGTCTGCAAGTCTCTAAAAGTACCAAAAAAGTATTGTAAGCACGTGATTTTTGCCCTATGAAAGAATTACTCCCAAAAAATTCAAAATAAAATGATTTTCCTTGGTGTGCAATTTTGAGAATTTTTGGATAAGTATTTGTATTTGTCTGTGCATGTTTATTTGTTAAATTAATAAAAAAATACAAAAATATGTCGCATTTTGCATGTAGGATTTAATTCTACAATTGTTAGTAATTAAGTTTGTTTTACAAAAATTAAAAATTACAAAAATAGGCATCTTCTGCATTTTTCGCATTTAATGTTCAATTGTACAATTTTATGCTTAATTATTACTTAATTGTGCGTTAATTGTTATTGGGAGTTAATTTGCGTTTTTATAACTTAATTTAGTTCTTAATAATAATTTAAGGATTTTTAGAATTTAGTTTTGAAAAAATAAAAGAAGAAGAGAGAGAAAAAATACAAAAAAATCGGAATTGGGCCTCTTCTTCAAATTCAAGCTACAAGCCCAAAAAATTGCCCAACCTTTTCCATAACCCGGTCCATTTCAACCGGGTCGACCCGGTCCACAACCCCAAAGACCCAACACCCCCTATCTTGCATTTCAAAAAACAAAACAAAACAAAAAAAAAACCTAAAAAACCCTAAAGAGATCCGCCCCCCCTCTTTCTCTCTTCTTCTTCTCCAACTCCCCGAGCTCCCCACCCATGGCTTCCCCCCCGTTGCTGCTACCCTGCTGCCCAACATCGACCACCGCAAGAATACACAGTTTCCCCAACCCCAGGGAAGAAATCCTCGGCGCCGCTGCTCGTCTTCCTCACAATCACCGGATTCCAGCCGCCATCCATCAACTTCTCGCCATCAGACAACCCAAAGAACCCCACCCCCCAGCCGCGACCTTCTTCTTCAACCAAGGAACGACCTCACTTCTTATTCTTCATCTTGAACTCCCTTCACCATTGTTAAACAACAACAAATCCGACCACAACACAAACACACACACGCCCAAAACTGGCCGGAAGTCGTCGAACCTCCATAGCCACGCCAAGCAACCCCGCTGCCATTGCTTCATCTCTTTCGTCAAGCTCGAAGCTTGCTCGACATCCATGGCTGCTGCTACGTCCAGTCGTCGACGATGAACAACTCGTCAACCTTGACCTTCTCCAAATAGACCCAGCTGCTTCACCACTCAGCTCCATTTCCTCGTCGATGCTGCTTCCTCGTCGCTGCTGCTGCCCGCGTCCAGCTACGACGAGCAGCCATGGCTGCTCCAAGCAGTGTTGCTGCTTCTCTTCTTTCTACCATGGTTGCTGCTGTTTCTTCCACCCTCGTCGTCGCTCAATGCCTCGCCATGCTTCAGCTCCCCCGCCGCCTTCACGCTTCTGCTTCCTGCTGCCTCTGCGTCGACCAAACGACCAACTGCTACTGCCTCACCAACGTTCATTCTACTTCATCTTCTTCGTTTTTCGTCGTTGTTCTGAACCGGTTAGTTGGTTTAAGTTTCACTTTTGTCCGTATTTTTTTTGATATTCTCAAATATAAAATCGGTAAATGTTTGATTTTTGTTTGTTCGTGTTCATTGTTTTGTTAATTTTTCAGTTTGTTCATGTGAAATTGTTAGTTTAATGTTGTTAGTTTCAAATTGAAGTTTAATTAATTATTTCTTCAGTTTGTTTCATGTGTTTTATGTATTTTCAGAAATTGTTAATGTTGTTAGATTCAAGTTTAAATTCATAATTGTTTCTTCTTCGGTTTTGTTTTTGTTATTTGTCTAAAAGAATTTAGTTGTAATAGAGAAATATGTTGGTTTAATCATTTGAATCCGTCATGTTTTGTTGTTTAAAATAGATTTAATTCATGTTCATCTTTGTTTGAAGTTCATTTTTAATCCAGTGATTTAATGTGAGTTTATGTTTTGGTTTTTGATTTGTTGATTTAGTTTGAATCATGTATTGTGTTGTTAATATTGTTGTTTCTTTGCTCATCCATTTTTGGTCTAAGTTAACCAGGATTGGTTCCCAATATGGTTAATTTATTCACATTAATTTGATGTTGTTCAATCTGTGTTCATATGGTTTGTTGTTGAATTTGTGTAGAAATTGGTCATATTGGCCATATTTTGGTTGAGTTTGATTAATTGATTGGTTATAGCTGATGGGGGTAGTTTGGTAAATTGCAGTACGTTCAGGGGTAAAATGGTAATTGTAATAAGGTCGGAGGGGTAGTTTGGGAATTGTACATTTTGAATAATTCTTTATGTTAAGCATGAGGGACAAAATGTAATGGGGGTGGGTGATATAATTGTTTATGTTAGGCATGGGGGACGAGAGGTAATGGGTTGAGGTTTGATATATTTATTTAATGTAGTGGGGGACAAAACATTAGGTAGTGGGATTAAAAGGGGTATTTTAGGAATGGAAAATGGGCAGAATTGACTAAATTAATGGTCCGTTAGTCAAGCACTAATAAGACAAAAGCTTATATATTAGTTTAATGTTAGTGGAGGACCGACCCTTATATCATGCCTTAATTTAGGGAATAAAATAAGGAAAAGCATTCCTTAGTGGGATTTTGTTGAAAATGGGCAGATTTTTTGGGATTTTGGTCGGGTAAGTGAAGTTTTTCAAAGGAGGGCGGATCTGTTTGGTTATTATATATACATAGAGTGGGGGAAAAAGAAAAGGAGATTATCGGGAAAACAGAAAAAGAAAAGAGAGAACAGAGAATACACAAGAAGAGGGGACAAAATACAGAAGAGATAAAAATTGGAGAAATTTTAAAACTAAAGGAGAGAACAAAAACTGAAAAAAAAATCTTCTACTTTCTTTCATTGATTGAAATCATCATTAATTGTTGTTGTTTCATCGAAGCTTGAAGCTTTTTTTTTTTGGGATTACTACTCCACCGGTTTGCAAACTCTATTCCTGGGTTGTTACTGTTGCTGGGCTGTTGTTGCTGTGCTGTATTGTTATTACTGCTGCCGATTCTCATCTTCATCTTCTTTTGTTTCCAATACCAGGTACACGACTGTAATACTAGCTATTGCAAGCTAATAATGTGGAAGCATGAATACATATGAAGAATGAAATTTTGAAGTTTTAATTTCGTTTTTTTTGTTCCTTTTATTGATTGTATTTAAGCTATTTCATGTATTACTAAATAATAATTGGAATAAGAAAAAATAACATAAGTTAGTCTTTAATGAATCGGTTTGGCAAAACGAGTTAATTCACTAGTTATGAAGGTTTCAAGATTATCAACAGTAGGTTAATCATGAACAAGTAGCTAAATTTAGCTAAGACATGAATTTAAATTAAATTTCGTAAATTAGGCATTAAGGCATGATTTGAGTTCAGGCAAGATTAGAAGAACGTTTATGTCTAATAAACTTTCTAATAAGCTTTAGTAATTATGGTTAAATCTAGTTTCAAATGGTTGTGAATAATTAATCTAAATAGTTTTTTTATAACAATGCTGAGTTTTAATCTAGCTGTATTTGATTCTTTTGAATATTAGTTGTCGAATTTTTATTTTATTTATAATTTCGAATTTTTTGAGTAAAATTCCTTTTCATCAATATTTGTATTAATCTAGCAATTAGTATGTCATGCTTTCTTAAATAAATAAAATAAAAACTCGTAATTAATTGAGAGATTTTCTTTTATTTTAGAGACAAACTTAATAGAAGAAATGTAGTCACTGTAGGTTTATCCTTAAAAAATAAAAATGAGACGAGCCTCGCCAAATAAATCACACATCGCTGGGGCCCTCAATAAATACATAACCATTGACTAGACTTTGGATTTGGCCGTTTAATGAACCTTTACGGCCTCTTCCTAAAATAACAATACGTTAGTCTCTTTAGGGCGCGCCTTAATAAATCTTACCTTCTTAAACTCGGGTGCACATTTATGTGACCCAAATCCAAATCTCAACGGAGTCAAAGTGTGTCAACGACCACGGGTACATTGATTGTGACGCGATTTGAGATACATTTTCACAACGTTGCAATTCCTTGATAAAAATAACAGTAAATGATAAAAGCGGTTAAAAGTTAAATTTTGCACATAGGTTCAACATGTATTAAATCAGATAATCAAGCCAAATATGACAGTTGAGCGACCGTGCTAGAACCACGGAACTCGGGAATGCCTAACACCTTCTCCCGGGTTAACAGAATTCCTTATCCGGATTTCTGGTACGCAGACTGTAATATGGAGTCATTCTTTTCCTCGATTCGGGATTAAAAATAAATAAACAAATCCCATTTCGATTGTCCTTTAATTGGAAAAAACTCTTACGCCCCCGCGGGGGCGAAAAAAGAAGGTGTGACAGCTCTGGCGACTCTGCTGGGGATGAATACCCAGAACCACTGGTTCAGGGTTAGAAATTCGAGCTTATATAAATTGTTATATTTGGTTTTATCTGATTTTGTCACATGTTTCGGCTCAATGTGCTAATTGATGCTTTTACCGCTTTGATATTATCTGAATTGTATATAAACTTTGCCGAAACCCTTCTCTTCTTAGTTCTTACCTCCGGGGAGAAGCTCGCTGGTCGAGACTCCCTATTCTGTTAGTGTCAATACCTGAAATAAGAAAGAGGCCGGACAAGTTACAAAGCCGGACGATCCCGCGGGTCCCCGGTACATAACCCCCTCCTCGACTCGAGTTGTCCGCTCGGGTACACAGTCTAGAACAAATACCCAGGTTATGAACCTAGAATAACTCAGCTTCATGCCAGATCCCTAGTAGGAACGTTTGTTTGCATCACGTGCATTTGACTTTGGAGGCTCAACACAAGGGTTGGGTCTGTCTAGGACAGGTGTACCAAAAAATGAAAATGACCATCCTGATGCATCTTACTTGCTGCTACTCGCGCATTTAGTTTTATTTGATTCGGGCTTGTGTGTTGACCGACTTTTGAATATCAGGAATAATATTTTGAAATTGAAAAAAAAAGAAATAGCGGTTAAGGAATTGATTGTTTATTTTTGAAAAAAACTCAATGCCCAAATACTGTCAAAACTCTACCGAAATTTTGAGAAAATGAGAAAAAAATGTCTTATTAGTTTGTTTTATTAAAAGCAAAGGGAAAATAAAAATAAAAAAAAATAGAAAAAATAGTTTGTCTTGCCATGAAAATGAAAATGAAAAAGAATCTTGTTTTTAAAATATTTTATTTATTTATTTATTTGTTTATGAAAATAATAAAATAAAAAGAGTCGGGCGTTGAAAGTGGTTTTATTATTTGTTGCAAATATATATATATATATATATATATATATATATATATATATATATATATATATATATATCCAAAAAGTTTTTCTTTATTTCCAAAATATATATATATATATATCTTTGTTTGTTATCTTTATTAGTTGCAAAAAATATTTGTCTTGCCAAAAGTCTAGAAAAGTTTTTTAGACCCCCAATTTTCAAAACAAAAAAATCCAAAAATATTTTCCATTATTGACTTCTTTAGAAAGTCTTTTTAATTATTAAAAAATAAAAATAAAAAATATATATAATAAAAAAAATCCGAAAATATTTTCCTTCTTCTTTCAAAATTGAAAAGAAAATTTAAAATTCAAAAAAAATACTTTTAGAAGCATTTCTTTCATTGAAAGTAAAATTCCAAAAATATTTTCTTAGAAATCCTTCTTTGCAAAAATGCTCCATTTCTTCTTTATAAGTCTTTCCTGCAAAAAATAAAATAAAATAAAAAAAAGTTAGTTCATTTACTTATTCATGATCTGCCCGAACTACGCGGGTTTGTTTCTCACCGGATGTGAGATACGTAGGCAACCCTCATCGGGTCCAACCCCACCTTTTGCTAAAATAACCAAAAAAAAAATTAAAAAAAAACATGTCAAAGTTTTAATTTTGTCATAAATAAGTCGGGTGATGCTGTTTTGTCAAAAAATAGCCGAATGTTCCCGAAAGGGACGCCGGAAGGCTGACTTTGCATAAACAGCCACTTTTTGGGTCATGTTTAAGATTAGGTCCAGTTGACCCACACAGCCTTAAAAAAATCTTCGTCCCCGAGGCGCAGGAGGGCCGTGTTTGCAACACCAGGTTTTTATTGTAATTTGAAAAAAAACAAAAAACAAAGAGTCAGCGGTCAGGTGAATACCGTTTGAATTTTAGTCAAAAATAAGCCGAGCCAGCTTCGGCCGCGTCTTAAACCATTCTTGCCGAAATAGACTTAGAGTATCTTTCAGTTGTCGAAAGGCTATTTTCGTAAAAGAACGGACAAGTTTGTAAAGTGTCGTAAAATAACCCTCCCCGGCCTCAAATTCATGTGAAATTTGGAGGGGGCCACGTTTGCAAATATAACTGTTCGGTTGCATTTGTCAAACGGAGAAAGGAAGCTGGCCATTTGTTTTTGGAGTTTGTAAATCTTTTTATTAGAATATGTGGGTTGTTTGATTTTCGAGTTTGCAGGTCATCTTCAAACCTTTGAAACCCAGTTTGTTTTAATATGAAAATTGAAAAAAATGTTTATTATTGTTTATCTTTTATTGGTCCGAACTACGCAAGGTCTGATTCATGCGGGGTCATAATACGTAGGCAATCTCCATAAGATTCGACCACAACAAAATAATGAAAAAAATGAAAAAATGATGAAAAAAAAATGATGAAAAAAAAATCAAAAAAAAGAGAGAAAAAAAGAAAAGATGATGTTAATAATGAGGACCGACTGAGTCCATTCTAACCTGTTTTATTTTGAATCGCAAAGAAAGTTAAGGTGGTTGGTTTGTGGTAATCCAAGACAATGACACCCAGAACATCGCGTAGAATCCTTTACCCGCACATCATGATGCACACTTTGCGGGGATCAGGCCTGATAGCAGAAGCACTCGAATCCTATTGGGGAATTGTTGACTAAGGTTGATGATATTGAAGCTGGTAATGGTCTTGGCAGTACTGATGCGAAGCTTAGTGGCTAAGATGCCAGTTTTGATAAAGTGGGAGAACGCTCCGTTCCTTGGTTAGCAAGAGAGAAGCTTGTGGTGGCTTATTTTGTTGTCATTTTTGTTGACCGGATTATTCTTAGGGTTGTAGTCCGGATATTGTCTTGTGTCAACTTTCTTATCTTTCCATTTGTCATAGCGGCTTGTTTAAATTTTGTCTAGTTTGTTTTAGGATTTTATTCTGGTTTGTTTTGTTTGTCTTGTTATTCAAACCATTCCACCGGTAGTCTAAAGCAAATCCGGTCTTTTATTATTTCCAGTCATCTTCTTGTTTAGTCCTTTTATCATTTTGTTCAGCGCCGATTCCAGTGACATGACATGCGCACACAGTTTGGTCCTAGTCTTTAAAGTTAATCGTAAAACCCCGGAAAGGTGATCAGAACATTTAAAGAAAATAAGGACGGTTTGAGATTATTCAGACCTCGAGTCATATGGAACTGGGGCAAGTAAAACATAAAGAAAACCGTTAAAAGCAAGATTCGCCAAATTGGCATGAGGGTCGATAATGGGAGTGAGAGTGTCGCCCAACGGTGCTTTAGAAATGACAAATGAAAAAGCAAATGTTGAATATAATTATCAAGTCCAGCACCATCAGAAGAGGCTACAAATCTTTGTTTAAATTGCGTTGTTTGCACTTGGCATGTTTGAAGACTGGAATGACGAAGGCATTTTGTTCTGCTACCTAAACACTTTATCCTTCGTTACCCCTTTTGAGCCTTATTTTTTTTTTTTCGTACCCCTCGTTCGGAATCATTAGCAACGACTAGAAAACACAAGCATGACAGGTAAAGAAAAAGAAGAAAAAAGAAGAAAGAAAAGAAAACAACAAAACCGAAAAAAAGAGAAAAAAAAAGAGAAAAGAAAAGAAAAATGATAACAAAGAAAAAAAGAAAGTAAAATGAAAAAAGAGGAATTGGGAACTACGTTTGACCTGATTCCTCAAATAGGATACGTAGGCGCTTCACGGCTCGGTCATAGGGTGCATAGTGTGCATAGTGTGCATGGTGTGCATAGTGTAACAAAAAATTAAAAAAAAATATAAATAAATAATACCCAAGCAAGAAATTGGGGTAAGGGTTGCGCTTGTTGTAAACAAATATGGTTCCGAAGGTTGTAATTTTGAACCTCAAAAATTTGTTTTTGAGCCTTTAATACCTTTTCTTTCTAGCCTATCCAAAACCCACATTACGGTCCAAAGAAAGACCTTCTGATCGGTCTTCAAAGGATGCCAAGTCAGACAAATAAGAGTCTTACCGGTGAACATAACACTCTGTTCCACAATAGAAAGGACTCTAATCTCCAGCAGAGAGAGTCATACCGGCAACACTCCAAATACCCAGCTGGAAAGTGATACAAATGAGAGAGTCTTATCGGTGAAAATCTTCACGGACACCATAAGACGATGAAAGCTGAGAGAAAAACCAAAATGAGAGAGGCTTGATAGTGAAAAGCCTTCGGGCACTATAAGTCGAATAAGATTGAGAATCAGATGGGGAATTGCCAATTGAAGGTCTTGAAAGACGATTGACCGCGGAGGATAGGCCACATGTGCATGTCGTGACCATTAGAGTCGGTATCTGCGTTTGATAGGTTTTTATTTATAGTTTCTTTTGTTAAAGAGTCATCTTTTTCCTTTGTCTTTTTTATTCTGTTCCCTTTTATCTTTGCCTTTCATAGAAAAATTCCCCAGTAGAGTCTGTTTGGTCAGAACAAGTGAGAAATGACTTCAAAATCTGCCATCAGCTTTCCAATTATGCAAGACTGGATCTGATTAGAACATCCAAATGGTCTAAGTCAGTAAGGAACAAGCGCGAGGCCAGTGTCAAAAAGATATACCTAGCAAAAGGGAATTGGCAAAAGTATTGACGAGTGTCAAGAGGTATATCCCAACCGAAATCAAAGGTTAATAAACCTCAAGGCCGAGGCCTGTGGACAAAGCAAGGAGAGCAGTGAACATGATTTGGGGAAATTCATACTAGACTAAAAGGTCGGGGAAATGCCAGTTTCCGAGCTATGCCACAAAAGAAGAGGGATATCCCCAGCAGAAAGGGATTATGCCCAGCAAATAATATCATCCCCAACAAGTTGTGGAACGCAGAGCAAGGAAGGAGAAAGGGAAAGCCAACCCAGCAGGAGTATCACAACCAACCACCGCGTTTTAAACTAACAAATTTTGTTTGATTTGAAACAGGTAAAAGAAATGGCATTGATGACAGAAATGCATGCCATAAGGGAGATTGTCAAACTGGGGCAGAAAATTTTCCTTTCATTTAGAAAATTTTCTGGAAGTTAGGTACCTAGTCGAGTAAGAATAAAGATAATACCAGTCTCAAGGGAAGTGGTCTTTGAACCAGTGTTTCCCCCAACATAATAAGTTTCAATGGAGGAAGTTGTTCCCCAGCAGACAGAACAAAGGGATGACACTTGTGCTCAGAAAAGCAAAAGGCCAGTATCATTCCCAACAGCCTTCCGAAGAGTGAAGCACTAGTTCTGAAGGAGTCAGAATCCCCCAGCAGTGTTATCCTCGACAGCGTTATCCCCAGCTGATAACATTTTATCCCCCAACAGGTAAGTAAATAATTCCCCAACAGTGTTATCCCCAGCAGTTCGAGGAGTCCAACACAAGTTTGGTGAAAATTGGTATCCTCAGCGGTTCCTTTCGGGGAAAGGCAAAACAAGTCTTAATGGAGGTAGTCTTCGAAGGAAGAAGCTATGCAAAAAAAAAAAAAAAAAAGGAAAAAGAAAAAAAAAGAAAAAAAAGGAAAAAGAAAAAAAGGGGAAGTAGTTTGCAGAGGAATGAAACATCCTACTTAAAAGGAAGTAATTTTGGAAGGAGTAAGATAACATATTTACTCAGCAGAGTTATCCTCAGCAGTTCGCAGTGTTATCCCCAGCGGATCATCGAGATGTAGAAGCATCCTCGACAGAGTTTCGACCAAGTTTCAAGAGGGTCGGACAACCCAGAGTGGGTAAGGAAGAAAAGGAAAATTCATCCCCAAAAAAATAATCCCCAGCAGTTACGAGGGAAGACAACACAAGTTTTTAAGGAAATGGTTTACCCCTAGGAGACGCACTTCCTAAGTTTGTTTTTTACCCATAGGTGATGCATTTCCTCCTAAATTTTATTTTACCCATAGGAGATGCATTTCCTCCTAAGTTTAGTTTTACCCATAGGAGGGGCATTTCCTCCTAAGTTGTTTTTACCAATAGGAGACGCACTTCCTAAGTTCATTTTACCAATAGGAGACACACTTCCTAAGTTTAGTTTTTCCAATAGGAGACGCACTTCCTAAGTTTAGTTTTACCAATAGGAGACGCACGTCCTAAGTTTAGTTTTGCCAATAGGAGACGCACTTCCTAAGTTCATTTTACCAATAGGAGACGCACTTTCTAAGTTCATTTTACCCATAGGAGACGCACTTCCTAAGTTCAGTTTTACCCCTAGGAGACGCATTTCCTCCTAAGTTCATTTTACCCATAGGATACGCACTTCCTAAGTTTAGTTTTACCAATAGGAAACGCACTTCCTAAGTTTAGTTTTACCAATAGGAGACGCACTTCCTAAGTTTAGTTTTACCAATAGGAGACACACTTCCTAAGTTTAGTTTTACCAATATGAGACGTGCCTCCTAAGTTTGTTTTTACCCATAGGAGATGCATTTCCTCCTAAGTTTGTTTTTACCCATAGGAGATGCATTTCCTCCTAAGTTTATTTTACCATAGGAGATGCATTTCCTCCTAAGTTTATTTTTACCCATAGGAGAGGTATTTCCTCCTAAGTTTAGTTTTACCCATAGGAGAGGCATTTCCTCCTAAGTTTGTTTTTTACCCATAGGAGATGCATTTCCTCCTAAGTTTATTTTTACCCATAGGAGAGGCATTTCCTCCTAAGTTTAGTTTTACCCATAGGAGAGGCATTTCCTTCTAAAGTTTGAAATCAGGAGCCCTCTTGAAGAGAGGAATGACGTTTTATTTTTCAAAGTTGTTGAAGTCAGAAGCCCGCTTGAAGAGAGGAATGACGTTTATTTTAAAAGTTGTTTGTTTGAAGTCAGGAGCCCGCCTGAAGAGAGGAAAGACGTTTATTTTTAAAGTTGTTGTTGAAGTCAGGAGCCTGCCTGAAGAGAGGAAAGGCGTTTTATTTTTAAAGTTGTTTAAATTTCGCCAACCTAAAGAAAGGAATGACATTTTTATTTCAAAGTTGTTGAAGTCAAGAGCCCACCTGAAGAGAGGAAAGGCATTTTATTTTCAAAGTTGTTGTTGAAGTCAGGAGCCCACCTGAAGAGAGGAAAGGCGTTTTATTTTAAAAGTTGTTGAAATCTCGCCAACCTAAAGAAAGGAATGACATTTTATTTTTCAAAGTTGTTGAAGTCAGGAGCCTGCCTAAAGAGAGGAATGGCGTTTTATTTTTAAAAGTTGTTGAAATTTCGCCAGCCTAAAGAAAGGAATGGCATTTTTATTTTAAAGTTGTTTTTGAAATCAGGAGCCCGCCTGAAGAGAGGAATGACGTTTATTTTAAAAGTTGTTTGTTTGAAGTCAGGAGCCCGCCTGAAGAGAGGAATGACGTTTATTTTAAAAGTTGTTTGTTTAAAGTCAGGAGCCCGCCTGAAGAGAGGAATGACGTTTTTATTTTTCAAAGTTGTTTGTTGAAGTCAGGCGCTCACCTCAAGTCAGAAGACAATAAAACAGAGGGTTACAACAGGAATCCCCAGCAGGAAACAATAAAAATCCCCAGCACCGGGAAGCAGAAGGTTGCAACAAGAGGTCCCAGCACAAATTCAAGCGCCTGAGTCAAAAGGAAGAAAAGACGCGTCTTAAAAGAAGCGGCTTGTGAACATTAAATTATGCCCAGCATAACAAATCTGATGAAGAGAGCCGTATCCCCAGAGGAACCACCGAAAAGCTTAATGAAGAAAGCCATGTCCCCAGCGGACCGAACAAAATGATGAAAAATTGGCATTCAGAAAAGCAAAAGGCAGTGTCATCCCCAAATTCACGGAAGAAAAGCACCGGAGGAAACACAAGCCGACAAGAAAGCAAGGCAACAAGAACAAGTTGCAGTCTAGCCTAACTTCTTGTTTTCTTTTAAGCACGGTGTAACAAGGAGATCGGTAAGCAGTGGTAATAGCATGCAACAACAGTAACCTTGCAGTCCCACGGTAGTCCCACCTACCAAAACTTCCCGAACTACATTAACCTGATTCCCCTTTAGCCAGGGATATGTAGGAAACCTTTGAAGCAAAGGTTCAGTTAAATCTTTTTCAAAAATAATGCTTCACACGGAGTACTCGGATGGGCAAAAATCGCTCACTTTATCTTTGCACGAAAACCCTTCGTGTCTTCGGGCAAAGAGGGGCAGCTGTAAGCACGTGATTTTTGCCCTATGAAAGAATTACTCCCAAAAAATTCAAAATAAAATGATTTTCCTTGGTGTGCAATTTTGAGAATTTTTGGATAATTATTTGTATTTGTATGTGCATGTTTATTTGTTAAATTAATAAAAAACAAAAAAACAAAAATATGTCGTATTTTGCATGTAGGATTTAATTCTACAATTGTTAGTAATTAAGTTTGATTTACAAAAATTAAAAATTACAAAAATAGGCATCTTCTGCATTTTTAGCATTTAATGTCCAATTGTACAATTTTATGCTTAATTATTACTTAATTGTGCGTTAATTGTTATTGGGAGTTAATTTGCATTTTTATAACTTAATTTAGTTCTTAATAATAATTTAAGGATTTTTAGAATTTAGTTTTGGAAAAATAAAAGAAGAAGAGAGAGCAAAAATACAAAAAAATCGGAATTGGGCCTCTTCTTCAAATTCAATCTACAAGCCCAAAAAATTGCCCAACCTTTTCCATGACCCGGTCCATTTCAACCGGGTCGACCCGGTCCACAACCCCAAAGACCCAACACCCCCTATCTTGCATTTCAAAAAAAACAAAACAAAACAAAAAAACCTAAAAACCCCTAAAAAGATCCGCCCCCCTCTTTCCCTCTTCTTCTTCTCCAACTCCCCGAGCTCCCCAACCATGGCTTCCCCCCGTTGTTGCTACCCTGCTGCCCAACGTCGACCACCGCAAGAATACACAGCTTCCCTAACCCCAGGGAAGAAATCCTCGGCGCCGTTCCTCGTCTTCCTCACAATCACCGGATTCCAGCCGCCATCCATCAACTTCTCGCCATCAGACAACCCAAAGAACCCCACCCCCCAGCCGCGACCTTCTTCTTCAACCAAGGAATGACCTCACTTCTTATTCTTCATCTTGAACTCCCTTCACCATTGTTAAACAACAACAAATCCGACCACAACACAAATACACACACACCCAAAACTCGCCGGAAGTCGTCGAACCTCCATAGCCACGCCAAGCGACCCCGCTGCCATTGCTTCATCTCTTTCGTCAAGATCGAAGCTTGCTCGACATCCATGGCTGCTGCTACGTCCAGTCGTCGACGACGAACAGCTCATCGACCTTGACCTTCTCCAAACAGACCCAGCTGCTTCACCACTTAGCTCCATTTCCTCGTCGTTGATGCTTCCTCGTCGCTGTTGCTTCCTCGTCGCTGCTGCTGCCCGCGTCCAGCTACGACGAGCAGTCATGGCTGCTCCAAGCAGTGTTGCTGCTTCTCTTCTTTCTACCATGGTTGCTTCTGTTTCTTCCACCCTCGTCGTCGCTCAATGCCTCGCCATGCTTCAGCTCCCCCGTCGCCTTCACGCTTCTGCTTCCTGCTGCCTCTGCATCGACCAAACGACCAGCTGCTACTGCCTCACCAATGTTCATGCTGCTTCATCTTCTTCGTTCTTCGTCGTTATTCTGAACCGGTTAGTTGGTTTAAGTTTCACTTTTGTCCGTATTTTGTTTTGATATTCTCAAATATAAAATTGGTAAATGTTTGATTTTTGTTTTGTTCGTGTTCATTGTTTTGTTAATTTTTCAGTTTGTTCATGTGAAATTGTTAGTTTAATGTTGTTAGTTTCAAATTGAAGTTTAATTAATTATTTCTTCAGTTTGTTTCATGTGTTTTATGTATTTTTCAGAAATTGTTAATGTTGTTAGATTCAAGTTTAAATTCATAATTGTTTCTTCTTCGGTTTTGTTTTTGTTATTTGTCTAAAAGAATTTAGTTGTAATAGGGAAATATGTTGGTTTAATCATTTGAATCCGTCATGTTTTGTTGTTTAAAATAGATTTAATTCATGTTTATCTTTGTTTGAAATTCATTTTTAATCCAGTGATTTAATGTGAGTTTATGTTTTGGTTTTTGATTTGTTGATTTAGTTTGAATCATGTATTGTGTTGTTAATATTGTTGTTTCTTTGCTCATCCATTTTTGGTCTAAGTTAACCAGGATTGGTTCCCAATATGGTTAATTTATTCACATTAATTTGATGTTGTTCAATCTGTGTTCATATGGTTTGTTGTTGAATTTGTGTAGAAATTGGTCATATTGACCATATTTTGGTTGAGTTTGATTAATTGATTGGTTATAGCTGATGGGGGTAGTTTGGTAAATTGCAGTACGTTCAGGGGTAAAATGGTAATTGTAATAAGGTCGGAGGGGTAGTTTGGGAATTGTACATTTTGAATAATTCTTTATGTTAAGCATGAGGGACAAAATGTAATGGGGGTGGGTGATATAATTGTTTATGTTAGGCATGGGGGACAAGAGGTAATGGGTTGAGGTTTGATATATTTATTTAATGTAGTGGGGGACAAAACATTAGGTAGTGGGATTAAAAGGGGTATTTTGGGAATGGAAAATGGGCAGAATTGACTAAATTAATGGTCCGTTAGTCAAGCACTAATAAGACAAAAGCTTATATATTAGTTTAATGTTAGTGGAGGACCGACCCTTATATCATGCCTTAATTTAGGGAATAAAATAAGGAAAAACATTCCTTAGTGGGATTTTGTTGAAAATGGGCAGATTTTTTGGGATTTTGGTCGGGTAAGTGAAGTTTTTCAAAGGAGGGCGGATCTGTTTGGTTATTATATATACATAGAGTAGGGGAAAAAGAAAAGGAGATTATCGGGAAAACAGAAAAAGAAAGGAGAGAACAGAGAATACACAAGAAGAGGGGACAAAATACAGAAGAGATAAAAATTGGAGAAATTTCAAAACTAAAGGAGAGAACAAAAACTGAAAAAAAATCTTCTACTTTCTTTCATTGTTTGAAATCAGCATTAATTGTTGTTGTTTCATCGAAGCTTGAAGCTTTTTTTTTGGGATTACTACTCCACCGGTTTGCAAACTCTGTTCCTGGGTTG
The DNA here is from genome assembly GCF_000715075.1 of Nicotiana tabacum. Classification (NCBI taxonomy): domain Eukaryota; kingdom Viridiplantae; phylum Streptophyta; class Magnoliopsida; order Solanales; family Solanaceae; genus Nicotiana; species Nicotiana tabacum. The sequence goes on from NC_134084.1 coordinate 30,579,470, forward strand.
TTACTGTTGCTGGGCTGTTGTTGCTGTGTTGTATTGTTATTACTGCTGCTGATTCTCATCTTCATCTTCTTTTGTTTCCAATACCAGGTACACGACTGTAATACTAGCTATTGCAAGCTAATAATGTGGAAGCATGAATACATATGAAGAATGAAAATTTGAAGTTTTAATTTCGTTTTTTTTGTTCCTTTTATTGATTGTATTTAAGCTATTTCATGTATTACTAAATAATAATTGGAATAAGAAAAAATAACATAAGTTAGTCTTTAATGAATCGGTTTGGCAAAACGGGTTAATTCACTAGTTATGAAGGTTTCAAGATTATCAACAATAGGTTACTCATAAACAAGTAGCTAAATTTAGCTAAGACATGAATTTAAATTAAATTTCGTAAATTAGGCATTAAGGCATGATTTGAGTTCAGGCAAGATTAGAAGAACGTTTATGTCTAATAAACTTTCTAATAAGCTTTAGTAATTATGGTTAAATCCAGTTTCAAATGGTTGTGAATAATTAATCTCAATAGTTTTTTTTATAACAATGCTGAGTTTTAATCTAGCTGTATTTGATTCTTTTGAATATTAGTTGTCGAATTTTTATTTTATTTATAATTTCGAATTTTTTGAGTAAAATTCCTTTTCATCAATATTTGTATTAATCTAGCAATTAGTATGTCATGCTTTCTTAAATAAATAAAATAAAAACTCGTAATTAATTGAGAGATTTTCTTTTATTTTAGAGACAAACTTAATAGAAGAAATGTAGTCACTGTAGGTTTATCCTTAAAAATAAAAATGAGACGAGCCTCGCCAAATAAATCACACATCGCTGGGGCCCTCAATAAATACATAACCATTGACTAGACTTTGGATTTGGCCGTTTAATGAACCTTTACGGCCTCTTCCTAAAATAACAATACGTTAGTCTCTTTAGGGCGCGCCTTAATAAATCTTACCTTCTTAAACTCGGGTGCACATTTATGTGACCCAAATCCAAATCTCAACGGAGTCAAAGTGTGTCAACGACCACGGGTACATTGATTGTGACGCGATTTGAGATACATTTTCACAACGTTGCAATTCCTTGATAAAAATAACAGTAAATGATAAAAGCGGTTAAAAGTTAAATTTTGCACATAGGTTCAACATGTATTAAATCAGATAATCAAGCCAAATATGACAGTTGAGCGACCGTGCTAGAACCACGGAACTCGGGAATGCCTAACACCTTCTCCCGGGTTAACAGAATTCCTTATCCAGATTTCTGGTACGCAGACTATAATATGGAGTCATTCTTTTCCTCGATTCGGGATTAAAATTGGTGACTTGGGACACCCTAAATCTCCCAAGTGGCGACTCTGAAATAAATAAACAAATCCCGTTTCGATTGTCCTTTAATTGGAAAAAACTCCTACGCCCCCGCGGGGGCGGAAAAAGGAGGTGTGACAAGTATTACATATTACACAACTTGGTCAGGACAGGGTCTCACCGTAGTACCCAAAATGTTTATGACATCTGCTTCAATACATATTGACCTCTGAACAGCTACTCCGAAGAAGTGGAGAGCAACAACCAATAGCTGAATCGTGCACCTACTAGGGATGGACATCACCAGGTTTATCTGTACATGTGGGCATGAACACAATGCCCAAAAAGAAAATAGGGTCAGTAAGGATAATTTACTCAGTACGTAAGACTAAGAAGCACATGTAAATCAAAGTCATAGCGTAAGAAATGTGAGTACGTGATTCCAACCTGTATACCGAAGACACGCCACCAAGGGTGTAAACAAAGTTGTGGAAAACTAGGGACCATGGGTCGTAAATACATGCAAACCTTTGTAAAACCATACCCCTCATTAGGGCTACATATATATACACACTTTGGGGAAAAAATTTCATAACTCCGTACCCGGACTTATAGAGAACTCGGTCATACTCGGCCTCAAGAGGTCTCGGTTGTACCCGGTCTCAACAAAACTCGACGTAGCCGGCCTCAAGAGGACTCGGTAGCCTCACATCATACATCATCGTAGCCGACAACACATGGGCTCGGTAATATCTCATGTCATGCCTCAACATACCCAACTAATCAGTAGTTGCACAATATGTGACATACTCAAACGATTATAGCGTGACTAGATGATGGGTGTTATAACAACAATTCCAAGTTCCTTCAAGCTAACTCTCGCTAAATCCAGATTCACCTTCAACCTTGTCTTAATTTGCTAGGAAATTCTAAAGAGGCGTTGAGAGTATTTTGAGAGGACTTGTTCTGGTGATACTTCTAGAATGAAAGAGAAAGAGTCTTACTCACCTTTTATATTTTTACCGAGCATAGAAATTTTCACCACTCCCACATGCAAAATGGGTTGCCCCGCTCCGGTTGCAGTGCCTATGAGACACTTGGCGCAGACCTACTGAAATGTGTGACCACCTTTTGGCTTCAAACGTGCCTCTAGCTGATTGGACGCTAGAATCCATACTTACTACGCTTTAGTTAAATGTGGGGTGTAACATCATTCCCTTCTTCAGAACATTCGTCCTCAAATATTGAATCATGGCCGGTCGTGACAGTTGCATTGTTGCCTTCCATAGTGGAAAATAGATTGGGGAGGGGGGTACCTAGATTTCATATCTTCTTTATCTTCCCATGTCCTTTCTTTCTTATTTTCATGACCCGGAATCCCTACTCTCGGGACCGTGATGACGCCTAATATTTCACTTGCTAGGCAAGCCAATGGTAGCTATATCTATTAACCATTATTAACAATTTCCAAATTAAATGACAATAATAAAACTAAATAGTTAGAACTAAGATAATAAACTAATAAGTGACAAAATCCAAATACAACTCCCGGAACTGGTGTCACGAATACATGAGCGTCTAAAGTACTACAAATAATGGTCTTATATAAACATAACAGTCTGAATAAAAATAAATAGCTAAAATGATGTAGAATGGGACTTCAGGGTTTCGGACGCCATGCAGCTATACCTTAAGTCTCCATTGATAACTAGATTCGAGCAACCTCACTCAGCGTAGCTGGGGCCAACTCCAGTATCTACACAAGAAGTGCAGAGCCCATGTACTCTGTAAGTGCCGAGCCTAACCTCGACGAAGTAGTGATGAGGCTAAGGCAGATAACTTACAATAAACTGTACACAATAACAGTAATAACAACAATAATAATAATAATAGAAAAGACATGAATAGAAATAAAGCTGTTAATTCATAGCAACGAACCCAAAATCCAACTACCAGAGGGCCCAGATTAACAAGTGATATAAACTCATCTCAAATACCGAGGCAAATCCAACAGTCACAAAAAAACATAAATCTATACAATTCGTTGCGGTGCTGATCTCGTCCAAGTCACACCTTAGTTTAAGGTTATGAAACAGTCGATTGCAATAGTAATACCCAACAAGAAGTCGGGGTGGATTTTCCACAGGGAGCTATGAATGGGAGTAAGGAGTGTATATTTTAGTGTATGAGCTTGAACTATCTCAATTTACACTTCCACAAAGTTGGGTTGTTTCTAGGTCTATTTTAAACTAAGTTTGCAAAGTTAAGAAATGAAGCTAAAAAATTGTTTTTGTTGTTTCTCATGGTTTGTAAAAATCCTAGGGTTATGACCATCACCTAGGTGTTTGCCTAATGGGATATAAACCTTAATGCTTGTTTTGTTGGTCGGGGTGTATTATAGCTATTAACACTCAATTACCCACTCAATACCTCTCGGCCAGAGAGTGATTTTGCCCAATTTAGCTTTCTCAAGTCCAAATGGGTATTGCACAAAACGGTTGATAAAAGCTCAAGTTGGGTTATTACTATCTCTAGGTTGAACGCTTTAATTAGGATTATCAATTTCTCAATTGACCTAATTTCTTGTTAGCCAAGTTTTCCTAGGCTAAGTCTCTCTTTCTCAAGTAGAGACTAAGTCAAATTGGCATGAACTGATGTTTGCAACCATTAATTTCACAAATTAATGCATGAACAAGGCTAAATAATAAACACCTAGCCATAAACAAACACTAAATCAAACACCCATAAGGTTTACACACTAGGGTTGGCTCACAACCCTAGTAAAAGTCTAGCTATTCATGCTTGAAATTGAAGAAATAGAAGAAGAGATGCTAACTAAAATCATATTGCAAATTCAAAATGACAAAATCTATGTTAAAATAACTCAAAAGATGAAAAACTACTAAAAGAAGTATGGAGAAACGACTACTGTAACTGCTGATGTCAAAAGTTAACCTAATAATGTGAAACTTGTCTATTTATACAGGGCTAAAAATTTCAGACAAAAATGTCATTTCGGAGGATCTGCTACCGCACAATTCCATGTGCAGTTCACACTTTTCTTCAGCTTAACAGGATTGGAAATCTGCAGCCGCATAATTCTGGACTGCGGCCACACTGCACTCTTTCTGCGGTCTGTAGATTTGTAACTACGGCCACACCTTCCTTTTCTGTGGTCTGCAAAATTGTAACTGTCGCACCTCCTTTTTACCGCGCCTGCGAGGGTACAAGGGAGTTTTCTCCAATTAAAGGACAGTCGAAACAGGATTTATTTAATTATTTCAGAGTCGCCACCTGGGAATTTTAAGGCGTCCCAAGTCACCAATTTTAATCCCTGAATCGAGGAGAATATGACTCTGTTTATTATTCTGCGAACCAGAAATCCTGAGTAAGGAATTCTGTTAATCCGGAAGAAGGTGTTAGGCATTTCCGAATTCCGTGGTTCTAGCACGGTCGCTCAACTACTTTCATTCTTGGCTTAATTATCTTGATTTTACTAAATACGTTTTATTTGCATGATTTTACTACCGCTTTTTTACTTATTGTTTACAATTATATGGACGAATTACGCGTACGTATATTGGTATTACGTACTTTTTATAATTACCGGGGATCGTGCCACGCGTACGTGTACACAATAAAATTGTTATTTTCTTTATTAACAAAAACATATGTTCGAAATTTAAAATAAAATCAGGAACATCATTACCCTTGTATTTAGACAATGAACTGCACATCTCGGGTTATATGAAATTATTTAATATTTTCCAAAGAAATTCGTTTTTATTAAGTATTCGCTTGAAATTGCGCGTACGCATAATCCGAAGTTACTTTTAAAATATGATCAGGGTGCGCGAACGCATCCCTGATTGTGCAAAATAGTATTATGGACTTTTCCCCCAAATTGTTTATTATATTATGAGAAATCTCCATTTAAGATACCCCTTAATTCTAAAAAAAATTCACAATTTATTAAATGTTGCCCGTCGATTATAATCTCCGCGTATAATTTATGTTCATCCAAGACTATTCAAATTCAAAATAAAGAATAAGAACATGATTAATACTATTCTTCACAAATACAACATATATATCTATATGCCCAATAATGAATTGTATATGAAACTAAAAATGATTTATAAAGGGAAGAATATTTTTTCAAGAACTTTTATTATTTCTATTTAGTGCAAGTCCTATTTCTAATTGTCGTTGATGTAAAGTGTTGCAATTTGTATATCTCATTTTATTCTCATATACTTGCTTTTAATCCAATAGGCCTAATTATTTATTTAGGATGGTAAATAAGCATCAAATTGATAAGAAAGAGAATTATTATACAAATTGATTAACAACATTGCCTTACATGCCACATATTTGTATGTCTTGAAACATTCGTAGCACTTTAACATCATAATGAGCCATAACAACTCAACTTACCATCCACTAATGGTTCTATAGATACCTGTTATAATGCCACATAAGAACGTACAACTTATATCATTTCTTCCACAACTAAATCAGATTATCAGAATAAACTAACAATATGGTTTTGACATTTTCACGCTATTCTTTATTCAACTAACAACGTCACAAGGCCTAGTTAATGGCCAATCTTTATGTCATGTTTCCTACCTTGACAGTTCAAACATGACAAAACTAATGAGATGAAGGGCTAACATTATTACAAAGCCTTATATGAATTTCAAGGTAAGACAATTAACTCATAGCTATCAAATTGAATTCACTACTAATTAACTAACATGAAACAAAAAATGAAATTTAAACTGATGAACTTGGACAAATGGAAAAACAGAATTGCAATTCAAGCTTCATTGATTAGTCATGTTGAATCTCTTTCCAACATGAAATTTAAAAGACATGTACCTGAAAATGAAGGTAGAATGAGTAAATTTCAGCAGTAGCAGCAGTAACAAATTCAGCAGAATATACCAGTGTTCAACAGATTTGGTCAACAAAACAAGGCCCGAGGAACTCAGAAACACAGTACAAGACTTCTGAAAAGTTTCAGATTTTTAAACTGAACAATCTGTTTGATTCTAAAACTTTAGAAAAGGAAAACTGAAAAGCTCTTAATTTCAAAAATCAGCCTTAATACTAATGTCTAATGTAGAATTCTTTTTACTATTTCTGATTTTCTTTCTTTCCTTCTATCCTCTATCTGATTCTGTTCTTCTCAATTTTCAGATTTCTATTTCTGATTTTTCTCAATGTATATCTCTCAATCTTTCTCTGAAAAGCTCTTAAATCAGATTTTTTCTCTTTCAAAATCTGAGTCTCTCTAAACTCTTTTTTCTCTGAAAAAACTGATCCCCTTCCTTTTAAATCTGTCCCTGTATTTATACAAGTATGTCCCCCTCTCTTAAGTGCTGCCTGGACCTTTTTCTCCTTTTTTTAAATCAGAAAGTTCCATTACAAACTACTTTTTAATACTTTAAATAATCTTATCCTGATTTTAAGCAGCCCCATTATCCCTTGTTCCCCATTAGTATCTTAAATTATAGCCATTAACATTCCACTTTCAGTCCATTATTCCATCACATTACTCTCACTATTCTGTCCTAAAAAATGTCCCAGATTTCCTACTGTAATTACTGTTATTACTGCCTTAAATTCAGAATCTAACAATACAGATTTTAAAATCTGTTTAAGCAGTTATAACCAATCCTATGATTTGAGACAGTACATCACATTTATGCACAAGAGTTGAATTAAAATAGATGATTCTCAATTGAATACTGAACCTGAATAATACCCACTAACATTACACAGAATATGCAGGATCATTTCGACTGAGATTCAAAACTGAACCAAAAAGCAAACAAATACAGGAGCACTATCAATATACTGACAATGCCCTGAAACTCAATGCTCAGAAATCAACACATATACAACATTCATTTGAATTTACTGGTTTATTAAACAAGAACTAACTGATTAACAATAACTAATTAACTGGTTATAGCAAAATAATCTATTCAAAACAGGCTATCTCAGTCAACATTTCCAAAAGCAAGATTCACAATACAACTAATCGACGAACTTAATCGAGTCGATTACACACATTGTACATAATCACAATCAACAGAAACAATTCACATTTAGAATCAAGTAGACGGGTAGGGGACAGTATAACAAAATTTGACTAGAAAATTATGAAAAATTAAACAAACTAATGAAACGAACATAGAATACACATAGAATGCACATAAGAAACAGAAATTACCTCTGAACCTTTAAATTCAACTGAACTCAACTCGACTTGGATTTGGACTTTGTTTGAAATCAAACAGACCTTAGTCGAAGTATTTTCCACTGAAAATACTTCGACTAAGGTCGATTAAACCTCAATCTTTATTCAATCTGGACAGAATCCAAAAGTCTGGTATTTTTAGGGTTCTTGAAAGTTTGATTTGGGACTTAACCATTTCTGGTCAGATTCGAGGAGAACCAAAAAGGGTGAGGGTGGCCTAGGGGTCATTTGGTGTTAGTTTGAGATTGGTTGGGATAGGTTCAGGTTTTACTCGAATCTTCAAATGAAGATTCGAGCAGTTCCGGTAGGATTCGAGCCATGCAACTAACAGATCCGTGATAAGGGTATCTAGGGGAAGTTGTGGTGTTATTTTGGAGGCCATCGGAGAAGATAAGGTTTTCAGGCCAACCTTCGATTTAAGATTCGAAGAGTTGGGGCCTGATTCGAAGGAAACCAATGTTAGATCTATGTAGAGGATGTTTAGGGGATTCTAGGGTGTTATTTTGGTGACCGGCGGCGTTGATGCCGCCGGGTTTCAGGCGGTGGGATCCTAGGGCGGCTAGGGTTAGGGGTGAATTTCGGAGACGATGATGAATAGTGAAGGGAGGGGGGGTGTTCAGTTAGGGGCCGGGGTAGGGGCTTGGGACTTATATAGGGGTGGGGTGGATTGATACTAACCGTTAGATCAAGTAGAATGAAGGGCCAGGATCAATTCATTAAACCAAACGATGTCGTTTGGTTTAATGCCAGGGTCGGCTGAGTCGGGTCACTGAGTCGGGTTACTGGTTACGGGTAAGGGGGTGAGATCTTGACCGTTGGTTGGATTTGATCCAACGGTCCCCGAGAAGCCACGACCAAACGCTGTCGTTTTGGCTCGTCTGGTTTGGACCGGACCTGGGTTGCCTAGATTGGGCTGTGGGGGGTTAAAATGGTTTGGGCCTGATTTTTTGTTTAGGATTTTGGCCCAGATCCGTTTTACCCACTTAATTTCTACTTCTTTTAATTTCCTTATTAAATTCCTAATTATTAAATTCCTAATTAAAATAATAATAACAAAATTATCATTATAATAATACTAATTATCTTTTAATAACCATTAACACGTAGATAAATCATTAATTACATAATGACACAATTAATATGACGAAAAATAAAAATAAAAATGCATATTTTTTTGTGATTTTGTTTTGAATCAATTATTAAATGCATAATTAAATCCTAGATATGCATGAAACATATATTTTTTTTTTCAATTTATTATGACAAAGTAAACATTTACGGACATAACACAAATATTTAACACCACGCAAATTCAAGAATTACACAGTAAAAGAAATTTATTTTATTTTTTGATTTATTTTGGAGTAGTTTTCGTAAGGCAAAAATCACGTGCTCACAGTAACCGCGGCCGCATAGCTCTTCTTCTGCGGCCACCGCACAATAATTTTACGGTCCGACTTTCTATGGTATTGAAATGCAGACTTTCTGAACTTTGCTCCTGACCCAGCTTCTGCTGCCGCACAATTCATGTGTGGACCGCACTTTGCAACTTTTTATGTTGGCCTTTCCTTCATACTCTGCGCCCGCAGATGATATTCTGCGGTCCGCACTTCTGAACTTCTGTGCCTTTTGTATCCTTAAGTTCAGATTACTCCTTCTTGAGTTAGATTTTATCTCGGGAGTTCACTTTCAAATATTGTTGCAATTAAGCACATTTCATCAGTTTTCGAGAACACAATTGAATGCTTTTTAGACTAAAACAAAAGCTAAAAGGCGCTAATAATAGTCAAAATCTCCACTTATCAACTCTCCCAAACTTAAGTCTTTACTTGTCCTCAAGCAAACAAAATAGTTCCCACCTCCAAAAGTTAAAGGATATTATAGCCAGCCATAGGTGAATCATTCACACCTCAGTTGGGACCATCAATTACCCACACCACTCATGCATTTTTGACAAGGCAACAAGTTAAACATTTATGCATATATAGTTCTAATATGACATTCGAGCATCAAGGGTTGTCTTAGCTCATCAAAGACTTCTGTTCTATCTTGTATGTCATGGTGGATCCCAAACTCCTCCTCCTTTACTCTCCATTTTTCAAGCGCACTTAAGAATTTATCACTCAATTCAATTTTATGAAAGGTTCACTCATCTCTTTCAAGAGGATGTTACAAGTATGACTTCCAGTACCATAAGCTTGCCCCTCATGTATATCACCATTAATGTAAGCTCACTCGTCTTTAAATCATGTAGGGCTTTTTCGGAATGTAATGAAGGCTTTTGGACTAAAGTTGGATATGCTATGATAGAACGGGTTCATCTTACCTTAAGCACTCGATTTTCTTTACTCAGCTCATGTTTTACCAACTCTTTGAGGCATTTTCTTTTTCTTAGGGGAACTAGAGAGACTTAAAATCACTCTTTCTTGGTTATGATATTCGTTTTTTCCTTCTTTGACTTCTACATGCTTTGCATCATTTCTTTTCTTTGAATCCTTTCAGCTCTTCAACTTATTCACTTTCTTTTTCCAATTTTCTTTTTGTTCTTTTTTTTCTTGCCTTTCCTTCTCTTCATTTCTTTTCTCTTTTTGCTCTTTGATACCTTTTTCAAACTCCTCATATCTCCCCCAAACTTACGATTTTAGCCAATTATTTTACAAGAGTGTTAAGGAAAGCTTGGGTGCCAAGAGAGGGTCACAATTATTTCACAAGAGTGTTAAGGAAAGCTTGGGTGCCAAGAGAGGGTCACGACAAGACGGGAAAAGGCTTGTAACATAGTTATCAAAAATGAAAAAAGGTTTTAGGCTCAAATGAGTTGACTAAGGATAACAACTGGTGGACAATGGAAATATTCAAGCGTGTCATGGAGAGCCTACAATCACTTTTCAAGCCAAGCAAAACTTAAAATTTTGCCTAGAAACATATTTGGGGAAAGTTCTAGACCTTCCACACAAGTACTCGGACTAGCAACAAAGCATATTACCCCTCACACAACTAAATTGTTAAAGAGGATAGAGTCGAGGGCTCACAACAACCACATTCAAGATTATAGATCACTATGGTCCAATTAGACCACTCGATGGTGTCAAAGTCACTAACTAGAGCTATTTTCTTTTAAAAATCCTTGTCTCTAACCATAAGCATGTAGTTAAATGTGTTGGTGCCAAATGAAGCATATTTGACTCTTCGAGTTTGACTTAATTAGTTTTTTTATTCATTATTACTACTATTACTACCTAGACACCAAAGACGGACTCAATCCCTTAAGAAGGTTGTCATGTCATTCATCGTTGGGAAGAGTCATCCGGTTCACACAAAACTACCTTTGGAAAGAACTATGGCATTAAGAAAACCAAAGGTTTATTGTCCACTAAAACATAAAAAGAAGTTACTAACTCAAAACAGAAGCTACTAAATTAAACATTAACTAATAAGAAAATAAAATAAAGAAGCTACAAAGCAAAACTACTGAAAACATACCAACTATACATAATGAGAGAGAAAAAGAGAGAATATATACATCATGAGAGAAAGGAGAATATATACAGAATAAAGAGAAAAAAGAAAATATTGTCAGTTATTACAAACCAAATGTCTAAGAATCATCCAAATAGCTCAAATAAACTCCCCCCCCCCCCCCGAATAAAAATAAGCATTGTCCCCAATGCTTAACAAAATAAGAAAAAGGAAGGGTAAGAGTGAAGAAGACTCTCTATATCACCTTGGACATCTCTGTGTCCATAGTAGCGTCACCGCCCTTAGTATCCTCTAGCTGAATCTCATCATCCTCGACTTTGGGAGTAGCTGGGTTGGTGAACATCTAGCGCACCGCCTCGGCAGTGTCGGCAACCAGGTCTGGTTCTTTAGAATGGCTAACTGGTGCCACTGGAGCTGATGGTGCTGCTGGATCTGTTGGTGCTATTGGATTTGACTCTATTAACATGTCAAATGGAAGATCACCAGCTGCTGCTATCTTGGTCACCTCTCTCCTCAGCCTGTCAACTGATTTCTTGGATGCCTGGGATTTCCTCATTTTCTTTACTTGCTTTCCCAGCTCCTCAATCACTGATCCATGCTCTACTAAGGTGTTGATTATAGTGGTCTAGTTCTCCAAGAGCTTCTTCAAAGTCTCCTCCACTGTCAGAGGAATCTGGGGTGCCGGAGTGGATGACTGCACTGTAACAATACTGAATATGTCAGACAACTTTGCAGTGGTTGTCTGTATCTTATTGTTGAGGCTCGCCAATGTCTGGGAGACTCGCAGCGCAGATAGTGGAGTAGTAGGCATAGGTACCGGCTTCAAAGCAAATGTGGAAGGCACTGAGGCTGAAGGTGGGGGCATGACAGCTGCACTGGTCGAAGGCTCTACTGAAGTGGATGGCATATAAATTGTCTCTACCGGTATCGTTGATGGATCATCAGACTAGCCAATGGTGATAGTCGTACGAACCTTTCTCTTAGGGTTGTGTGCATCCATCAGAGAATACCACGAGAAGGGCTTCTTAGCCCGAACCTTTGTGTCAAAATCCTTCGGCTCCACCCGTGCATCCATAAGGTACTCAGTGATGGTGTTGGGATATGGGTAGGAGGTATCAGCTTGCCTGACGATCACAGACATGTTGGCTGATATCACGACACCCACATTGATCGGGTACCCGGCCATAATAGAGGCGACTAGAACTGCCCGCTGGATAGGGAGGTTTGTTTCATTCTGGCACGGGTCTAGTCGGCTGCATACGAAGGTCTTCCATCCCTTCGCCTCGAAGTTTAGTGTGTTCCACTGAATAGGAACCCCTGCTGTGATCTATGGTGACGGTGGCCCCGAGGCTGCAAGAATCTCAACAAGCCATGGGCGAGCTGCATCTCTCATTGCTAGCTTTTCCAAGTACTGCTTAGTCTCAATGCCCTCAAACCCCAAGTAGGTGTTCTGTGTTCTGGTCAAATCTCACCTTCAGATTGCTCACTTTGGTCACTTTGGTCCCTTTCTTTATGTGTGCCATATTGGCATAGAATTCACGGACCAGATACTCCTAGGCATCCACTAAACTCTGGTGAACCACATCCATCCCTTCCGTTCTCTGAACAGTCTCAAGACCGTTGGATTATACTTGTCAAGGTCTTTTAATTGGAACTGTCATTCAAGAGTGAGCGATCTCACCGGCCACCACTTTTGGAAGCTAGTGAAGACATCTAGACTAATGAACCGGTCCTCCCTTACCTCTGTTGACATGTGATTTTTGACCCTCCCCAATTTTTTATATTTTAGCATGTAAATATTTAATTTAGGCCTAATATAGCTATTTCAACTATTTTTGACTTCTTTACTTTATTTTCGTCATAAAAATAGAAAATTACAAAAAATATTTTAGCTTACGTATCTTTCATAAATTTAAATAAAAAATATATACAAAAATAGTACCTTATTTTTATCTTTACATGATCTTGAAAATACAAAAAAATATATAATAGTTTCATGTTAGCTTTTGCATTATGTAGTATTTTTATCTTATTTTAAAAGGAGTCGATTAAGGTGTTGGATCATAATTTTAAGAGTTTTAGAACCCAGTTCTTGGCCAAAGTCGAATTAGTCCATTAAGCCTAGGGACCCTTCTTGACTCTTCTTTGGAATAAAAACAAAAAAAAAGACCTTAAGGACCTAATACACAAAAGACCTAGGGATTAATGGGCAAAATACACAAAAATATACCTAAACTTAGACTCTACCTATAAGTTAATGCTTAAAAAATCAAAAAACGAAGAAGAAGAATGCTGGAGGAAAACACAAAAGCTGCGCAGACAATTCATGAGACCCACCACATGCGCGTCGTCTTCTCCAAATGACCCTAGCTCTACAAAAACGACCCCCCCGTCAGTCATCTTCTTCAGCGAAATAACCCAAAACAGTGACCCTTCGCCGGAAATCACCACACCCCGCGCCTGACCTCACGCCGATCACCCAGACGGCGACCTTCTATATCCCTCCGTCAACCAAGTTTGCCGGAATCAAAAAATCCCGTCGTTGTTGTTTTTTCTTCTTTGCATGGAACAGACATGAACGGCGCACCCTAGAGCGGCCATCTCCACCCTAGACGAAATTGGTTTCTGTGTTCATGATCCAGTTTCAAGTGAAAATCAGAAAGCCAGATTGAAAGGAAAAATTTTTAGGGTCGTTGTTCATCACCTTCAAAACCAAAAACCTAAACTCCATCTCAACGTGAACTGCCGTTCATGCCACCAGTCGACCACCCTGCAGCCCAACGACCCAGCACATCCCACCAGCCGCACACTCACCACCAAAACTCAATCACCGGACCTCCCTTCACCACGCAACAGCCATAAACGAAGCCTCACCTCACACACACCCTAAGCTCTTCTTCTTCATTGAAAAACCCAGATCCGCCCAGGCCATTTCTTAGCAGCTGCAAAAATAAAGCTCGTTGAAGCTAGGTCTCGCCCTTTACATGGTATCCGCTGCCGGAGGTGATGGCCGACGATGACCATGACTGTTGCTGCACCTAGCCGTTGCTTCTTACCATCCTTCCCCTCTACTGACTTTGTATCGTCGGATCCGCACTGTCGACGATGAACGAACAGAAAATAGTTGATTGTTTCATCACCATTATTCACGTGTGTTTTACTTCTACGTCGGACTAGTGTAGATCTAACAAGTTCTGGATTTTGTGATGTTCTGTACCGAGTTTGGTCGGAATTAGTTCTTTGGCGATTCCTTCGTGTGTGTCGTTTTAATTGTTGCTCCAGTGTCGCAATTGTTGTGGTAGTAGTGTCATTTTCAAATCAAGGTTGTCCGTTCGAGGGTTCCGGGCAGACTCTTGGTTCCGTTGAATTGTTGCTGTCCAAATTTTCTGGTGTTATGCATTTCAGAACCAACATTGCATTGTTTTGAGGTCAACTTCTCTCTGATTTTTAATTTCCTCTCAATATTGATCTTTGATGACTATGGACGTTATGTGTGTGTTCTGTTATGGCATTGTTTGTCTAAAATTTCTTAATTCTGTTTATTTATGTTAAAGTTTCATGGATGCTTTATTAGGGAATAAATATGAATCTCTAGTATCTTAATTTGCTTCTGTTAATATCAAGTCAACAAGACCAAGGGTTGATTATTTTTTTAATTCAAGAAAGATTAAAGTTGGATGTATGTTTTGGTTGGTAACGAGAAGGAATTTGGACATAAAAAGGGGGGATTTGGTTATTCTCGTCTCATTTTAATTACTCGGGTCGCTAGGAGTATGTATGGACATCGTTTAATTAATCTTGTTTATCCTTAGAATTCGAGGCGTACCATTTAGTTGAATCTCCATGGCCCTCGCAAAGCTGCAAGTGTGTAGCTGCTTTAGACGCGCTATTTAAAAATTACTTTCCTTAAATTCGGGTGTGCATTTCATGTGACCCAAATCCAAATCTTTAAACATCGAATAAAATATGTATAGGATTGCGGGTGAGTTTCATGTGGCGCGATCCAAAAATATATTTTAAACGGCGTTCAATCTTCTTTAAAAATTGAATAAAAGCGGTTAAAAGTTAAAATTTGCACATAGGTTCGTAATTGTTTAAAATCAAATAATTACGCTGAATATAACGGTTGAGAGACCGTGCTAGAACCACGAAACTCGGGAATGCCTAACACCTTCTCCCGGGTTAACAGAATACCTTACTCGGATTTCTGGTTTGCGGACTATTTAACAGAGTCAATTTTTCCTCGATTCGGGATTTAAAACCGGTGACTTAGGACACCATAAATCTCCCAAGTGGCGACTCTAAATCTTTAAATAAGTTAATCCCGTTTCGATTGTTACTTCAAGTTGGAAAAAACTCCCCTTATATTTATGCTTCCTTCCGGGGGTGTAGGAAAAAGGAGGTGTGACAGCTCTGGCGACTCTGCTGGGGATCGAACCCAGAATCTCTAGTTCAGGGTTCAGAATTTGAGCTTAGAATAATTGTTGTATTTGGCTTTATTTATTATCTGATTTTATCACATGTTTGGGCCTAATGTACTAATTGTTGCTTTTACCGCTTTGATATTATCTGAACTGTATATATAAACTGCTACGAAACCCCTCCCTTCTCTCTCCCGAGGAGTGCACGCTGGTCGTGACTTCTTTCTGTTAGTGTCATATCCCAAATAGAACGAGTTTCGGACAAGTTGCAAAGCCGGATGATCTTTTGGTTACCGGTACGCAGCCCCCCCTCGGCTCGAGTTGTCCGCTCGGATAAGCCAGGTCTAGAACAAATAAACCCAGGTTTTAAAACCTAGAATAACTCAGCTTCATGCCGGATCCCTAGTAGGAACGCTTGTTTGCATCATGTGCACTTGACTTAGGGGACTCAACACAGGAGTTGGGTCCGTCTAGGACAGGTATACCCCAAAAAATAAAAGACCATCCTAATGCAACTTATGTGCTACATGTTGCATTTATTCAAGGGTAAAAAGGTCATTTGGCGGACCAATGATAGTTGAGGGAAAATGAAGAAATGAAAAAAACAATGAAAAAAGAAAGAAGAAAGAAAAAAAAGAGAAAAAGAAAGGGTGAAATATGAAGATAAAGCGAGTGGGGCCTAATTATGTTTTCTGTTACATTTTGTTAAGAAAAAAAGAGCTTGAAAAATTCAAAAAAATTTGTACTTTTTCATCATTTTTCAAAAATCAAAAATAAAAAAAAAGTGGAAAAAGAAAATAAAAAAACAGTTTACATGTTTCATCATTTTTCAAAAGAAAAGAGAAAGAAAAGACAAAAAAACATATTTTCTCTAAATTAGTTGTTATTTTTATTTTTCGCCCGTATCCAATCTTTCCGAACTACGCATAGCTGATTCTCGTCTTTCGAGGCGTGATACGTAGGCAAGCCACATAGGGTCCGGTCTTCCTAGTAAATCTTAGGTTCTTGGCTTTGCGGGGTCTTAGCCATGAACTTCTAACCAATTTTTGGCCAAATAAGTCATTTTGCAAAAATAGCCTCAATCATGTCTTGCATGTGTCTAGTAGGGAATGTTATTGTCTCATATAGTGTTGGTTTAAGTTTTCTCATACAGGTGTGGATCCACTTACCGGAGTTTGAGCATGACAGATACCCCCAGGACCACCGCATTCAGGAGTTGCTTAAGGAGATTTTTTATATTTGTTATTTTTATTTCATTTTTATGTTTGGAGTATGTTTTTTATGTCGTGTTTTACTTTCTAGTTTTGTACAACAATGTCGAGTTTTTTGTTATTGTACTTTTATTTTATATTTGAAAAAGTGTGGTGTAACTCAAAATCCAAAAAAAAGATATTTTGCGTTTTTATATTTCCGTTAGAATTTTCTTTAGAAATACTACTCCTAGAAATCAAGAAGAAAAAAAAGAAAGTTTGAGGTGGTTTTATTTTAGGAAGTTAGTATCTAGAAATTCTTTTTTTAAAAAAACAAATTTGCTTTTATACTTCCCTTAGTATATTAGGACCAAAAAAAGAAAAAAAAAAGAAAAAAAAAAGTGACATTTAGTACCTCTTTAAAAGTTTTCTTTAAGATATTAATTCCAAAATCCAAAAAGATTTTCTTGTGAGGTGTTTCTTTGGGAAATTAATGAAAGATGAAAAAAAAATTATTTTTATTTTCATTAGAAATTTAGGATATTGTAAACTTTATCTTTTGTTTATCATTAGAATTTTTCCTTTAGGCAATCAAAATTGAAATCCAAAAACATTCTGTTTTATCTTTTTCATTACTTGCTTCGAAATCTTGCGTCAGGATATCAAATGAAAATTCAAAATATTTTTCTGTGGTTTATTCTATCGATCTTCTTCTAAAAAACGAATCAAAAATATTTTTTTTTCTCTTCTAGGGTTTTCTTTAATAATTTCCCACGGGGTATTTGTCTTGGAAAAAATATATATGAACGTTAAGCTTGAGTTTAGAATAGGTTATAGAACATTAAGTCTAGAAATTCAAAAAAAAGAGATTTGTTTCTTTTATTTTCCTTTTCTCGTCAGAGTAGTCATTAAGGTAAAAAGAAAAAGAATGTTAGTTTGTTTTCTTTATTCTCGATATTCCCGAACTACGCAAAGATCTGATTCATGCGGCGTCATGATACGTAAGCAACTTACATAGGGTTCGATCGAATCATTTTTTTTTATTTTTTTATTTTTTAAAAGAAAAGAAAAAAAAGGAGGAAAAAGAGAGAGAAAAAGATGGTGAAATTATGGGAGGTGAGAATTGAGAAGGAAGAAAAGAGCGACAATCAGAAAGAAAAGGAGAAAGAAAATGAGCGAGCTAAGAAGTGCGAGGAAAGAAAAGAAAAGAGAAGATTCAAATGGACAGATTGGGATGATGCCAAGTGACCTTATGACCCTCGAAGTCATTCTAGAACCATTAATTGTTGCTAGGTGCATTGCACGCAATGTGATATTTCTGGTGTTAAATTCCCTAACGCTAACGGGATGATCCCATTTTGTTCCTTTTGATATCTTCATAGCAGAAAGGTGGTTGGTTTGTGGTCCTCGAAGTAGTAACTCCTCTCCACAACATAAAGTCAAAAGGCAATGGCAAACAATAACAAAACTGAGTTGGTTGATACAGGTGCCCAAAAGCAATTGGTTGAACAGGACAATGGGTTGGTTGAAGAGGTGAGGATGTTAAGACAACACATGGCGGACATGTATCAGGACTGGATGACTGGGAAGGCACCACCCCCGCCACCACCTAACTTCCTAAATACTACCCTTACCCAAACACCGGTCACAGTGCCAGATGATCCCCTATACTCTCTAGATTCACCCGTTTATCATGGCTTTCCCAACCACCCTAGTAGCTCCATCACTCATCTTCCAATTATTTTTCCCAAAAATTGCCCTGCGGTCTTATCCACCATCCCCAACAATGAACACCCACTCAAAGCTCATGATGCCCAATATTACCCCTCAGAGGTTGCCCGCAAGGTTCCCAACTCATACAAGAAGGGTCCGCGAGATGGGCCTCATGTTGTAAATGAAGAGTTCACAAGAAGAAAAGGGCGAGATGGGATACCCAGGAGGCTGAAAGGCATAGAACAATCCTTAAAGAACAAACAAGGAAGGGGAGACCAAGGTAGCATGGCTAATAAAGAATTGTCTGTGTCCCCCGACGTTTGCCTGCCCAAGGGATTCAAAGTGCCACGATTTAACTTGTATGATGGATGTGGAGATCCGGTAGCCTATTTGAGGGATTATTGCAGTGCAATGAGAAGTATTGGCGAGAAAGATGATTTGTTGATGTCGTACTTCAGTGAGAGCCTGACCGGGGCAGCTTTGGAATAGCATAATCATCAAGATGTTGGTAAGTGGCCTACATTGGGTGACATGACTCAAGATTTTTTTCGATACTTTCAATATAGATCAGGTGTTACCCCAGACCGCTCCTCCCTATCTAAAATGGAAAAGAAGCCGGAGGAAAGCTTTAGGGAGTTTGGGCTCAGATGGAGGGAGCAAGCTGCTGGAGTCAATACCCCGATTGGTGAAGAAAAAATGGTTGAGCTTTTCCTACAGGCCCAGGGCCCACCTACTTCAGTCATTTGATCCCGGCCCTGGGGAAGCCTTTCAATGATGTGTTAAAAATGGGGGAGCTAGTAGAAGAGGGAATCAAGTCACGCAAAATCGTGAGTTGTTCGAAAAACATTCAGAACATCCCAGTAAGCTTGGGTGGAAAAAAGAGAAACAGAAAATATGATCCAATGGGCTTTCCCGATCAACACTTCCAGCCTCGACATCGTCCCCATGGATATCCTTATGCACCAGATGATCCTCCCCAATTCCCCTTCTCTCCACAGAAATCCCAAAGTCGTACATCACTCTCCCAGTACCCAGCTCCACAAAATGCCTATCTACCCCCACGAGCCTATCAAAAACCCCCTGGATCAGGTTTCCGGCCCAGTCAAGCCTTTAAGAACGAGAGGTTACAGAAGAAGAAAACATTCACTCCATTGGGAGTGTCATATGCCAGTCTATTCCAGAGGCTAAGGAAATTGGACATGTTGAAGCCGACCCAGATAAAAATGCCAAACCCTCTTCCAAAGAAGTTTGATTTTTCTCAAAGGTGCGCCTATTGCTCAGATGCCCCGGGGCATGACATAAAGAAGTGTTGGAATCTGAATAATGCGATTCAGAAGCTTATTGATGCAGGCGACATTGTCGTGCAAAATCCAGATGCAGCAGACACTAGCCAAAGTCCCTCGCCTGTGCATAATGAGACGCATATGGTGGGTATGGTTTATTCTGAAAAGGAATGCGAGAATTCTTCTGGGAGCCTCGGAGGTCCATGTGCTACTAAGCTTTCAGCGCTATTAGGGGTTGATCTTAAGAACAAGCCAACAAAAGGAACCCAAAAGCAATTTGTTAAGAACAATGTGATGAAGACTTATGGAGGTCCTAGTATTGCTGATGCAGAATTCAGTGGCTAAGATACCATGCTTGGTAATTGGAAAGACGCTCCATTTCTTGGTCAGCCGGAGAGGAACTTTTGGTGGTTTAGTTTGTTGTCATTTCTATTGTTTGGGTTATTGCAGGGTTGTAATCCGGATATCGTCTTGTGACTCAAATCCTTCTATCCTTTATTTTGTCTAGTTCCTTTAGTCGTATTATCTCACTTAGTGTTTTCTAGGTTTGTTCTAGGTTTGTAACCCCAGTTTAGTTTGTCTGTTTTGTTGTCCAAACCCTTTCACCATCTGTCTAATGCAATTTTCTATTTTCTGTAATTTCTAGTCATTTTTATTTAGTTCTCTTTTCTTTTAATAGTTCTTCTGTTAACTCTAGTGACATGATATGCACGCCTAATTCTCAGCCTGGTTTTAAAAAGTCAGTTTAGTTACGAAGAAACGAAACAATGTTGAAGATGTAGGGACATCTGAAGGAAATAAGTGAAGGCATTTTGAGATCACTTCAAGCCCGAATTGTGTGAAACTGGGGCAGATAGAATATAAAAATACACTATTGAAATGCATCATGCCGCATCGGGTTGAAGCTAAAGGCAAGTTTGCCCAAATTGACAGGAGTCGTTCGTGGTAATGAGGGTGAGAGTGTTGTCCAATGGTGCTTTATATTTAACAGATGTAGAAGGCGAATGTGTAGATATGGTTATCAAGTCTGGTACAATCAAAAGATGTTACGATTGTTTTCCTTGGTTTGTTTAATTGTGTTGTTTGTACTTGGCATGTTTTGAAGATTGGAATGACGAAGGCATTTTGTTTTGCTATCTAAACACCTTATCCTTCGTTACCCCTTTAAGCCTCATTTATTTTCTTTCATACCCCTCTTTCGGAAAAGGAGAAAAGAAAAGAACGAAAAGGGAGAGAAGAAAAATGAAAATAAAAAAAAAGAGAAAGAAAAAAATGAAAATAAAAAAAGAAGAAGAAAAACAACAAAAAAAAAAGAAAGCAAAAAAAAAAGAGAAAGAAAAGAAAGAGAAAAGAGAAAATCACAACAACAAAGTAATTCCTATGTCATGAACTACGTTCGACCTGATTCCTTTTAAGGATACGTAGGCAGCCTCACGGTTTGGTCCCATCAAAATAAAAATACAAAAGTCCTCAAGCAAGAAACTGTGGTAGAAGTTGTGGTTGTTGTAAGAAATCTGATTCCGAAAGTTGTAATTTTGAACCCATGTGAATTGTTTTGAGCCTTGATATCCTTTCTTTTTAACCCTATCCAAAAGCTCATGTTACGGTCTAAAGAAAGACCTTCCAATCAGTCTTCGAGAGATGCCAAGTCAAGCAAGGAGAGGTAATTCATATCAGGGGCAACACTCTGGTCCAAGAAGAATATAAAAATGAGAGTCTTATTGGTGAAAACCCTCACGGGCACCGTAGGGCGACGGGAGCTGAGAGAAATAAAAAATGAGAGAGTCTTATTGGTGAAAACCCTCACGAGCACTGTAAGGCG
This sequence comes from Nicotiana tabacum, assembly GCF_000715075.1. Taxonomy (NCBI): domain Eukaryota; kingdom Viridiplantae; phylum Streptophyta; class Magnoliopsida; order Solanales; family Solanaceae; genus Nicotiana; species Nicotiana tabacum. Next base: position 30,600,954 of record NC_134084.1, read on the forward strand.
ATGGTAAGTTGAGAGAAAGAACAAAATGAGAGAGGCTTGAGGGTGAAAACCCTTCGGGCACTACAAGTCGAATAAGAATTGTGAATCAGATTGGATAATTGGAGCATTGAAGCCCAGTTTCACGATTTAGGGGGTATAACAGGAGTTGAACATCAGACTTGCTCAACAGAATAGGCCACATGTGCATGTCATGGTCATTAGAGTTAGTATCCACATCTGATAGGTTTCTACTTTGTAGTTTTCTTGTTAGGGATCATTTCTTTCCTTTGTCCTTTACTATGTTCCTTTTGTCTTGTTTACTTCCTCTTCTTGAGTCTGTTCGGTCAAAATAAGTGAGAAATGACTTCAAAATTTGCCACCAGCTTTCCAATTTCGCAAAACGGGATCTGGCTAGCTTATTAAAGTGGCATAAGTTAGGAAAGAACAACAAGCGCACTAAGTTGGTAACAATCAACATACTTTGGGGTCCATCAGAAATACAAAGGTTTGGTATATTTCAATTCGTGAACAGTGTAACAGATGGAGGGTGTAGGGTGCATGGATCAAAGGTATTTTCTATGATAAGATTGACAAAGAAAGTGGTTAACCAGTGACAAGCAAGGTCTTCCAAGCAGAAATCAAAGTTATCATGGCAAGTGAAAGAGCAATAGACCTCAAGGCCAAGGCTAGTGGTTTAAGCAATAAAGAACAACATACGTACTAAGTGGGTGGAAATTGGCGCACTTTGGGATTCATGTGAGACACAAAGGTTTGGTAAATGTCAGTTCATGAGCAATGCAATAGATACAGGGTATTGGGTCTGAACGAAGAAGAGGTATTTTCTATGATAAGGATAACAGAGAAAGTGGTTAGTCCATAAGCAAGTAAGGTCCTCGAGCAAAAATCAGTTATCATGGGGAGTGAAGGAGCAATCGCCCTCAAAGTCAAGGCCACAAACTAACCACCACATTTTAAACTGACAAAATTTTTCTTTGATTAAAACAGGGGCAGGAAATTTCAGTTATTTCGGAGAAATCCTCCGCGGAGAAAGGAAGTCACCAAAGGTTTGATTTTTGATTTTCAGGACCCTTCTGAAAAATGGGACCTAGTTTAAAAGTTCAGAAATAGCACAATCTAGAATAAATGCATCCCAAAAGAATATAAGTTGACTTAGAAGTTTGCATGTTCGAGATAGGATTCAATTAGGAGTTTTCAGGACCCTCCTGGATAATGGGACTTAGCTTTAAAATTTCGATTAGATAGCAACATTTAGCATAAATTTTGCTGTAGGGTAGTATAATTCAGCCAGAAAAGTTGTCACTCTTAAGATAAAACTTGACTTTTGATTTTTAGGACCCTCCTGGATAATGGGGAGTAGTTTAAAGACCCTCTTAGATAACAAGATTTAGCAGAAGTCACACCTTTAGAAGATATAACTTAGATTTAAAATTGTCATTTAGTTAAGAATTGCCAGGAACCCCTGGATAATGGGACCTAGTTTTCAAATTCTTAGTAATACTTGGTAATATGATTTAGTTTTACACTCACATCTGTTCTCAACCACCAAACTGGGCAGAAAATTTTTCTTTGTTTTTGTTTATTTTGTTGAAGTCAGGAGCCCGCCTGGAGAGTAGAGAATACATTTCAAGTTAGCAGTCAGGAGCCCGCCTGGAGAGCAGGGAATACATTCAAGTCAGAAGTCAGGAGCCCGCCTGGAGAGCAGGGAATACATTCAAGTTTAACAGTCAGGAGCCCACCTGGAGAGCAGGGAATTCATTCAAGTCAGCAATCAGGAGCCCACCTGGAGAGCAGAGAATACATTCAAGTCAGCAATCAGGAGCCCTCCTGGAGAGCAGGGAATACATTCGAGTTCAACAGTCAGGAGCCCGCCCGGAGAGCAGGGAATACATTTCAAGTCAGTAATCAGGAGCCCACCTGGAGAACAAGGGAGTACGATTCAAGTTTTAGCTTTCAAATTTTTATTGATATTTGGTAATGTGATTCGTTTTACACTTACATATGTGCCCAGATACCCAAACAGGGGTAGAAAATTTTCTTTGTTTTTGTCTATTTTGTTGTAGTCAGGAGCCCGCCTGGAGAGCAGAGAATACATTCCAAGTCAGTAGTCAGGAGCCCGCCTGAAGAGCAGGGAATACATTTCAAGCCAGCAATCAGGAGCCCGCCTGGAGAGCAGGGAATACATTTCAAGTTCAGCAGTCAGGAGCCCGCCTAGAGAGCAGGGAATACATTTCAAGTCAGCAGTCAGGAGCCCGCCTGGAGAGCAGGGAATACATTTCAAGTTAGCAGTCAGGAGCCCGCCTGGAGAGCAAGGAATACATTCAAGTTCAGCAATCAGGAGCCCGCCTGGAGAACAAGGGAGTACGATTCAAGTTTTAGCTTTCAAATTCTTATTGATATTTGGTAATGTGATTCGTTTTACACTCACATATGTGCCCAGATACCCAAACGGGGGCAGAAAATTTTCTTTGTTTTTGTCTATTTTGTTGAAGCCAGGAGCCCGCCTGGAGAGTAGGGAATACATTTCAAATTAGCAGCCAGGAGCCCGCCTGGAGAGCAGGGAATACATTCAAGTTTAGCAATCAGGAGCCCACTTGGAGAGAAAGGGAATACAATTCAAGTTCATGCAATCAGGCGCCCACTTGGAGAGCAAGGGAATACGTTCAAGTTTAGCAGCCAGGAGCCCACCTGGAGAGCAGGGGAATACAGTTCAACTTCAGCAGTCAGGCATCCACTTGGAGGGAAGGAAAGCATCTCAAGTACAATTCGAGTTCAACAATCAGGTATCCACCTAGAGAAACGGAAAGCAGCTCAAATTACAATTCAAGTCAACAACAAAAGGAGCTCGCGGCAAAAATGCGAGTCAACAGTCCGAGGTGATCAACAGAAGTTAGTCACAATAAAGGAAAAGGAGAAGGGCAAGAAGTTAATCCAAATGCAGAAGTTGATGGAGGATGTGAACTGCTTAAGACATGGTGGAAGTCCCAAGCACTATAGGTCCGGTCTTGGTCCAAAAAGCTGTAGAATAACGAGCTAGCACCTACAGCTAACAAGCGCCAAGGTTCAAATCTAAAGTCTGCATGAAGAACCATTCAAGACTCAAGATCAAGCTTCAGAAGACTTATAGATAGGAATCTTGTAACTCGTAATTGAAAGTCTTAGTTAGTCTTTTTCATTTGATTTCTGATGTAATAACAGGAACCACGGATCGGAACCTCGGCGGAACGGTACCTCGACTGGCTCTCCACCTCGGTACTCCATCATATCACTCACCTCTGAACTACACGTGGCCTGATTCCTTTATACCCAAGGATATGTAGGCAGCTCAGATACCAGGGCTCGGTCACATTCCCCCTTTTCTTCGTTTTAGTCCCTCCAAATAAGGGTCGGGTCAAAACACCTGTCTAGTTATTCTTTGTCTGAAAACTCTTCGCGTTTCCAGTCAAAGAGGGGCAGCTGTAGATATGTGATTTTTGACCCTCCCCAAGATTTTTTATATTTTAGCATGTAAATATTTAATTTAGGCCTAATATAGCTATTTCAGCTATTTTTGACTTCTTTACTTTATTTTCGTCATAAAAATGGAAAATTACAAAAAAATATTTTAGCTTACGTATCTTTCATAAATTTAAATAAAAAATATATACAAAAATAGTACCTTATTTTTATCTTTACATGATCTTGAAAATACAAAAAATATATAATGGTTTCATGTTAGCTTTTGCATTATGTAGTATTTTTATCTTATTTTAAAAGGAGTCGATTAAGGTGTTGGATCATAATTTTAAGAGTTTTAGAACCCAGTTATTGGACCAAGTCGGATTAGTCCATTAAGCCTAGGGACCCTAGGGACTAATGGGAAAACTACACAAAAATACACCTAAACCTAGACTCTACCTATAAATTAATGCTTAAATAATCGAAAAAAGAAGAAGAAGAACGCTGGAGGAAAACACAAAAGCTGCGCAGACAATTCACGAGACCCACCCCCCTGCGCGTCGTCTTCTCCAAACGACCCTAGCTCTACAAAATGACCCCATCCCATCAGTCATCTTCTTCAACATAATAACCCCAAACAGTGACCCTTCGCCGGGAATCACCGCACCCCATGCCTGACCTCACGACGATCACCCAGACGATGACCCTCTGCATCCCCTCCGTCAACCAAGTTCGCCAGAATCAAAAAATCCCATCTTCGTTGTTTCTTCTTCTTTTCATGGAACAGACATGAATGACGCACCCTAGAGCGACCATCTCCACCCTAGACGAAATTGGTTTCTACGTTCATGATCCAGTTTCAAGTGAAAATCAGAAAGCCAGATTGAAAGGAAAAAGTTTTAGGGTCATTGTTCATCACCTTCAAAACCAAAAACCTAAACTTCATCTCAATGTGAACCGCCGTTCATGCCACCAGTCGACCACCCTGCAGCCTAACGCCCCAGCACATCCCACCAGCCGCACACTCACCACCAAAACTCCATCGCCGGACCTCCCTTCACCACGCAACAGCCATAAACAAAGCCTCACCTCACACACACCCTAAGCTTTTCTTCTTCATTGATAGACCCAGATCTGCCCAGGCCATTTCTTAGCAGCTGCAAAAATAAAGCTCGCTGAAGATAGGTCTCGCCCTTTACATGGTCTCCGCTGCCGGAGGTGATGGACGGTGATGACCATGACTGTTGTTGCACCTAGACGTTGCTTCTTACCTTCTTCCCCCTCTACTAACTTTGTATCGTCGGATCCGCACTGTCGACGATGAACGAACAGAAAACAGTTGATTGTTTCATCACCATTATTCACGTGTGTTTTACTTCTACGTCAGACTAGTGTAGATCTAACAAGTTCTGGATTTTGTGATGTTCTGTATCGAGTTTGGACGGAATTAGTTCTTTGGCGATTCCTTCGTGTGTGTTGTTTTGATTGTTTCGCCAGTGTCGCCATTGTTGCGGTAGTAGTGTCATTTTCAAATCGAAGTTGTCCGTTCGAGGGTTCCGGGCATACTCATGGTTCCGTCGAATTGTTGCTGTCCAAATTTTCTGGTGTTATGCATTTCAAAACCAACATTGCGTTGTTTTGAGGTTAACTTCTCTCTGATTTTTAATTTCCTCTCAATATTGATCTTTGATGACTATGGACGTTATGTGTGTGTTATGTTATGACATTGTTTGTCTAAAATTTCTTAATTATGTTTATTTATGTTAAAGTTTCATGGATGCTTTAGTAGGGAATAGATATGAATCTCTAGTATCTTACTTTGCTTCTGTTAATATCAAGTCAACAAGACCAAGGGTTGATTTTTTCTTTTTTGATTCAAGAAAGATTGAAGTTGGATGTATGTTTTGGTTGGTAACGAGAAGGAATTTGGACATAAAAAAGGGGGATTTGGTTATTCTCGTCTCATTTTAATTACTCGGGTCGCTAGGAGTATGTATGGACCTCGTTTAATTAATCTTGTTTATCCTTAGAATTCGAGGTGTGCCATTTAGTTGAATCTCCATGGCCCTCGCAAAGCTGCAAGTGCGTAGCTGCTTTAGGCGCGCTATTTAAAAATTACTTTCCTTAAATTCGGGTGTGCATTTCATGTGACCCAAATCCAAATCTTTAAACGTCGAATAAAATATGTTTAGGATTGCGGGTGCATTTCATGTGGCGTGATCCAAAAACGTATTTTAAACGACGTTCAATCTTCTTTAAAAATTGAATAAAAGCGGTTAAAAGTTAAAATTTGCACATAGGTTCATAATTGTTTAAAATCAGATAATTAAGCTGAATATAATGGTTGAACGACCGTGCTAGAACCACGGAACTCGGGAATGCCTAACACCTTCTCCCGGGTTAACAGAATTCCTTACTCGGATTTTTGGTTTGCGAACAGATCCAATTTTCCTCGATTCGGGATTTAAAACTGGTGACTTGGGACACCATAAATCTCCCAAGTGGCGACTCTAAATCTTTAAATAAGTTAATCCCATTTCGATTGTCACTTCAAGTTGGAAAAACTCCCCTTATATTTATGCTCCCTTCCGGGGGTGTAGGAAAAGGAGGTGTGACAACCTCTTTCTTCTTTGACCCCTCTAGGCCGGCAACTACGGTATCACCCCCTTGGCCATCATCCAGAATATCATCAACTGAAGTCGATGATGCCTCAGGGACATGTGTAAAGGAAGGCTCCAAAGCCTGACTAGCACTCTCCGAACCCTCAGAGGTGCTTTGTGATATGGAAGGCTCGTCCTAGAGTTGAAATCTCCTCGGTGGCTTTGATTGGACAACCGGCTGCTCTTCAACCAAGTTGCCCTCCGATGCTTACCTAGACGGGACATAAGAACTGGATTCAACAGGCTCTATATTTCTATCTCGGCAAACTGTAGCCTTCTTGGTTATAAAATATTTGAAGGGCGATTGTTAAGGCACTTTTGCCTCGGCCTTTGGAAGGTTCACCCCTCCCCTTTGAAGTATCTCCACGGCCTCGTGATCTAACAATTTTTTGTAACAAGCAGCAGCAGGAGTTAGTTGTAATTCAAGTTCAAAACAGACAATGAACATAGTGTGAAATATGATTGCAGTGTGGGGAAGTGTGGTCTGCAAAATTACAAGTACGGCCGCAGACTGGGTTGAGCGGACCGCACAATTTGAACTTGCAGCCATAGATATAGAACTGCGGTCTGCACAATTTTGAGTGTGACCATATATTTAAAGTGCGGTCTGCACAATTATCATTGCGGCCACACATTGGATATCCCAAAATGCCAACTCTTTGAAGACAGAGAATAGGCTATTATGCGGCCGCATACACTTTTCTACGGCTGCGGTGGGATTTCTGCATTTTGCACAATTTCAAGTGTGGTCGTAGATTCAGCCTCTCGTACAGTACCCTAATCTTTACTTTTGTGGACCACACAATTTCTTGTGTGGCCACAGATTTCAAACCAAAGTCGATCAGACTCCTAGGGTTTACAAAATTTTGCAAGAATTGACATGGTATTAACAAGTAAACATGCAAATCAATTTACCCAGTCCCCATAAAGCAATTAGCAGTGTACCCATTATAGATTAAATCCCACATGGTAATAAAATTTAAATCTATTGACAAATGGCCTAAACTACCAAAAAAATTATAAATTAAACTAAAAATTGAAAAATTCTATGAGAATTGAAGCTTACCAGCTATGAAGTAGTGCAAGTGAGTGAACATAGATGTGGATTGGGTGTGGCAGATAATGGAACAAACAATTTCAATGATTTAGAATTTTGAGTGCTCAGAGAAGGAAAAAAATGTATAGTAGCCCTAAGGATACTATTTATACTGGTGCACAGATTTGGGGAACAAGAGGACGAGCGCGGCTACAAGTTTCCTTCTGTTGTCTGCACTCTGTTACCTGGGGTTCAAATGCCTTTGATAATCTGCGATCCGCATAATTTGGTGTGCGACTGTAGATTTTGACTGCGGACCACAGAATTTAATGTGCGGCCGCATATTGGCCATTTCTCTAAAAGACCAAACTTCAGCGAGTTTGCAATTTCCCATCTCAATTTGTGTGGTCTGTACTGAAACTGTGCGGTCGCAGTTCCTTTCTGATGTAGCACTCACAATTGTGTGGTCCGCACAATACATATGCGGCCCGCACAATACATATGTGGTCCGTACTTTTTTCCACACTTAGCCAATTTTCTGAGCATTCCTGCAAAGCACACTCATCCCTACAACACATTTCAAATCCAGTTAGCACCAAAAATAATACCTATCTACAAAGAAGAAAAGAAAAAGAAAAAAAAGAAACATGCGTTGCCTCCCAAGAAGCACCTGATTTAATGTCGTGGCATGACATAGATTACTATCACTTGAAATGAATCACCGCCACAACGTGTCCATTACCAACTTTTCCCAAATAATGCTGCACCCGGTGGTCATTGACTCGAAAAACCTCATCATTTTTATTCTTCAAGTCCAATGCACCAAAGGGTGTCACACTCTCAACTTCAAACGGGTCACTCCATTTAGACTTTAATTTCCCGGGAAACATCCTTAACCGTGCATTGAACAACAATACATGATCACCTTCTTTGAACTCTTTATTCCAAATGTATTTGTCATGAAGATATTTTATTTTCACTTTGTATAAGGACGATATATGCATGGTACCGGAACTCATCCAACTCATTTAAATGTGTCACCCTCAAGTTAGCGGCAAAATCCCACTCAAGATTCAACTTCTTTAAAGCCCACATGGCATTGTGCTCAAGTTCCACCGGAAGATGACAAGCTTTTCCGAGCACCAACTGATATGGAGACATTCCGATGGGTGTTTTGTAAGCTATCCTATAAGCTCATAAAGCATCATAAAGTTTCTTGGACCAATCCGTCCGGTTAGCATTCACTGTTTTGGACAAAATACTCTTTATCTCCCGGTTGGAGGCTTCTACTTGACCGCTTGCTTATGGATGATAGGGAGTTGTGAATTTATGAGTTACAGTATATTTGGTGAGTAAGGTGTCGAAAGCTTTGTTGCAAAAATGTGACCCCCACCCATCGCTTATGATAGCACGTAGAGTACCAAACCTTGTGAAAATATTCTTCTTCAAGAACGCCACCATACTTATCACCTCATTGTTGGGTAGAGCAATGACCTCAACCCTTTTGGACGCATAATCAACCACGACCAAGATGTAGGTATTTTCACAAGAACTCACAAAAGGACCCATGAAGTAAATACCCACACATAAAAAATATCAATCTCCAAAATGGTGGTGAGGGGTATTTCATTTTTCTTCGAGATTCCACCGGTCCTTTGACATTCATCACATAGTTTCACTAGATCAATTGCATCCTTATAAAGAGTGGGCCAATAGAAACTACAACTTAGCACTTTGGCCACCATTCTCGCTCCACCATGGTGACCACCATATGGCGAAGAATGACAAGCCCCAAGAATTTTACCTTGTTCTTCTTCTGGTACACATCTTCTAATCACCCCATCCGTGCAAATCCGAAAAAGGTATGGTTCATCTCAATAATAATCTTGACAATCCCGTTTGAGGTTCTTCCTTTGGTTTGAAGAGAACTCATCCGGGATGATTCTACATACAAGGAAATTTGCTAGATCCGCAAACCATGGCACCTCCTTTATTGAAATATCCAAGAGTTGCTCATCGGTGAATGAGTCATTGATTTCAAAGCCATCATGTGGCCTCCCCTCCTCCTCCAAACGAGACAAGTGGTCTGCCACTTGATTTTCACTCCCTTTTCTATCTTGTATGTCAATATCAAACTAATGCAACAACAACACCCATCTCATCAATCGAGCTTTGGAATCTTTCTTGCTCATAAGATAACGAAGTGCCGCATGATCTATGTGAACAATCACTTTTGCACCCATCAAGTAAGGGCGAAACTTCTCAATAGCAAATACAATGGCAAGGAGCTCTTTCTCTGTAACGGTGTAGTTGACTTGGGATTTATTCATGGTCTTACTAGAAAAGTAGACCGGATGAAAATTCTTGTTGATATGTTGCCCCAAAACAACCTCTACCACTACATCACTTGCATCACGCATGAGCTCAAAAGGAACACTCCAATTTGGAGCGGTGATAATGGGAGTAGTAGTCAACTTGAACTTTAGCAATTCAAAATCTCTCATGCAATCATCATTGAAGTTGAACTTAGCATCTTTCTCCAAAAGCTTGCACAATGGGTTCACCACTTTAGAGAAATCCTTGATGAAACGCCGATAAAACCCCACGTGGCCTAAGAAACTTCACATGCCCTTCATCGAAGTTGGAGGTGGAAGTTTGGATATCACCTCAATCTTTGCCTTGTCAACTTCAATATCATTCTTTGAGATCTTTTGTCCAAGGATAATGCCTTCCTCGACCATGAAATGACATTTCTCCTAATTGAGCACCAAATTTGTTTCTTCACATCTTGCCAACACTTTATCCAAGTCTGTGAGACAATCATCAAAAGAATTCCTGACCACCGAGAAGTCATCCATGAAGACTTCAAGGTAATCCTCCACCATGTCCGTGAAGATTGCCATCATACACCTTTGAAAAGTCGACGGTGCATTGCACAACACAAATGGCATCCGCTTGAAGGCGAAAGTACCATAAGGACATGTAAAGGTAGTTTTCTCTTGATCCTCCAGAGCAATAAGAATTTGGTTGTAGCTGGAATACTCATCAAGGAAAGAATAGAGAGCACAACCAACCAATCTATAAAGCATTTGATCTAGGAAGGGAAGTGGAAAATGGTCCTTCCTTGTGACTTTGTTGAGCTTACGATAGTCTATACACACTCTCCACCCGGTCACCGTTCTTGTAGGAATTAATTTATTCTTATCATTGGTGACCACCTTCATGGTCCCTTTCTTTGGGACACATTGAAACGGAGAAGTCCACGAACTATCAGAAATAGGGTAGACAACCCCGACATCTAACCACTTAATGATCTCCTTTTTGACAACCTCTTTGCATGGATTCATTGAGTCTCATTTGATGTTCAATAGATGATTTGTCACCTTCCTCCAAGTTAATCTTGTGCATGCAAAATGCGGGACCTATTCCCTGAATATTCACCAATGTCCATCCAATAGGCGAGCTTTATAACATTCAAGGTTTTGTTGAGCTTCTAGCCTCTTTTCATCAAGAGCTTCCAATTCTTCAAGGCGTAACCGAGCATTTTCTTCATCAGCGAGTCCTTCTTGAATGACAAGCCGCAACGATAAGATTTGACGCTCAAGTTGAAGGATCGCTTCAACTCCATAAACAAGTGAATAAGGAGTCGTTTGCATTAGTGTGCGATATGTGGTCTTGTATGCCCAAAGAGCTTCTTCCATCCTTTCATGCCAATCTCTCTTAGACTTAGAGACAACCTTTTTCAACAAGTTGCAGAGCGTCTTGTTAAATGCTTCAGCAAGTCCATTGGCAACATCATAATACATGGAGGAATTGCATTGCTTAAAGCCAAAAAGATCACATATTTTATTCATTAACTTGTTATCAAATGGCTTACCACTGTCTGTCAATATATATCGAGGAATGCCAAAGTGATAGATAATATTGACTCGGATGAAGTTAGACACATATTCCTTATTTACTTCCTTAAAAGAAACAACTCCAGCCCACTTCGAGAAGTAATCAATTGCGGCCAAAATGTATAGATGTCCACCAGAAGACTTTGGCAATGGACCAACAACATCCAAACCCCAAGCATCAAATGGCCAAGAAGCAACAGTTGGGTGTAATACTTCAGGTGGTTGATGTATGAAGTTATCATGGAATTGGTAAGCTTTACATATTCGAGCGTAATCAAAACAATATTTCACCATGGTTGGCCAATAATACCCCATTCTTTTTATGTGGAAGTGAAGTTTTGGCCCAGATTGATGCGCACCATATACTCTAGAGTGTGCTTCTTGCAGGGCTTGAATGGATTCATCAGCACCCAAACAACGTAGGAGCACTCCATCAAATGATGGTCTATAGAGTGTATTCTTATAATAAAGAAAACGAGGGCTCTCCTTCGGATTTCTGTCTTCCTTCAGGGATTTTCCGGTAATATCCCATAACAAAGATAATCAATTAATAGTTGTCGCCAATCTTCAATTTCAACCTCAAGAATGGAAGCAGGATACTCAACTTCACTTTCTTCTTCCTCATAATCATTTGGTGGAGGAACCACCTATCTTTGGCAAACAACGACTTCTGTCTGATCAAGCAAAGATAATGCAGAAGCTAAGGCTGCTAATGCATCAGCTCTCTTATTTTCCTTTTTTTGGCACATGTTGAATAGTTACCACTCCAAGCAAACTTACCAATCTTTGAGCATATTTGTGATATGGCACTAATTCTGGCTTCTTGACCTCATAGATACCCAAAATATGATTGATGACTAACTTGGGATCTCCAAAAACTTGTAGTTGCAATTGTTTGATAGCCACAACCATTTCAAGCCCAAGTATGAGCACTTGATATTCAGCAATATTATTGGAGCACCATTGTGTCAGAGTGAAAGAATATAGCAAAACTTCTCCTTGAGAAGTGATAAACACTATTCCAGCGCCATCTCCTTCACGATCTGCAGCTCCATCAAAATACATCTTCCAAGGAGGTTGAATTTCTATGACCATTGCATCTTCATCAGGCAATTCATCAGACAACTCCTAATCATCTGGAATTGGATGGTCAGCTAGGAAGTCCGCTAATGCTTGTCCTTTAACCGCCTTTTGAGGAACATACACAATTTCAAACTGTTGAAATTGGAGGTACCACATCGCTAATCGATCACTTAGAACTAGTTTAGACATGACAAACTTGATAGGATTCCTATTATTACCTCTCGTCGATCTGGGGCAAATTCTCTGCTAAGTGGGATGGTCCATATATTGTACAAGAGGTACTCAAGTGGCGCTTACAAGATAGTTGACTCAGAAGGTTTGCGGATTGGCCCCATCAATGGAAAATTCATGAAGATATACTATCCTTGAAGAAAACAAATGCGCTCCTTAACGCATGAGCATAAACTATATGTTACTCCTGTCTCGCAAGAGTATAAACTGTGCACGGTCCAAAAAAAATTCTGCTAGGTTGAAAACCTCGAAAGAGGCAACTTAGGCAAAAGTTAGGACATCCAAAAAAGTCCGCTAGGCTAAAAACCTCGAAAGAGGTGGCCTAGGCAAAAGTTAGGACATAAAAAAACAAAAAAGATCACCAGTTCGAACTACGGAATGACTTGATCCTCTTCACCGAGGTACATAAGCAGCTTAGAGTTTCATTCTAAGTTCAGTCATATGAGTTCACAAATACATATTACCCAAGGCATTATTCAAATGAGGTATGATTGAATATAATTCACTTGATTGACACTTGAAAATTAGGTGTACATGTATTCTCTGTCTTATCTTGATGGATCAGTGAGGGCAAGTCCTCCATTTCAAATTGAGGTTTTTGATGGAATGATTATAGTCTTTTAGTAGACGGCTAAATCTTCAAGTTGAAGTCTCCAATACTAAGACAAGTTGATTTCGTCAAGTCCACTAGATCATCAATTTGAAATATTCAAGCCCGCTAGGTCTTTAAGTTGAATTCTTCAAATCTGCTAAGTGAAGTTGAGACCTTTGAATTACCAAATGTTCAAGTTGAAGTCTTCAATTTTGGAAAGTCTTCAAATTGAATCATCAAATTAAAGTCATCAAATTCGCTAAGTCAAGTTAAGGTATTCAAATTCGGTAGAAGTTGAAGTCCTCAATTCTACAAAATTTTCAAGTTGAATCATCAAGTTAAAGTCTTCAAATCCACTAAATTTTCAAGAGAAGTCTTCAAATCTGTCAAGTCTTCAAGCTGAAATCTTCAAATCTGCCAAGTCGTCCAGTTGAAGACTCCAAGTCCGCCACGTCTTCAAGTTGGCTATATCTTCAAGTTGGACTCTTCGAATTTAACCTTCAAGTTGAATTCTTCAAATCTACCAAATATTCGAGCTGAAATCTTCAGATATGCCAAATGAAGCTGAAATCTTTGAATTCGCCAAATCCTCAAGTTGAAGTCTTCAATTATGCAATGTCTTTAAGTTGTCTTCAAATCCCTCAAGACTGCCATGTCTTCAAGTTGAAATATGCAAGTTAAATTTTTCCAAGTACCAAGTTTTCAATTGAAAGCCGATCAGAAGCCGCCATAAGGGTCTTGAAGTGTTCAAATTGATATAGCCTTCAATTCTTTAGTTGGAAACTTCAACATATCTCCAAGTGTATGGTAGAAGCCTTTGATGTAGTGTGCACTAACTTTAAATATTTATCCTGGAATTTTTTTTGAAGGAAAATTTTAATATATCTTCAAATCTTCTACCAGAAGTATTTAAAATGTTGGCTTGGATGACTTGATTTATGTTGCAGAAAGACGATTCTTCAATTGTGAGGCTTTCTTTAATAAAATGGTATCTTTGGAATTGATTTCTTCTTCTACCTGCAAAAAGGAAAGGAGAAACATATCTATATAAAGGAGATCATAAAATTACCTGTGAAGATTGAAATTGAAGAGATATTCTTGGTGGTGAGCTTTTTGAAAAATAAATCATTCTTCATACAATCTCTTACTCATATATCTCGAAATGAGGACAAGTTTTTGTTCCCTTTAGCCAAAATGTCAAATATTTTGGCTAAGTAAAATCTATGGCTTAGACGTGTAATAGTCTATACCCCAGATAAAAGTAAAATCTTTGGCTTAGATGGTGTAATAGTGTTTGCCATAGATAAAGAAAGTCAAATTTTTAAATAAAGTGAAGTCTTTAGCTCAGACGGCATAATGGTCTTCGCTTCAGACAAAATAAATCTTTGGCTCATACGGTGTAATGGTATTCGCCTCAGATAAAAGTAAAATCTTTGGCTTTGACGGTGTAATGGTCTATGCCTCAGACAAAATAAAGTCTTTACTTGGACGGTGTAATTGTCTTAGCTTCAGACAAAATACGGTGTAATAATCCTCACCTCAGATAAAGTAAAGTCAAATTTTCAAAAAAAATAAAGTCTTCAGCTGAGACGGTGTAAGGGTCTTCGCCTCAGATAAGGTAATTCTTTTTTGTCCTTCTGATTGGATGATTTTGAGAAACGTTGAGGAACTTCGGAAGCTACATCCAACAAAATCAAGTAGTCAATTTTAGAGAAACAAACAAAGAGGCGAAAAGAAGCAGATTCACCTGCACATGATATGAATTCTTCAATCTCCAATGATACGGTACCAGATATGAAAAATATAAAGAAGAAAAATATTACCCTTAGGAAAATACAGAGAGCTCTCCAACTTTCTGAAATTGCTAACAAAAAAGCTTGCACAGTAAAAACAGTGCTATGCTCCCCTATTTATAGGGATGAAAATTGGGCAAATGGCTAAGTCCTACCTGGAAATGGATATTATCATTGGATCCTTACCAATCTCAAAAGATATACATAGCAAGAATTTTGATTTGATTAGGAGATAACCAAAAAACTCTTGGATAATCTTGAGCAGAAAGTTTATCAACAATTTTAAATTCTTTTAGTCATGGATTTACACTCCAATTCAAATATGATCTGTAGAAGATTCCCAATTCATCTTGCACGTGAAATGGTGGAGCTATTTCCTAGCATCATAGAGTCTTGATATGTATATATCTTTTTATATATGTAAACATTAGATAAGGAAGCCATTAGGGGATATTAAGTTTGGTCAACACATTGACCACGTAATTCCTAGACACATATATAGTTTGCCTCATGTGCTTGATTAACTCATAAAAAACAAAATTTACAAGTACTTCAAGCCAAATCGTGAAAAAAAATTGCAAAGTTTATACCACGATAAGCCTTGAAGCAGGGGTATTTGTAAGCATATAAATTTTATCGTATTTAAATCCATAAAATAATTTGGACCATATTAAATTCAAGACACTAGTCCAAACAAATATTGTGACTAGTAAATTGGGTTAATTATTTAAATCCAAAATATAAGTGTTGGCTAGTACATTTAATTAGACTACAAATTAAATGATAAGCTCATTTCATTAGTCCAAGGTCCAAATGGCTATTAGCCCATTTTAAAACCCAGGTTCATGCCACGTATCAACTGATATGGCGATCCAAGTCAAAGGAACGGGCCAATTAAATCATGCCACGTGTCAAATGATATGGAAATCCAAGTCAAATTAATGAGCCAATGAAATCATGCCATGTGTTAAGAGAAGGTGGCATACCAAATCAAATCAACAACCAATAGAGTTGTGCCAAGTGTCTAGATGGTATTGGTCAGTTCAAACGGACCAATCAAATTACAGAGCCACACCATTCCCTACAACTATAAATAGAGGTTTTCATAAAGCTAGAAGACATCAGAAGTTATAACAAGAAGCAAGAGAGAACTCGTGGATCAAACACCACAAATTTCTCTACAAGTTTCAAGCTTAAATCAATCAAGTTCAAGTTCAAGAAAACAAGTTTAAGCCCAAGAACAAAGAACAATTCAAGTATTCAAGACCAAGAACAAAGTCAAATTAAATACAAGGCGTTCAAGATCAAGGCTACTTGTTCGTGATACAATTCATGGCAACAATCAAAGTGTTTGCGATGGATAAATCAAATTTAAATTCAAGATCAAGCTCAAAGGCCCTTGAATTTATATTAGAAAAGTAGAATTAGAGGAATCATAGAGATTGTACACTCATATTATTTGAAACAAAATACTTCGATTGTTGCGATATTTTTTGGTCCTAATTTTATTTTCTCGACACAAATTTATTGTCTATATATATATTAAAAAATTTGGTAGGTTTTTATAAAAATAATAAATGATTATCTCTTTTTACTTTTGATTCAAATTATAATTTAGTAAAAACTATTACATTATTTAAATTTTCAGTAAACTACACATGAGAAAACTAATCAAATCACTACTAAAAAATCATGTTTTAACGACGGACAAATTTTGTAGCTAAAAAGAAAAATCCGTCGCTAATCTCATTTAGCGATGGATTAGCAACGGATTATGCTAGCTACGAGCGTTTTAGTGACAGATTAACGACAACGTTCATAGCTAATCCCAGTTTTTTTTGTGGTGAATATTACAATACAAAAGAATGTACAAAAAGAGGGAGATCAAGATAATTTTATGATATTTATATTTTGAATTAATTAAAAATAAAAAATAAATAAATAACACTCAAAAAAATATTGACAAATTTAGACCATTGAAGTTTTTTAAATAGTACATATAGCACTAAGTGCTTGCTAAAAAATAAATAATGGACAAATAATTTATTTGATTACTATATGAACGTTGATTTTGTAAAAAAAAAAAAATTCAGCACACTATATTAAATAATAACTAAGATTTATTAAAATAATATGATATATTAGATCATAATTTTATAAGATTAATATTTTGTCATATTATTCATGTATTTCGCGGGATCTAACACTAGTCGGAAGAACGAAAAAAAAAACTCGGCTCCAGATGGCATAAACTGCCTAGCAAATACATACACCAGTATATACATCTGTCACTAAGCCAGGGATGGTTTTACTTTATATATAGTTTGTAACGCCTCCATCATTTGCACTCATGCAAGAAAACCAGCAAATGTTTTTCCCATTCTTGTTCTTCCTCGTAGAAAAAGAAAAGAAATCTTGAAAATACAAATATGGTGGTTTCATCTAAACCAATTCTTGAAAATTCTTCTCACGTTAAAACATGCAAACCCTATACTTCTGATGATAATATTCCTGTGATAGACATGTTAGACCCTCAAGCTAAATTCCATATTACAAAAGCATGTCAAGAATTTGGATTTTTTAAGGTTGTCAATCATGATGTTCCTAAAGAAATAATGACCAAATTAGAAGGTGAAGCTATTAAGTTCTTTAATTTGCCGCAGTGTGAGAAGGACAAAGCT
This sequence comes from Nicotiana tabacum, assembly GCF_000715075.1. Classification (NCBI taxonomy): domain Eukaryota; kingdom Viridiplantae; phylum Streptophyta; class Magnoliopsida; order Solanales; family Solanaceae; genus Nicotiana; species Nicotiana tabacum. Next base: position 30,618,364 of record NC_134084.1, read on the forward strand.
GGTCCTGCTAATCCTTTTGGTTATGGTAACAAAAGAATTGGCACAAATGGTGATGTTGGTTGGATTGAATATCTTCTCTTTACTACAAATCCTGAACTCATTTCAGAGAAATCCGTTAATATTCCTGGAAATTCTCACCTTTACTGGTAAGTGCAACAAACTCTTGAAATTTCCGAATGGGTTGTTTTTTATTTTTTTTGACAAAACCAAGAACGTGTTTTCTACTATTTTTCCTTTTACCGAAGTATGCTATTTTTGTCCACGCATATTGCCATTAGGAAATCTCTTTCAGCAACCATACTCTTTTTTAGTAAAACTAACCAGCAACATTGATTGGAATAGCTCAATTTTCCATAAGTCAATTATTCGTATATTCATTTATGCGACTTTCTTGAGTTACTCTATGATGGAAAATTCGGTCAATATTTAATGTCTGTCGATGTGTTTGGCCATGACTTCACTTGCGAAGCACCGCATCATTATTTGCAATAGTTGAAGTATACAAAATACGGAATTTTTTAGTATTTAAAACATCAATGAATATAAACAATAATAATGAATTTAAAATATCTGAATAATATTTCAAGTGAAATACTCCCTCTGTTTCAATTTAGATGACACATTTTACTTATTGCCAGTTTTGACTAAATTTTGAAGCTAAATTAAATTAGTTCAACTTAATATTTCAAAATTAAAATTTAAATATTTAAAAACTATATGAAAAATATTATAAATTGCAATTTTTCTCATGTCAATACAATAACAAAATATATTTAAAATGTTGGTTAAATTTTACACAGTTTGAATCTCGATAAGCGAAATATGTTATCTAAATTAAAACAAATGGATTTTCACTCACAAAATTTTAACTATTTTTGAGTGAAACTCACGTTTAAAACACAACTACAACAACAAAAAAATCAACTTCAAATACTATTTTTCTTGGAATTTCATTTTCTTCTGCTTTTTTAAATAATAACTGGGGAATTGAGTAAAATATTCTTGTCCTTAATTTCGGTAAATTCTTTTATGTCTTGCAAATCCTTTACTCTGTACTTTCCTATTCTTGAAAAGATTGCTATGCACCTTGACCTTTGGCTTTTTCGTTCTTTCCGCTGCAAACTTCAACCAAATGTCATCTGCACACGCCTACTTATATCTTTTGAGGGAGATGTTCCACCTTCTTCTTCGATTTCTACATTTAGGGTTCGAATATATAAAATTATTACTCCCTCAGTTCTAGCTTGTGTGACACTCTTCTCTTTTTCCATAATTTGAAAAAAAACGAGACATTTCTATATTTAGTAATAAGTAATAATTTAATTTTAAACTTTCTATCTTATGCTTAATGTGATTTTTATAGCGACTGAAATTTTTTATGCCTTACTTTTAGAACACAAGTTTCAAAAATTATTCTTAAACTCCCTACTGCACAATAATTAAATATCATCACATAAATTGAGATGGACTTAGGAATATATACTACTCCGCGGTAAATCAACCATTATGGCTAGGAAAAGCACCATTTCTTTGATTTTTTCTAACTTTATTTTCCTTTTGTCTTTTGTATACAGGTCTGCTCTCAATGAATATGTGTCAGCAGTGAGAAATATAGCATGTCTTGTGTTGGAAATGATAGCAGAAGGATTAAAAATGGAGGCAAAGAATGTGCTAAGTAAGCTGCTAATGGATCAAAATAGTGACTCTTGTTTTAGGCTAAATCATTATCGACCATGCACACAACTTGAAGCATTGAGTGGAGGTAGAAATTTGATTGGTTTTGGAGAGCACACAGACCCACAAGTAATATCAGTAATAAGGTCTAATAACACAACTGGTTTGCAAATCTGCCTCAGAGATGGGACATGGGTCTCAGTACCACCTGATCACTACTCCTTTTTCATCATTGTTGGTGATTCCTTGCAGGTAAATTAATCTTAACATGTATTTGGAGGGTTTTCTCGCTTTTAGCTCGCGTAAGAAATTATTTATATTCGGTGGCCGGAAAAATATATTAAATTTATATTATTTTTTGTATATAACATATATATATAGGAGATCGTCAGCTATCACAACTCACAGTCTAGTGGTACTAGTAGAAGTCATTTACAAAATAAATATACGTTCAATTCTCACTATTTGCCGTCCTTTTCTGATCCTTAAAACAACAACAAACCCACTATAATTTCACAAATGGGGTCGAGTCCTTTTCTGATTCTTGTGTAATAAAAAGAATTTAAAATAAAACAATAAAAAAATGTCTTAGCTTTTCAAGATTTTGTAATCCTAGAAAATGTTTCTGTTTTTTTTTCCTTTCCTCATGACGTGGATTCTAGCTAGCGTTTGAATATAAATTTGATTGAAATTTGAAAAAAAGAGTTTTTGAAGTTGTGTTAAAAAATAATTTTTGAAAGTTGAAGTTGTGTTTTGACATGCGTTTTATTTAAAGAAAAGTTAAAGTTATGTGGGTGGAAGAAATAATGTCACTCAAAAACAGCCCTAAATCAGTTTTTGGGAGCTTGAAAATTTTTGAAGCTTCAAAAAACATGATCATATTTCCTAAACAAATAATGTTTTCAAAAAAAAAATTGAAAAAATGAAGCCAAAATCTATGGTCAATCAGGAGCTTAGTTCTTGCTTATTCTTTACATCTCAAAGTCTATGGCGGTTTAGTTTCTTTCTTCTGTTTTTCTTTCTTTTCCCTCTTACAAGATTATTGTTTTTAATTTTTATGCACTAACAAAGTAAAAAGTATTTATACAATTAGATTATTTACATGACAATTACAAGTAAATATCTATATAAGCACACATTTTTTAAAATGGTATAAATTAAATGGTAGTAATATTCTATAGTTGGTTAACTTTATTGATTTGGTACAACACTTTTAATGATATCCGTGTATATAACTTAAATACATAATAATAAACTACATATATACCTTATTACTAATTAGGGATTTTTTTTTCTCATTGAAATTTTGGATTATTTTAACTTTTGTTTGTCTGTATTTTGATGGCAGGTAATGACTAATGGGAGATTTAGGAGTGTAAGGCACAGAGTGTTGGCAAACAGTTTGAAGTCAAGGTTGTCAATGATCTATTTTGGTGGACCGCCCTTGAGTGAAAAAATAGCACCTTTATCTTGTTTAATGGAGGAAGGAGAAGAAGGTTTGTACAAGGAATTTACATGGGGTGAATACAAGAAATCAGCCTACTTGACAAGGTTGGGGGATAATAGGCTAGGACTGTTTGAGAAGAAAATTGAAATACGACATGGTCATAATTTGCTAATTTAGGAAAGATATTTTAGGATTTTGTCATCCAATAGACAGGTTTGGAAAGATTTTGGCCTTGGTTGGAACCCCTAGGTAGAGAAAACCAAGATTTTGTTTTGTTATTAATTTCATCACCTACATTTTTTTTTTTTTTTTGTGTTTAATGGAAAAAAAAATACCCCTGTATACTATAATAAATATCATGTTATCATCCTCGTGTCGATCTCTTTGTATGTGTGGTGAAAGCTTTCGATTTCTTAGCTAGTTTAATTTCTACGCATGTTCAGTAAGTCCTACTCCAAATAAATTGCTGGTACGCATGTTCATCCACATTGATAAGTATAAACAGCTACTACTATTGATTGACGTGTTTTCAGACAAACGACTTTCACTTGTACCGAATTTTTTTCATTCTTAAGACTCGATGTCAAGACCTTAATCGGAGAATCATATCCTATCTCATTATAACCTGACTTATATGGCGTATCAAAGCATATATGCTTAACTAAACAGTTTGTTAGATTCAGAGTGTGCCCTAATAATAAATAAGAAAAAAAGATTGGAGGCTAAAGAAACTAGGAAGTTTCTTGCTTCAAGTGGCGGTGTGGCAGGAATTCTTGGAACCATCAAATAAGAAAAACATTGTGGATAAAACAAGAAAAATTCCATACTTGAGAAAGACCCTGAAAAACTCATCTTGATATTTCAAAGTGCGACTAGATTCCATGAATGTTTGAGAGTTTAAAATATTCCTAGTACATAAAACCAGAAGAGGAATTGCTCAGATCTAGAAATTTATCTTCCCAAATTCAAGAAAGAAGGTTTAACGGCACAACGATCGTGGCAGGAGAAGAATTATGCCACTCAATTTTCTTTTAAGCATTTAAATTGGTTTTTTGAGAAACGTACACAAAATGAGGGGTGAGGCAGACACATGGCCCAGGCGAGAATGTAACACGCAGGCGGAACATTTGGTTCCTACGTTTTAGCCACCAAACCAAGAAACTGTGTTACAGCAAATCGAACTATTAGCTGGCCAAGTTCAGAAGCTGTATCATGAGTTTGAAAGGCGTTGGTCCATATTCAGTGACCAAGGCGAAAAAGGGTCAATTTTGTTCTTTGTTAATTATTCGAAATTGAACAGCTTTATTATTCATTAAACTTTTGGTCTAATATTATCTATCTGTTAAGAAAAATCTTATTTTTGCCGTTGACACCCTAAAGAAGCTTTATTTTAAAGGTAACTTTAAACTATATATAGTCATAGTTAGGGGTAAATTGGAAACTTTTTCTGGAAAAATTTAAATGTACGAAAGTCTACAAGTTTCATGTTGGAGCTCTCCTAAAGATAAGGTAATACGAGACTATTCGCTAGCAAGGATAATTTGAATGACAACAATACCTTAGACCACTTTGTAATCTTGCCCAAGAAATGTCCTCGGGTTGAACGTCTTCTCTTGGTGTTGCCTGCATAGAGAGACACAAAGCAAGCCGTGGCGGACTTTCAAGGGTTTGGATTGACTTATTTTAAGTAATTATTGGCTTTTAAACACTTTTCTAGTTTATGTGGTATTTGACAATGATAAAAAGTGCATAAAAGCACTTATTTTTAGGCATGAAAATACAAAAATAAGCCAAAATCCAAAAGTTGGATATTTCCAACTTATGGCTTTGACTTTTAGCTTAAAAGCTACTTTTTAAAAGTCAATCCAAATACCCTCTTTAGCTAAAGCGTCCTGACAGTCAAAGCTAGAAGTAATGAGACGTCCGAGGATTGATATATAGGAGTCCTTGCAAATATCTACACAAAAACTACGTAGCAATACCAGTATGAGTCAAAATTTATCTGTAATATGATTAAATCATGTTAGCATTAAGGAGGCATTCACAGGCTGCCATGTGCCACCAATACAACTCCAATGAAGGCCTGTCCAAAGTCGAAATGGTTCAAGAAACAATAAAGGTTGCAGTCAAAGAGTCAGCAAGGAGCAGGGTCGAGGAGTCGTCAACGATCAAGGTCGAGGTCGAGCATCCTTGACAGAGTTATAACGGCTAGTTCCAAGATAGAACAATAATTCCAAGATATCACCTGTACTATTAGGGTTTCTAGGAACATGTTCCCTATAAATAGAAAAGATACAATTATATGGGACATGGGATATTCATTTATAAAAAAAATACATTGACTTTATAGAGAGAATATATTCTTATTACAAGCATATAAAAATAACCTTTTTACTAAGATTCTTGTCGAGCATTTCCATCGGATCCAAGAACAACTTGAGTGTTCAAAGGCTCATCAATCATTCACTATTGTCAGAGAGAATATTCACAGATCTCACCCCTTTTCGGGTGACTCATGCGTTTTTATTGACTTAAATGCCATTTCTTGCTATTTATTACCATTTAACGCTATATTCCATCTTTTTGGATCATTGAACATTGTTATTATTGCTCATTACCATCCGGATAAATGTACAAGTTCTTTGTCAAAAAATCAATTACCTTGTCTTTGGGATATAATTATTAGCTAAGATTGACTCTTCTTTGTTTAAATTTAATTGGTTGAACCAAGATATTTTTGGTCAAATAGTTTGGTGCCATATGTGGGGATCGCTGCTGTTCTAAAGAGAATGGAGGAAATGGAGAATGATCGAACACTCAGAGATCAAATGAAAGAACACCAAGAAAGAGTTGATAGGATACCGGACGCCCCTAAGCTATTGCCAAAGAGGGACGCCGGTAGATTTGTAGACCAGCCATACAGGGAAGAAGGAATCCCCGCATGTCATATCAAAGACCTTCAAAATCCCATCGTATCTCAGGATATACGACGACACGACTGACCCCGAAGATCACGTGACTTACTATGTCACCAACATAAAAGGCAACGACCTCACCAAAGAACAAGTGTCCTCTATTTTGCTGAAGAAATTTGGCTAAACTCTTACGGAAGGAGCATTAACATGGTACTCACAGCTACCAACCCGCTCCATAGAAACCTTCGAGAAAATGGCTGATAAGTTTGTAACGATGCATGCTGGAGCCAAGAAAGTCGAAGCAAGAGTAAACGATATATTCGCCATAAAGTAATCCTCGGGAAAGAATGGACTTCCTCGCCCGATTCAATAGGGTAAGGATGACCTTACTAAACATGTCCGAGGGGATGGCGGTTGTCGCACCTCCTTTTTTCGCCCCCGCGAGGGTGCAAGGGAGTTTTCTTCAATTAAAGGACAGTCGAAACAGGATTTGTTTGTTTGTTTGTTTCAGAGTCGCCACTTGTAAATTTTAATGTGTCCCAAGTCACCAATTTTAATCCCTGAATCGAGGAGAATATGACTCTGTTTATTATTCTGCGAACCAGAAATCCTGAGTAAGAAATTCTGTTAATCCGGAAGAAGGTGTTAGGCATTTCCGAATTCCGTGGTTCTAGCACGGTCGCTTAACTGTTTTTATTCTTGGCTTAATTATCTCGATTTTACATTTTTATTGCATGATTTTGTTACCGCTTCTGTTTAGATTGTATATAATTAAAGACCCTTCTTTGAATCGAATCACGCGTACGTGTATACGTTTTATATATTATATATTTTTTAACGTGAAAAATCGTGTCACGCGTACGTGTACACAATGATATTGATAATATATTTATTATAAAATAATTATTTTTTTCGAAATTGTGTTTTAAATAAAATCAAGAACATTCGCACTTTTTGTATGATTAAGTAGTGAACCGCACATCTCGGGTTTTATGAAATTAATTTAAGATCCTCCGACGAATCTCTTTTTAATAAAAATTTGCTCGAAGTTGCGCGAACGCATAATCCGAATTGCCTTTAGAAGTATAATCAAGTCACGCGAACGCATCCTTAATTATGCAAATATTCTTAACAGTAATATAAATTCTCTACAAATGTTTAGTGCATCCATCTATTTTTTAAATGTAAGAGTCATGGAGAATCACCGATTGGGATGCCACCAAATTTCTTGACAAAGAATTCAAAATTTATTAGGCGTTGCTACAAGTCTTATTTTACGCGTATGAATTATATACCTCAAAACTATTCAAATTTTAAAGAATTAATGATATGAAAAAGAAACAAACAACATGTAACTAAAAATACTATCATTTTTATCGTGGATACAACATTAATATATCAAAAATCGAATCGCATATAAAACTGGAAAAAGAATTAATTTGATAAACAAATTAATAGTTTCTGAAGAATTTTTATTGTTATATTTAATGCGAACTCTATTTCTACATATCCTTGACATAAAATGTTGCAATTCGTGCTTATAAATCCCATATCCTTCTCATATACTTGTTTTTAGTCCAAAGTTATAATTGTTTGGTTAATTTGTTTACAATGGTAGATAAGAATCAAGTTGATAAGAAAGAGAACTATTCTACAAATTGATTCAATAAAATTGCATCACATGCAATATAGTTGTACGTTTGAACCATTCCTAATATTCTAAACTCGTAATGAATTATATCAACTCACCTTTCACTTATGGTTATACATGTAACTGTTATCAAGCCATGTACGAACAACATACAAATTTCATCAATCTAGCTTTAAATAAAATCGGACTTTTGTGACAAAATATGCTAGTAATGTAGTTTCTTGATACTTCCATACTATTCCATATTTAGCCAACAATATCATAAGATTTAATTAATGGCTAGCTTTCTGCCATGTTCCCTATCTTATAATTTGAATATAGCTATACTTAATGAAATTCTGAAATAAATAACATTATTACAAAGCTTATGCAAATTTCAAAGGATGATTAACTAACAGTTCTCACATCAAATGTAAGCTACTATATTAACCAGCTGAAACAAAACTGAAATTTAAACTAATAGATTTAAACGAGTAAAAGACATAATTATAATTCCGAACTTCATTTATTTGACAATGTTGAAGCTTTCCACAACATGAGTCTAAAATATATACCTGATATTGGAAGCAAAAGAAAATGAAGATGAGAATCAACAGCAGTAATAACAGTACAACAGCAACAACTGCCCAGCAACAGTAACAACCCAGTAACAGACCGGTGGAGTAGTAATCCCAAAAACAAAAGCTTTAAGCTTTGAATGAAACAACAACCATTAATACTAATTTCAAACAAAGAAAGAAAGCAGAAGATTTTTTAGTTTTTATTTTTATTTTGAAAGCTTAAATATTTTTCGGAATTTTTCTTTCTCTTAAATGTTCAGCCCTTTTTTCTCTCTTCTATTCTCTGTCCGTTTTTTTCTCTCTATCTGTATGTGTATTTTTTCTTGTCTCTCTTCTGTCCTCAATCTGATTTCAAGACTTCCTATATATAACTCATCCCATAAATCTTTCAATTAATTAAAATCAATACTTTTTCTCTACCCAACCCATTATCTTCCCACTCATCCCCATTACATTAAATAAACATATCACACCACCCCATTATATTTTGTCCCCCATGCCTAACATAAAATAATACAAGATTCCCCCCACTAAATTTTGTCTTGTCCCCCCTTTATATTAAATAACTATATCACAACCCACCCCATTTCATTTTGTTCCCCATGCTTCATATAAACAATTACAAAATGTACAATTCCTAAACTACCCCTCCGACCCTATTGCAAATTATTATTTTACCCCCGAAAGTACTATAAATTACCAAACTACCCATCAGCTATAACACATCAATTAATCAAACTTAATCAAAATATAGACAATATGATTAATTTCTAACAATGTTCAAACAACAAATTTCATGAACATGATTTCTTCAACATTTCAACAACAAATCACATGAACATGATTTCAACAATATTTCAACAACAAATCACATGAACACAAATTGAACAACAAAGAACAACTAAAATTTGATTGAACAATATTTTAGCAACAAACAATCCTATTTTCGGATTCAACAACAACAACAAACAAGTATATTTAGATTTCTAAATTCAATAATATTGAACTTAAAATCAACTCTAACAACATTACAACAAACAATTCCTATATTAAACTTTATGAGACAAATTCAAGAAATAATCATAAATGATAAACAAGAAATCAAACTATACAAAATTCGGATTCAAGATCATCCAAACAAAGTATGAACATGAATGAATCTATTTTAACACAACAAACATGACGGATTAAAATGATTAAATCAATATATTTCCTTCAACACAACTAAATTCTTTTTAGACAAATAACAAGATCGACGAATAAATAATTATGAACTTAAGCTTGAACTTAACAATATTAACAATTTCTAACAATACATAAACACATGGAACAAATTGAAGAAATAATTAATTAAATTTCAATTTGAATCTAACAAACATCAAACTAACAAATATTCACTTAAACAATAATACAAACATGAAATGAATATGAAAACAACTAATTAAACTTCTATTTTGAAATCTGAAAATTAATTTTAACAAAGCACATGAACATGAACAAACTAGAAAAATGATTTCAACGATGAACAACGAACAAAACAAGAATTGAATTCTTTAACGATTTTGGATCCGGAAAATATCAAACAAAAATATGGACAAAAATAAAACTCAGAAAAAATAACTAACCGGAGATGAATCAACGACGAACTTTGATTGTAAACAAATCTATCCGAGTCTCGACCAAAGCTCGAACAAATGACGACGAAGACGAAGAAGAAGTAGAAGTAGCCCGTAGCTGGCAAATGAAACGCGAGCAGCAGCAGAAGAAAGTTGAAGCAGTAGCAGCGGCGTTATCATGGCAGCAACACAGTAACAAAAACGTGAGCAACATGTGGTCATGGCGAAGAGGCAGCAGTGTTTGCGAGCAGCAGGTGAAGGAGCAAAAATGGTTGCGTCAATGGCGGACGCGGGCAGCAGCTGCGACGGAGAAGCAACAGCGTGGTCTGCTTGGTTGACGACGAGGCAGTGGCGACGGAGTGGCTTCAAACCAACTGCTCGACGTGTAGCAGCAGTAGAAGAAGTAGACGATTCAGCAGAAGTGACAATGGAGGAATCGAACATGGATGGTCGTTCATGTTGGTGAAGCCGCGGATGTGTGTATGTTACGTCGCCGTGGTTGTGTGTGTGTGTGTTGTCGACATGGTTGTGTGTGTGTGTGGCGTGGGGATGAAGGGAATGAGAGAGGGGCAGCCATGGTTGGAAGGTTTGGAGCTTTGGGGAAGATGAAGAAGAAGAGAGGGGATGGGGGCGGGTGAGTTAGTGTTAGGGTTTTCTTCTTCTTTGTTTTTGTTTTTGTTTTATTTTTTGTTTTGTAAAAAATGAAAAAATGAAAATGAAGAGGGGGAGTTGGGTTGTTGGTACTGGACTGGGTCGACCCAGTTCGAAATGGACTGGGTCGTTTGGGAAGATTGGGTCATTTTTTGGACCTGTGGCTTGAAATCGAAGAAGAGACCCAATTCCGACTTTCTTTATTTTTGCTCTCTTTTCTTCTTTTATTTCTCTAAAACTAAATAATAAAAATACTTAACTTATTATTAAGAACTAAATTAAGTTATAAAAGCGCAAATTAACTCCCAATAACAATTAACGCACAATTAAGTAATAATTAAGCATAAAATTGTATATTTGGATATTAAATGCTAAAAATGCAAACGATGCCTATTTTTGTAATTTTTAATTTTTGTAAACAAATTTAATTACTAAAAATTGTAGAATTAAATCCTACATGCAAAAATGCGACATATTTTTGTATTTTTTATTAATTTAGCAAATAAACACGCACAGACAAATACAAATAATTATTCAAAATATCACAAAATATCACAAAATTGCACACCAAAGAAAAATCATTTTATTTTTGGATTTTTGGGAGTAATTCTCATATTGGGCAAAAATCACGTGCTTACAGCTGCCCCTCTTTGCCCGGAGACACGAAGGGTTTTCGTGCAAAGATAAAGCGAGCGATTTTTGCCCATCCGAGTACTCCGTTGAAGCATTTGTTTTGAAAAAGATTTGACCGAACCTTTGCTTCAAAGGTTTCCTACATATCCTGGGCTAAACAGGAATCAGGTCAATGTAGTTCGGGAAATTTTTGGTAGCTGGGACTACCGTGGGACTGCATTGTTACTGTTGTTGCATGCTATTACTACTGCTTACCGATCTCCTTGTAACACCATGCTTAAAAGAAAACAAGAAGCTAGGCTAGAGTACAATTTGTTTTTGTTGCCTTGCTTCCTTGTATGCTTGCATTTCTTCCGGTGTTTTTCTTCTTTTGACACATGTACTTGAGTTTGTACTGTGACCTCTTGTTGCAACCTTCTGTTTCCCGGTGCCGGGGAATTTTATTGTTTCCTGCTGGGGATTCCTATTGTAACCCTCTGTTTTATTTTCCTCTGACTTGATCTTGAAATGTATAGACTGCAATGTATGCCTCTGTTGTCTGGGCGGGCTCCCAATTTCAACAACCGAAATGTAAAGACTGAAATGTATGCCTCTGTTATTATGGGCGGGCTCCCAACTTCAACACCTGAAAAGTAAAGACTGGAATGTATGCCTCTGTTATTATGGGCGGGCTCCCAACTTCAACACTTGAAAAGTAAAGACTGAATGTATTCCTCTGTTATTATGGGCGGGCTCCCAACTTCAACACTTGAAATGTAAACGCCATTCCTCTCTTCAGGCGGGCTCCTGACTTCAACAACAACTTTGAAAATAATCGCCATTCCTCTCTTCAGGCGGGCTCCTGACTTCAACCAATACATAGCCATTCCTTTCTTTAGGTTGGCAAGATTTCAACAACTTTTAAAAAAAAACGCCTTTCCTCTCTTCAGGCGGGCTCCTGACTTTAACAACAACTTTGAAAATAATCGCCATTCCTCTCTTCAGGCGGGCTCCTGACTTCAACAAATACATCGCCATTCCTTTCTTTAGGTTGGCAAGATTTCAACAACTTTAAAAAAACGCCTTTCCTCTCTTCAGGAGGGCTCCTGACTTCAACAACAACTTTGAAAATAATCGCCATTCCTCTCTTCAGGCGGGCTCCTGACTTCAAACAATAATGTCAAAAATAAATCGCCATTCTGTTCTTCAGGGGGGCTCCTGACTTCAACAACTTTGAAAAATAAAATCCTATTCGAGGGCGGATGAACCCATAATATCCTATTCGAGGGCGGATGAACCCATAATATCCTATTCGAGGGCGGATGAACCCAAAATATCCTATTCGAGGGCGGATGAACCCGAAATATCCTATTCGAGGGCGGATGAACCCAAAATATCCTATTCGAGGGCGGATGAACCCGAAATATCCTATTCGAGGGCGGATGAACCCGAAATATCCTATTCGAGGGCGGATGATCCCATTATATCCTATTCGAGGGCGGATGAACCCATTATATCCTATTCGAGGGCGGATGAACCCAAAATATCCTATTCGAGGGCGGATGAACCCAAATATCCTGTTCGAGGGCGGATGAACCCAAAATATCCTGTTCGAGGGCGGATGAACCCAAAATATCTTGTTCGAGGGTGGATGAACCCAAAATATCCTATTCGAGGGCGGATGAACCCAAAATATCCTATTCGAGGGCGGATGATCCCATTTTCAAAATCTTGGAATTGTCTTACCTCCGACTGTTTTTCTTCAAATCGTGTTGTCTTGCTATCTCTTAAAACTTGAATTGATTTCTTCGTTCCTCCGAGAAAATTTTAGACAATGGCAGAAAATCTTCTGCCCCAGTTTTGGTGCTTTTCCTTGTTCTCCAGGTAGACGCCTGACTTCTGATATTTCAACTGTTCTTCCTTGTTCTCCAGGTGGATGCCTGATTGCTGATACTTCAACTGTTCTTCCTTGTTCTCCAGGTGGACGCCTGACTGCTAATACTTACATTTCTCTTCCTTGTTCTCCAGGTGGATGCCTGATTGCTGTTTCTTTCATTGCTCTTCCTTGTTCTCCAGGTGGACGCCTGATTTTCTCTTAAATTTTTTTCATCCTCATTCTCCAGGTGGACGCCTGACTTCTTCTTAAATTCTTTTCATCCTCATTCTCCAGGTGGACGCCTGACTTCTTCTTTTTTTTTTTTCAAATTCAAACTTCTTCTTCTTTTTTTTTTCTTTCAAATTATCCTAGGAGAAAATTCATCAGACTAGGATTTGATATCTTATCTTAGGAGAAAGATTCATCGGACTAAGATTTGATATCTTATCTTGGGAGAAAAATTTCATCAGACCAAGATTGTGACTCTAGGAGATAAATCGTCAGACTAGGTCCATTTTGTTGTGATCTTAGGAGAAAGATTCATCCGACTAAGATTTTATCTTGGGAGAACAATTTCATCAGACCAAGATTTTGACTCTAGGAGATAAATCGTCAGACTAGGTCCATTTTGTTGTGATCTTAGGAGAAAGATTCATCCGACTAAGATTTTATCTTGGGAGAACAATTTCATCAGACCAAGATTTTGACTCTAGGAGATAAATCGTCAGACTAGGTCCATTTTGTTGTGATCTTAGGAGAAAGATTCATCCGAGTAAGATTTTATCTTGGGAGAACAATTTCATCAGACCAAGATTTTGACTCTAGGAGATAAATCGTCAGACTAGGTCCATTTTGTTGTGATCTTAGGAGAAAGATTCATCCGACTAAGATTTTATCTTGGGAGAACAATTTCATCAGACCAAGATTTTGACTCTAGGAGATAAATCGTCAGACTAGGTCCATTTTGTTGTGATCTTAGGAGAAAGATTCATCCGACTAAGATTTTATTATATTATCTTGGGAGAAAAATTTCATCAGACCAAGATTTTGCTGGGAGGGAAATTCATCATATTAGGACTTTTTATCCTAAGGGGAAAATGTAAAGATCAATGATTTGAGAAACTTACCTTCGTAATTTCTTCTTTTCTTTTCTCCTTTCTTCGTGCTGCTTTGTTCTTGCTTGCTGGGGATAATACCACTGCGGGAGTCTTCTTTCTTCCCCTCCTTCAAATTCAATTTTTTTTCGAAACACTGCTGAGAATAAAAGTGTTATCTTCTTGGGATAACGTTGTTGAGGATAACGCTGCTGGGGAATTTTATCCCTTCAAACCGATGCTTCATTCTTCTGGAAGCTGCTGGGGATGATAATGACTTTTTGCTTTTCTGAGCACAAGTGTCATCCCTTTGTTATGTCTGCTGGGGAACAACTTCCTTCATTGGAAACTTATTATGTTGGGGGCAACCCTGGTTCAAAGACCATTTCCTTGGTGCTATCTTTATTCTTCCTCGAATGGGTACCTGATTTTCCAGAAAATTTTCCAAATGAAAGGAAAATTTTCTGCCCCAGTTTTACAGTCTCCCTTATGGCATGCATTTTCCTACATCAATGCCATTTCTTTTACCTGTTTCAAATCAAACAAAACTTGTTAGTTTGAAATGCGGTGAATGGTTGTGATACGCATACTGGGATTGGTTTTCCCTTTCTCCTTCCATGCTCTGCGTTCCAAAACTTGTTGGGGATGGTATTATTTGCTGGGGATAATCCTTTTCTGCTGGGGATATCCCTCTTTTTTCGTAGCATGGCTCGGAAACTTGCATTTTTTCGACCTTTTAGTCTCGCATGAATTTTCCAAGTCATGCTCATTGCTCTCCTTGTTTGTCCACGGGCCTTGGCCTTGAGGTTTTAATAACCTCTGATTTTGGCAAGGATATCCCTCTTGACACTCGTTGATCTTTTTGTCAATTCCCTTTTACTGGGGATATCTTTTTTTGACACTAGCCTCGCGCTTGTTCCTTCCTGACTATATCACTTGGATGTATTAGTCAGATCTTATCTTGGAAAGCTGATGGCCTATTTTGAAGTCATTTCCCACTGGTTCTGACCAAACAGACTCTACTGGGGAAATTTCTATGAAAGGAAAAGATAAAAGGGAATAGAATAAAAGACAACGGAAAAAGATGACTCTTTAACAAAAGAAACTATAAATAAAAACCTATCAAACACAAATACTGACTCTAATGGTCATGACATGCACATGTGGCCCATCCTCTGCCGTCAATCGTCTTTCAAGACCTTCAATTGGCAATTCCCCATCTGATTCTCAATCTTATTCGACTTGTAGTACCCAAAAGGTTTTCACTATCAAGTATCTCTCATTTTGGTTTTTCTCTCAGCTTTCATCGCCTTATGGTGCCTGTGAAGGTTTTCACCGATAAGACTCTCTCATTTATATCACTTTCCAGCTGGGGATTTGGAGTGTTGTTGGTATGACTCTCTCTGCTGGAGATTAGAGTCCTTTCTGTTGTGGAACAGAGTGTTATGTTCACCGGTAAGACTCTTATTTGTCTGACTTGGCATCTTTTGCAGACTGGTCAGAAGGTCTTTCTTTGGACCGTAATGTGGGTTTTTTGGATAGGTTTAGAAAGAAAGGGTATTAAAGGCTCAAAAAACAAAATAAATTTGGGTTTTAAATTACAACCTTCGAAATCACATTTGTTTACAACGAGCGCAATCCTTGCCCCCAGTTTCTTGCTTGGGGATTATTTATTTATTATATATATATATTTTTTGTTACACTATGCATATTACACACATTATGCGCACTATGCACCCTATGACCGAGCCGTGAGGCGCCTACGTATCCTCTTTGAGGAATCAGGTCAAACGTAGTTCCCAATTCCTCTGTTTTCTTCTGACTTTCTTTTGTTTTTTTTTTCATTTTTCTTTTCTTTTTCTTTTTTCGTTTTTTTTTTTGGAATTTTTTTTTGATTTTTTTTCTTTACCTTCCAGGCTCGTATTTCCTAGTCGTTGCTATTGATTCCGAACGAGGGGTATGAAAGAAAATAAATAAGGCTCAAAAGGGCTAACGAAGGATAAAGTGTTTAGGTAACAGAACAAAATGCCTTCGTCATTCCAGTCTTCAAAACATGCCAAGTGCAAATAACACAATTGATCATAGATTTATAGTCTCTTCCGATGGTGCTGGACTTGACAATTGTGTTAAACACTTGCTTTTTCATTTGTCATTTCTAAAGCACTACTGGGCGACACTCTCACTCTCATGAACGACCCTCATGCCAATTTGGCGAATCTTGCATTTAACGGTTTTCTTTATGTTTTACTTGCCCCAGTTCCACATGACTCGGGCTTCAAATAATCTCAAACCGTTCTTATTTCCTTTAAATGCTCCTGATTTCCTTTCCGGGGTTTTATGATTAACCTTAAAGACTAGGCCCAAACTGTGTGCGCATGTCATGTCCCTAGAATCGGCATTGAACAAAAATGACAAAAGGATTAAAACAAAAAGATGACTGGAAATAATAAAAGACCGGCTTTTGTATTAGACTACCGGCGAAATGGTTTGAATAATAAAACAAACAAAACAACCAGAATAAAATCCTAACACAACCTTGACAAAACTTAAACAAATTGATATGACAAATCGGAAAGATAAGAAGGTTTGACACAAGACAATATTCAGATTACAACCCTAATAATAATCCGGACAATAGAAATGACAACAAAATAAGCCACCAAAAGCTTCTCTCTTTCTAACCAAGGAACGGAGCGTCCTCCCACTTTATCAAAATTGGCATCTTAGCCACTGAGCTTTGCATTAATATTGTCGAGACCATTGCCAACTTTAATATCATCAACCTTAGTCAACAAGTCCCAATAGGATTCGAGTGTTTCTGTTATCAAGCCTGATCCCCGCAAAGTGTGCTTCTGGGTCTTGTAGTTTCGGCTTACCACAAACAAACCACCTTCTTTCTTTGCGATTCAAAAGCAAAACAGGTTAGAATGGACTCTGTCGGTCCCCATTATTAATAACATCTTTTTTTTTTCATTTTCTTTCTTTCTTTTTTTTTCGATTTTTTTTTTCATTTTTTCTTTTTCATTTCTTTTTCATTTTTTTTTCATTTTTTTGTTGTGGTCGAATCTTATGGAGATTGCCTACATATCATGACCCCGCATGAATCAGACCTTGCGTAGTTCGGACCAATAAAATATAAACAATACTAAACATTTTTTTTTAATTTAAAACAAACTGGGTTTCAAAGGTTTGAAAATGACCTACAAACTCGAAAATCAAACAACCCACATATTCTAATTAAAGATTTATAACCTCAAAATAAAAAGGCCAGCTTCCTTTCCCCGTTTGACAAATGCAACCAAATGGCTATTTTTGCAAATGTGGCCCCTTCCAAATCTCACATGAATTTTGAGGCCGGGGAGGATTATTTTGACACTTTACAAACTTGTCCGTTCTTTTACGAAAATAGCCTTTCGACAACTGAAAGATACTCTAAGGCTATTTCGGCAAGAACGGTTTAAGACGCGGCCGAAGCTAGCTTGACTTATTTTTGACCAAATATCCAAACGGTATTCACCTGACCGTTGACTCTTTGTTTTTTTTTTCAAATTATAATAAAACCTGGTGTTGCAAACACGGCACTTCAGCGCCTCGGGGACGAAAATTTTTAAGGCTGTGTGGGTCAACTGGACCAAATTTTTTTAAAAAATGACCCAAAGGTGGCTGTTTATGCAAAGTCAGCCTTCCGGCGTCCCTTTCGGGAACATTCGGCTATGTCTTGATAAAACAGCGTCACCCGACTTCTTTATGACTAAATTAAAATTTGACATTTTTTTTCCCCGGCTATTTTTAGCAAAAGAGGAGGTTAGACACCACCCGACTTATTTATGACAAAATTAAAATTTTGACACGTTTTTATTTATTTATTGGTTTTTGGCTATTTTAGCAAAAAGATGGGGTTGGACCCGATGAGGGTTGCCTACGTATCTCACATCCGGTGAGAATCAAACCCGCGTAGTTCGGGCAGATCAAGAATAAGAAAATGAACTAACTTTTTTTTTTTTTGAATTTGTGAAAGAACTACTTTAAAAGAAGAAAGGAAGTTTTTTTTTGATTTTCTTTTTAAAAGAAAGACTTCTAAGATATTTTTTCAGAATTTTCATTTGTTTTTTTTTCTTATTATAAAGAAAAAAGAAGACATTTTTCGGAATTTTACCTTTAATCAAAGAAATGCTTCTAAAAATATTTTTTTTTTGAATTTTCTTTTTAATTTTGAAAGAAGAATCAAAATATTTTCGGATTTTTTATTTTATTATTATTTTTTTAAATAATTAGAAAAAACTTTCTAAAGAAGTCAATAATGGAAAATATTTTTGGATTTTTTTGTTTTGAAAATTGGGGGTCTAAAAAAAATTTTTCTAGACTTTTGGCAAGACAAATATTTTTTCCAACTAATAAAGATATACATATATATTTTTGAAATAAAGAAAAATATATATATATATATATATATATATATATATATATATATATATATATATATATATATATATATATATATATATATATATATATATATATATATATATATATATATATATATATATATATATATATATATATATATATATATATATATATATATATATATATATATATATATATATATATATATATATATATATTTTCATAAACGAATAAATAAAAAAAAAGACATTTTTAAAAAATAAGACTCTTTTTTATTTTCATTTTCATGGCAAGACAAACTATATATTTTTTCTATTTTTTTTTTGAAAAAAAAAACAAGACAGAACAACGACTTTTTTTTTTATTTTATTTTTTAAAAATTCAAAATATCATTCCTGATATTCAAAAGTTAGTCAACACACAAACCCGGATCAAATAAATGCGCAAGTAGCAGCAAGTAAGATGCATCAGGATGATCATTTTCATTTTTGGTACACCTGTCCTTGATAGACCCAACCCCTGTGTTGAGCCTCCAAAGTCAAATGCACGTGATGCAAACAAACGTTCCTACTAGGGATCCGGCATGAAGCTGAGTTATTCTAAGTGAAAAAAACCTGAGGCATATTGTTCTAGCCCTGGCTTACCCAAGTGGACAGCTTGAGCCGAAATGGGGGCAACGTACCGGGAGCACGAAAGTCTGCCTGGCCTAGTTACTTGTCCCAACTTCGTCTTATTTGGTATGACTTCTAACAGAAAGGTGGGCCACGCGCACGTGTACACCATAAATTTAGAATACTCAGAAAGAAGAAGGGTTTCGTAGCAGTTTTATATACACAATTCAGATAATATTAAAGCGGTAAAAGCATCATTTAGCACATTAAGCATATATCATGTAAAAATCAGATAATAAATAAAGCCAACTATAACAGTTATTTTAAGCTCGAATTCTTGAACCCTGAACCAGTGGTTCTGGGTCTAGTCCCCAGCAGAGTCGCCAGAGCTGTCGCACATCCTTTTTCCGCCCCCACGAGGGTGCAAGGGAGTTTTCTCCAATTAAAGGACAGTCGAAACAGGATTTGTTTGTTTGTTTCAGAGTCGCCACTTGGAAATTTTAAGGTGTCCCAAGTCACCAATTTTAATCCCTGAATCGAGGAGAATATGACTCTGTTTATTATTCTGCGAACCAGAAATCCTGAGTAAGGAATTCTGTTAATCCGGAAGAAGGTGTTAGGCATTTCCGAATTCCGTGGTTCTAGCACGGTCGCTTAACTATTTTTATTCTTGGCTTAATTATCTCGATTTTACATTTTTATTGCATGATTTTGTTACCGCTTCTGTTTAGATTGTATATAATTAAAGACCCTTCTTCGAATCGAATCACGCATACGTGTATTCGTTTTATATATTATATATTTTTTAACGTGAAAAATCGTGTCACGCGTACGTGTACACAATGATATTGATAATATATTTATTATAAAATAATTATTTTTTTCGAAATTGTGTTTTAAATAAAATCAAGAACATTCGCACTTTTTGTATGATTAAGTAGTGAACCGCACATCTCGGGTTTTATGAAATTAATTTAAGATCCTCCGACGAATCTCTTTTTAATAAAAATTTGCTCGAAGTTGCGCGAACACATAATCCGAATTGCCTTTAGAAGTATAATCAAGTCACGCGAACGCATCCTTAATTATGCAAATGTTCTTAACAGTAATATAATTTCTCTACAAATGTTTAGTGCATCCATCTATTTTTTAAATGTAAGAGTCATGGAGAATCACCGATTGGGATGCCACCAAATTTCTTGACAAAGAATTCAAAATTTATTAGGCGTTGCTACAAGTCTTATTTTACGCGTATGAATTATATACCTCAAAACTATTCAAATTTTAAAGAATTAATGATATGAAAAAGAAACAAACAACATGTAACTAAAAATACTATCATTTTTATCGTGGATACAACATTAATATATCAAAAATCGAATCGCATATAAAACTGGAAAAAGAATTAATTTGATAAACAAATTAATAGTTTCTGAAGAATTTTTATTGTTATATTTAATGCGAACTCTATTTCTACATATCCTTGACATAAAATGTTGCAATTCGTGCTTATAAATCCCATATCCTTCTCATATACTTGTTTTTAGTCCAAAGTTATAATTGTTTGGTTAATTTGTTTACAATGGTAGATAAGAATCAAGTTGATAAGAAAGAGAACTATTATACAAATTGATTCAATAAAATTGCATCACATGCAATATAGTTGTACGTTTGAATCATTCCTAATATTCTAAACTCGTAACGAATTATATCAACTCACCTTTCACTTATGGTTATACATGTAACTGTTATCACGCCATGTACGAACAACATACAAATTTCATCAATCTAGCTTTAAATAAAATCGGACTTTTGTGACAAAATATGCTAGTAATGTAGTTTCTTGATACTTCCATACTATTCCATATTTAGCCAACAATATCATAAGATTTAATTAATGGCTAGCTTTCTGCCATGTTCCCTATCTTATAATTTGAATATAGCTATACTTAATGAAATTCTGAAATAAATAACATTATTACAAAGCTTATGCAAATTTCAAAGGATGATTAACTAACAGTTCTCACATCAAATGTAAGCTACTATATTAACCAGCTGAAACAAAACTGAAATTTAAACTAATAGATTTAAACGAGTAAAAGACATAATTATAATTCCGAACTTCATTTATTTGGCAATGTTGAAGCTTTCCACAACATGAGTCTAAAATATATACCTGATATTGGAAGCAAAAGAAAATGAAGATGAGAATCATCAGCAGTAATAACAGTACAACAACAACAACTGCCCAGCAACAGTAACAACCCAGTAACAGACCGGTGGAGTAGTAATCCCAAAAACAAAAGCTTTAAGCTTTGAATGAAACAACAACCATTAATACTAATTTCAAATAAAGAAAGAAAGCAGAAGATTTTTTAGTTTTTATTTTTATTTTAAAAGCTTAAATATTTTTTGGAATTTTTCTTTCTCTTAAATGTTCAACCCTTTTTTCTCTCTTCTATTCTCTGTCCGTTTTTTTTTTCTCTATCTGTATGTGTATTTTTTCTTGTTTCTCTTCTGTACTCAATCTGATTTCAAGACTTCCTATATATAACTCATCCCATAAACCTTTCAATTAATTAAAATCAATACTTTTTCTCTACCCAACCCATTATCTTCCCACTCATCCCCATTACATTAAATAAACATATCACACCACCCCATTATATTTTGTCCCCCATGCTTCACTTAAAATAATACAAGATTCCCCCCACTAAATTTTGTCTTGTCCCCCCTTTATATTAAATAACTATATCACAACCCACCCCATTTCATTTTGTCCCCCATGCTTCATATAAACAATTACAAAATGTACAATTCCTAAACTACCCCTCCGACCCTATTGCAAATTACTATTTTACCTCCGAAGGTACTATAAATTACCAAACTACCCATCAGCTATAACACATCAATTAATCAAACTTAACCAAAATATAGACAATATGATTAATTTCTAACAATGTTCAAACAACAAATTTCATGAACATGATTTCTTCAACATTTCAGCAACAAATCACATGAACATGATTTCAACAACATTTCAACAACAAATCACATGAACACAAATTGAACAACAAAGAACAACTAAAATTTGATTGAACAATATTTTAGCAACAAACAATCCTATTTTTGGATTCAACAACAACAACAAACAAGTATATTTAGATTTCTAAATTCAATAATATTGAACTTAAAATCAACTCTAACAACATTACAACAAACAATTCCTATATTAAACTTTATGAGACAAATTCAAGAAATAATCATAAATGATAAACAAGAAATCAAACTATACAAAATTCGGATTCAAGATCATCCAAACAAAGTATGAACATGAATGAATCTATTTTAACACAACAAACATGACAGATTAAAACGATTAAATCAATATATTTCCTTCAACACAACTAAATTCTTTTTAGACAAATAACAAGATCGACGAATAAACAATTATAAACTTAAGCTTGAACTTAACAATATTAACAATTTCTAACAATACATAAACACATGAAACAAATTGAAGAAATAGTTAATTAAATTTCAATTTGAATCTAACAAACATCAAACTAACAAATATTCACTTAAACAATAATACAAACATGAAATGAATATGAAAACAACTAATTAAACTTCTATTTTGAAATCTGAAAATTAATTTTAACAAAGCACATGAACATGAACAAACTAGAAAAATGATTTCAACGATGAACAACGAACAAAACAAGAATTGAATTCTTTAACGATTTTGGATCCGGAAAATATCAAACAAAAATATGGACAAAAATAAAAATCAAAAAAAACAACTAACCGGAGATGAATCAATGATGAACTTTGATTGTAAACAAATCTGTCCGAGCCTCGACCAAAGCTCGAACAAATGACGACGAAGACGAAGAAGAAGTAGAAGCAGCCCGTAGCTGGCCATGAAACGCGAGCAGCAGCAGAAGAAAGTTGAAGCAGTAGCAGCGGCGTTATCATGGCAGCAGCACAGTAACAAAAACGTGAGCAACAGGTGGTCATGGCGAAGAGGCAGCAGTGTTTGCGAGCAGCAGGTGAAGGAGCAAAAATGGTTGCGTCAATGGCGGACGCGGGCAACAGCTGCGACGGAGAAGCAGCAACGTGGTCTGCTTGGTTGACGACGAGGCAGTGGCGACGGAGTGGCTTCGAACCAACTGCTCGACGTGAAGCAGTAGTAGAAGAAGCAGACGATTCAGCAGAAGTGACAATGGAGGAATCGAACATGGATGGTCGTTCATGTTGGTGAAGCCGCGGATGTGTGTGTGTTACGTCGCCGTGGTTGTGTGTGTGTCGACATGGTTGTGTGTGTGTGTGGCGTGGGGATGAAGGGAATGAGAGAGGGGCAGCCATGGTTGGAAGGTTTGGAGCTTTGGGGAAGATGAAGAAGAAGAGAGGGGATGGGGGCGGGTGAGTTAGTGTTAGGGTTTTCTTCTTCTTTGTTTTTGTTTTTGTTTTGTTTTTTGTTTTGTAAAAAATGAAAAAATGAAAATGAAGAGGGGGAGTTGGGTTGTTGGTACTGGACTGGGTCGACCCAGTTCGAAATGGACTGGGTCGTTTGGGAAGATTGGGTCATTTTTTGGGCCTGTTGCTTGAAATCGAAGAAGAGGCCCAATTCCGACTTTCTTTATTTTTGCTCTCTTTTCTTCTTTTATTTCTCTAAAGCTAAATAATAAAAATACTTAACTTATTATTAAGAACTAAATTAAGTTATAAAAGCGCAAATTAACTCCCAATAACAATTAACGCACAATTAAGTAATAATTAAGCATAAAATTGTATATTTGGATATTAAATGCTAAAAATGCAAACGATGCCTATTTTTGTAATTTTTAATTTTTGTAAAACAAATTTAATTACTAAAAATTGTAGAATTAAATCCTACATGCAAAAATGCGACATATTTTTGTATTTTTTATTAATTTAGCAAATAAACACGCACAGACAAATACAAATAATTATTCAAAATATCACAAAATATCACAAAATTGCACACCAAAGAAAAATCATTTTATTTTTAGATTTTTGGGAGTAATTCTCATATTGGGCAAAAATCACGTGCTTACAACGGTCACGACTTTTCAAAACGGGTTGAGTAGAGATGGTTCAAGAGCGACTAGAAAACTGCTGAGCTGGTTGATGAAATATCATCCAACCACTTGGGATGAAATCCACAATGCTTACTGTGCCGAAGTCCGAGCAGATGAGGACGACGTCAATCGGCTTATCTCGCTACAAGATGAGTCCAGGAAAGAACGAAGAGACAATATCAGGAGGGATCACCCGGTCTCACGACCCAATAGGGAAAGACATCAGCCATATGTCAGGGCCTCCGCCCCACCTTCTCTCCGCTATAAAGAAGGTTCATCCAGGCCAAGAATGAACTCATTGGAATGAGAGAGGTATGCCCCCTTATTATCTACTCACAATTTTTGTGTGTCACCTATAGAAATAGTCTATGCCTTGGAGTAACTCGAAACGAAGGTGAAGTGGCCACCAAAGATGAGGTCCTATCTAAGCACCAGAAAATCCAACGCTCTCTGTGAGTTCCACCAGGAGCACGGACATAAAACAGATGATCGCCCTTAGGCAAGAGGTTGTAAGCATGTTGCGGCAAGGACACCTCAAAGAGCTGATGAGCGGCAAAGGGAGAAACAACTTCACCAGAGGAGGTGAACACCAAGGGCCGTTAAAGCCACCATCACCAGCTCGCACTATCAACATGATTATCGGCGGCAGCAACAACGCCTCTATCAACGATGTTAAATTCACTACCACTCACAATCTCAAATGATCTCACCCGCAAACGGTATGACAGACTCGAAGAAAGTATCATCTTCGATGAGCCAGATGCCGACGGTTTGACTTTCCCTCATAATGATACTTTGGTCATTACTTTGCGCACTTTAGTTATTGATGTCTAACGTATCATGGTAGACGATAGAAGTGGAACGTGCATTATCCATCCCCGATTCCTCACTAGATAAGACTCGAGGACAAGATAGTGTCACGCTGTATCACACTATCCAGTTTAATAATGCAGTTGAACGGACATCGAGAGAAATTACAATCCCCATCTTGGCCAGCAGCGTAATACGGGAGACGACATTCCACATCATGGACCATACACCTGCATACAATGCCATAGTAGGACGACCATGTATACATCCACGTGAGAGCCATCCCCTCCAGTATATACCAAGTAATCAAATTCGCAACACCTTGGGGGATATTCAGCATACGGGAAGAACATCGCACGTCTAGGGAATGCTACCGTATTGCCTTAGACAGCACAACAACCCAACAGAAAAAAATAAGGAAAAGAGGCATAGCAATCAATAGGGCCGAGGTCGAAACAAGAAGAGACCAGGGATGTCATCATGGATCCCGAAATGGTTGAAGCTGAGGACTCGACTATAGAGGATCTCGACCCCATTCAATTAGATTTTAACGACTACAGCAAAAAGGCCTACATCGACTGCAAACTCCTAGAATTAGGTAAATTTAGTCAATTCTTAATAACTAATGTAGTTTTGTTTGCTTTCAGCCATGCAGATATGTCGGGTGTCCCTAAGGAGATCGCCACACACAAATTAAACGTCGATCCGTTCTACCACCCGGTAGGCAGGTCATACAAATGTTCAATGCCACTATCAACGATGTCATCCACGAGGAGGTGGAAAAACTATTAGAAAATGGATCAATCAGAGAGTCAAAATATCCCAAGTGGATCGCCAACATAGTGATGGTCAAAAAGAAAAAAGGAAAATGGCGGATGTGTGTAGACTTCATGGACTTGAACGACGCATGCCCAAAGGATTCATTCCCATTACCACATATTGACTAACTCATCGACGCAATGACTGGGCATGAGATGCTGGGATTTTTGGACGCATAATCGGACTATAAATAGATATTTATGGAATAAGAGGACCAGGAGAAAACCAAGTTCATCACCCACCGAGGAACATATTGTTCTATGGTTATTCCATTTGGGCTAAAGAACGCATGGGCAACCCATTAAAGATTGGTCACAAAAATGTTCAAAGATCAGCTCGACAAGACCATGGAGGTATATACCGACAACATGCTAGTCAAATTCGTAAAGACAGAAGACTATATCGACCATTTAAAGGAAGCCTTCGATATACTGAGACGATACGGAATGAAACTAAACCTAGAGAAATGCGCATTTGGCGTAGCCTCAGGAAAGTTCTTAAGCTTTTTAGTATCACAACAAGGGATCGAGGTCAACCCAGGACAAATCAAAGCTATCGAAGGGATATCGGAGCTTCTGTCTACAAATAAGTAAGTCCAAATGTTGATTGGTCGAATCACCACCTTATCAAGATTCATCTCACCGTCATCTGACAAATGTTACAAATTTTTTGACGTACTCAAAAAGGATAACGACCTCGAGTGGACTCCCGAGTGCGTACAAGCTTTGCGAAAACTGAAGATGTATCTGTCATCACAACCTTTGCTCTTAAAGCCCAAACCCGGGAAACATCTCCTCGTCTGCTTGGCCGTTTCCGAAGTGGTAGTAAGTGTAATCCTGATCTGAGAAACTAAAGATATGCAATCTCCCATTTATTGCATTAGCAAAACACTCATCGACACCAAGACGAGGTACCCACACCTCGAGAAACTAGCCCTTGGCAATTGTTGCAGCCTCGTAAACGCTTAGACCCTATTTCTAGTGCCATCCTATCTCGGTCATTACCACCTTTCCTCTAACGGGCATTTTACATAAACCCAAGTTATCAGGGAGGCTGGCCAAGTAGGCCATCGAGCTAAGCGAGCAACATATTACCCACGAACGGCAATAAAGTTGCAAGTGCTCACTGACTTCATCATAGACATCAGCGCAAAGATAATGCCTGAAATCGAGAAGGAAGCCATCCAAGCTTCTCTCCAAACATAAGACCTATGGGTCCTATACACCAACGATGCATCCAACGCTTTTGGATCCGGACTTAGACTTGTACTCGAGGTCCCTACCGACAAATTAATTTTCCATTCCATAAGATGCCCAAATATAACTAACAACAAGGCCGAGTATGAGGCCGTAATTACAGGATTAAGGCTAGAACTCAAGTATGGGGCGAAGCGGTTAAAACTCTATTGTGCTTCCCAGCTCGTCGTCAACCAAGTTAAAGGGACTTTCTATATTAAAGAACAAAGGTTGCAAAAATATCAAACCAAGAATTATAAGCTGCTACCCATATTCGACGAATGCCATATCGACCAGATCCCGCATACGGAGAATGTTGAAGCGGATGGCCTCGCCAAATTAGCTGCAGCCACCAAAAGTATCACGATCGAGGATAAAAGCATAGTCCACCTCTTCAACTCATCGCTACACCAAATCGAGGTAAGATCTGTAAGCTTAACTTGGGATTGGCAAAATAGTATTATTTCCTACTTTTAGGATGACGCTCTCCCAAACGATCAAAAAGAAGCCAAAAAATGAGAGTGCAAGCAGCCAGATACAATCTCCTCCATAGCGACCTATACAAGAGAACATACGGCGACCCTCTAGAGAAATATTTGGTCCCAAACCAAATCCAGTGCGTCCTTGAGGAGGTCCATGAAAGACATTGCAGCACTCGCTCCGGCAATTGAGCACTCGTTAGATGTCTCATTCGGGGGGCTGGATACTATTGGCCCACTATGAAACGCCTCAGAATTCATGAAGAAATGTGAGCAATGTGAAAAATACACCCCAATAATTCTCCAAGCAGGTGAATATCTTCACTCAATCACCTCTCTTTGGTCGTTCATCAAGTAGGGAATGGACATCGTGGGCCTCCTCCCAACAGGACGAGGTAATTTACGATTCTTTTTTATTTTAACTGATTATTTCTCTAAATGGGTGGAAGTAGGAGCATTCGCCCAAATACGCGAACAAGAGGTAATCACTTTTATATGGAGAAATGTCATTGCCAATTTGGCCTACTCAAAGTGATCAGCTGCGACAACTAACCCCAGTTCATGGGAAAGAAAACCGTTGAATTCTTTGAAAAATGGCATATTAAGAGGATACTTTCAACCCTGTATCACCCAGCGGGTAACGGACAAGCAGAATCCTCCAACAAGTCCATAGTAAGCATCATGAAGAAAAAGCTCAAAGACGCCAAGGGATTGTGGCCGGAGATACTCCCAAAAGTATTATGGGTGAATAGAACTATCCCGAATATGTGTACAGGAGAAACACCTAACTCTCTGGTCTATAGGACCGAAGCAGTCATACCAATCGAAGTCGGAGAACCCGGCCTAAGGTACTCCCACGAAAGTGGTATTGGCAATGATGAGAGTAGAAGGCAGGAACTCGATAAAATCGACGAACGAAGAGATATGGCGTACATAAGGATGGTCGCCCAAAAGTAGCAAGCAGAACGTTATTACAACAAGAAAGCAAAGGTTCGGCTGCTCAAAGTCTAGGATTATGTACTCAAAGCCAAACCCTAAGTGAGCAAAGACCCACGGGATGGCAAACTGGGAACAAGCTAGGATGGCCACAAAATCTCAGTCAAAACAAACAAGGGTTCATTCCAATTTAGAGCCAATGGATGGATAGCAATTACCGAACAATTGGAACATCAGCCACCTCAAATACTTCAACTTCTAAAAGGAAGAAGTGTCTCTAAGTCGTACTCTTTTTCCCTCACTTGAGTTCTATCCCATTAGAGTTTTCTCAAGGAGGTTTTTACCGAGGCGACAAAGGGGACGTTTCAAGTCGAAGTATGTGAGGGAGGGACTATTTTTCTCTTTCATTGCCCGACTTCTCAATACTCTCCAAGTCAAGCAATGAAGGGACTAGATAGATTGGGATTGCAATGTCAACCAACGCCAAAATTTTGTAACTTTCTCAAATTATATAATCATAGCAACAACATCAAAGTAATAAGAAACTTACATTTATCAGAAACACCTTTCTGCCCTCGGCCGTGATTAATAAAAGATTAAGTTCAACCAAGCTCGAACAACACCTATCGGCCCTCTGTCACGACCTGATTTCACCCTCTATGAACTGTTATGATGGTACCTAGTCTCTACGACTAGGTAAACCTAATATTGCGGAAATGAAATGAAATACAAAGATAACAGCTAACAAATATAGTTAATAAGCAGAAACGGTACCACTCGGCATATAAAATAATCATCTTTTCCCAAAACCCGGAATGTCGCAATGTCACAAGCTTCTAAGAGTTTCTAACTGCTCTATACATTTATGTCTGAAAAAAACATGGGGGAAATCAACACAAGGGGATAGAAGGGGACTCCGAGGTCTGCGAACACGGTAGATGTACCTTGAAGTCTCCTGAAGCAACAACCACGCAACTAGACTCGAGGCTGATAGCTAGTACCTGGATCTGCACACGTAAAACATGTGCAGGAAAGGGCATGAGTACACCACAACGGTACCCAGTAAGTGCCAAGCCTAATCTCGATCGAGTAGTGATGAGATCATGTTAGGGCCCTACTAGTACAAATATAATGAGATACGATAGAAAAGAAATATACAGTAAAGTAAATACGAAAATCTAACAGGAATAGAATTCAATGAAAACCAACAGCTCAAAACACAGTAATAGCAACAGAGGATCTCCTGGGATACAGTCCCGTAGTCCCAAATGTAAATGTGCTGGGGGATCTCCCGGAATACCGTTCCGTAGTCCCAAAGTAAATATGCAGTGCTGGGGGATCTCCCAAAATATCATTCCGTAGTATGAAAGTAAATATGGAGTACAGGGGATCTCCCGGAATACCGTTCCATAGTCCCAAAGTAAATATGCAGCTCAACCAATATAAATAACAGTCACAGCAAGAAAATCTACAGTTTGGATTAAGTTCAAATCAAGAAAACCAAGTAATTTCACTAAACATGCTACACAGAGTTCAAATAGGCAGTTAAAACACGTAAGCATGCTTTTCTAATCTAAACAGGATAGTACATATGCTAATGTAATTCAAACAAGGAGAAAACAGTTATGACTTAGTGAAAAAAATGGTGTTTTACAACAAATAGCCCGCGTACGTACTTGTCACCTCACGTACATGGTGTTCATATATCAAACATTACCAAATCCTAAGGGGAGTACCCCCACACAAGGTTAGACAAATCACTTACCTCAACCAAGCTCAATTCAATCCGGAATAATGCTCTTTCCACGAATATTCGGCTCCGGGTGACCCAAATCTAGCCAAATCAATTACATAACGTAAATATAGCTACAAGCAACTAATCTAGCTAATGAAATCAAAGCTATGGCAAGAAAATAGAAAAACGCCCAAAAAGCGTCCCGGGGCCCACGTCTCGGAATCGGGTAAAAGTCACAAAAGACCAACACCCATTCACTCACGAGTTCACTCGTACAAAAATCATCCAAAACCAACGCCTAAATCCCACTCAAAACTCATATTCTTGGTTAGGGAACTTTTACCCCATCCTCCCAACTTCCTCACTCAAATCCCCTAATTAGATGAAGAATACATCAATATATTCATGAAATATGATCAAAATCCAGTTAGCAATAGTTACCAAATAGCTCTCCTTGAAAATCTCTCAAAAATTTGCCTTCCACCAAGCTCCAAATTGAATTTTGTGATATGAACTTCAAACCCTCGAAAATCCCCTTTTCTGCCCAGCGATTTCCGCTTCTGCGTTCTCAGGACCGCATCTGCGGTCCTGCTTCTGCGATAGGGACTCTGCATCTGAGAGTTTTCAATAAACTCCAAAGTCCGCACCTGCTCGTCGTCGTCCGCATCAGCGGATGCGCTTCTGCGGAGCCTTGGGTCCCTCTCACCTCTGCATCTACGACTACCCTTCCGCAGATGCGGCTCCGCTCCTGTGGCTCGCATCTACGACCCCTGGACTTTATACCCAAACCCGCACATGTGACTCCTTCCTCGCTTCTGTGGGGCTGCACCAGCGAGCTTCCCACCACATGTGCGAAAACACCAGAACCAACCAACTTCAAAATATGCACAAGTCCAAATTTAACCCGTTGAGCATCCAAAACACACCCGAGGCCCCCGAGACCTCAAACAAACATACCAACCAATCCTAAAACACCATATGAACTTAGTCGAGCCCTCAAAACACATCAAACAACTCTAACGACACAAATCACCCTCCAATGCAAATTTAATGAACTTGAAACTTCCAAATTCGACATTGATGCCGAAACCAACCAAACCACGTCCGAATGACCTCAAATTTTGTACACAAGTCATAATTCACACTAGGTACCTACTCCAACTTCCGGAATCGGATTCTGACCCCGATATCAAAAATTCCACTACCGACCCAAAACTCCAAAAAGTTGACTTTCGCTATTTCAAGCCTAATTGAGCTACGAGCCTCAAAAACACAATCCAGACACGCCCCTAAGCCCAAAATTACCCAACGGAGCTAACAAAATTGATGGAACTCCATTCTAGAGTCATCTTCACACAATTCCGACTACGGTCTAATCCTAAAACTTAACCTCCATTTAGGGACTAAGTGTCCCAAAGTACTTCAAAAACCAAAACGAATCTTCCCGGCAAGTCACAATAGCATAAATAAATACGGGAAAAGCAGTTAATGGGGGATCAGGGCTCTAACTCTCAAAACGACCGATCGGGTCGTTACATCCTCCCCCTCTTAAGACAATCGTTCATCCTCGAACGAGTATAGAGACATACCTTAAGTGGTGAAAAGATGAGGATAACGGCTACTCATATCCTGCTCGATCTCCGAAGTCACCTCCTTGACCGGCTGACCCCGCCATTAAACCTTCACTGATACACTGTTCTTTGACCTCAGCTTTCGAACCTGCCTGTCCATAATAGACATTGGATCCTCAACATAGGATAGATCCTTGTTCAACTCAACTGAACTGAAATCCAACACGTGAGATGGACTGTCGTGATATCTCCGGAGCATTGAAACATGAAATACCCGGTGAACTCCAGCTAGGCTAGAAGGTTATGCAAGCTCATAAGCAACCTCCTTACCACGCCACAAAACCTCAAAAGGGCCAATAAATATTGGGCTCAACTTGCCCTCTTTCTGAACCTCATAACGCCCTTCATAGGTGAAACTCGAAGAAAGACCCGCTCTCCGACCATGAATGCCACATCGCGAACCTTCCGGTCCATAACTCTTCTATCTGGACTGGGCTGTGCGAATTCTATCTTGAATCACCTTTACCTTCTCTAAGGCATCCCGAACCAAGTCCATACCTAAAAATCTGGCCTCACCCGGCTCGAACCAACCCACTTGGGACTGACACCGCCTACCATACAGAGTCTCATACGGTGCCATTTTAATGTTGGAATAATAACTGTTGTTGTATGCGAAGTCTTCAAGTGGCAAAAACTGATTCCAAGAACCTCCAAACTCCAGCACACACACATGGAGCATATCCTAAAGAATCTAAATAGTGCACTCGGACTGTCCGTCCGTCTGAGGGTGAAATGTTGTGCTCAACTCTACCCGAAACCTAACTCATGTTGTATGACTCTCCAAAACTGTGATGTGAACTGTGTTCCCCCTTTAGAGATGATAGATACCTGCATGCCATGAAGTTTAACAATCTCACAGATGTAAACTCGAGCCAACTGTTCGGAAGAATAGGTAGTCATCACAGGAAGGAAATGAGCTGACTTGGTCAGCCTATCCACAATTACCCAAACTGTATCAAACTTCCGCTAAGTCCGTGAAAGTCCAATAACGAAATCCATAGTGATCCGCTCCCATTTCAACTCTGAAATCTCTAACTTCCGAAGCAACCCACCCAGTCACTAATGATCATGCTTCACCTGCTGGCAATTTAGACACCGAGCAACATACTCCACTATGTTCTTCTTTATCCTACACCA
The DNA here is from genome assembly GCF_000715075.1 of Nicotiana tabacum. Classification (NCBI taxonomy): domain Eukaryota; kingdom Viridiplantae; phylum Streptophyta; class Magnoliopsida; order Solanales; family Solanaceae; genus Nicotiana; species Nicotiana tabacum. The sequence continues at coordinate 30,651,365 of NC_134084.1, forward strand.
CTAATAATGCTGCCTCAAGTCCTAATACATCTTTACGGCACCCGGATGAATAGAGTACTGCGAGCTGTGAGCCTCCTGAAGAATTGACTCGCGCAAACCATAAACATTAAGCACACATAGCCTGCCCTGCATCCTCAATGCACCATTATCCTCAATAGTGACTTCCTTAGCATCGCCGTGCTGGACCGTGTCTCTAAGGACAAGTAGATAGGGATCATCACACTGACACTCCCTGATACGATCATAAAGAGAAGACCGAGAGACCATACAGGTCAATACTCAACCTAGCTTAAAATATCCAATCTCACCAACTGACTGGCTATGGCCTGAACATCCTATGCCATGGGCCTCTCTGCTATTGGTAAATAAGCTAAACTCCCCAAACTCTCTGTCCAACGACTCAAAGCATCGACCACCACATTGGCCTTCCTCGGGTAGTAGAAAATGGTGATATCATAGTCCTTAAGCAGCTCTAACCACCTCCTCTGACGCAAATTAAGATCCTTCTGCTTGAACATATGCTGCAAACTCCGGTGATCAGTATAGATCTCACAAGGGACACTGTGCAAATAGTGCCTCCAAATCTTCAAGGCATGCACAATAACTAGCTAACTCAAGGTCGTTGATAGGATAGTTATTTTCATGCACCTTTGGCTGTTTAGACATATAGGCAATCACCCTACGGACTTGCATCAACACCGCACCGAGGCCAACTCGCAACGCATTATAATAAACTGTATAAGACCCCGAACCTGAAGGCAATACCAATACTGGGGTTGTAGTCAAAGCTATTATGAGCTTCTGAAAGCTCTCTTCGCACTCCTCTATCCATCTGAACAGAGCACCCTTTTAGGTCAGCCTGGTCATAGGTGCTGCAATAGACGAGAACCCCTCAACAAATCGACGGTAATATCCCACCAAGCCTAGGAAACTCCGGATCTCTGTAGCTGAAAACGGTCTGGGCTAACTCTATACAGCTTCCACTTTCTTCAGATCCACCTTGATCCCTTCACTCGACACCACGTGACCCAAAAATGCCACGGAATCCAACTAGAACTCACATTTTGAGAACTTTGCATATAATTTCTTCTCTCTCAAGGTCTGACAGTCCTCAGGTGCTGCTCATACTCTTCCCGACTCCGGGAGTACACCAGAATTTCATCAATGAAGGCAATGATGAACGGGTCAAGATAGGGCTGAAATACACTAGGCATCAAGTGCATAAAGGTTGTAGTGGCATTGGTCAGCCCAAGTGACATAACAAGGAACTCGTAATGACCATACCGAGTCCTGAAAGTAGTCTTCGGGATATCTGGCTCCTGAATCTTCAACTGATGCTAACCTGAGCACAAATAAATCTTGGAAAACACTCGGGCACCCTGTAACTGATCAAATAGGTCATCAATAAGAGGCAAAGGATATCGGTTTTGCACTGTAACCTTGTTCAACTGATGATAATCAATGCACATATGCATAGAACCATCCTTTTTCTTCACAAACAAGACAAGAGCACCCCACGATGACATATTGGGTCGAATGAAGCCTTTATCAAGCAATTACTGTAACTGCTCCTTCAACTCAGGAGGGGCCATACGATAAGGAGGAATATAGATGGGCTGAGTGCCCGACAATAAATCAATACCGAAGTTAATATCTCTGTCAGGCGGCATGTCCGGAAGATCCGTTGGAAATACATCAGGGAAAATCCTCACTACTAGGACTGAATCAATGGTAGGGGTATCAATACTGACATCTCTCACATAAGTTAGATACACATCACACCCCTTATCAACAATTTGTTAAGCTTTAAGAAATGAAATAACTCTGATAGGAATGTAATCTAAGGTACCTCTCCACTCTAATCGTAGAAAACCTGGCATAGCCAGCGTCACGGTTTTGGTGTGACCATCAAGAATAAAATAATGGGGCGAAAACCAATCCATGCCCAAGATAACATCAAAATCTACCATACTGAGCAATAATAAATCAGCTCTAGTCTCAAAACTACTAAGAGTAATCAAACATGATAGATAATCGCGATCAACAATAAGAGAATCTCCCACATGAGTAGACACAAAAATAGGGGAACTCAAAGAATTCCGAGATATGCCCAAATGCGGGGAAAAATAAGTTGACACACAAGAATAAGTGGAGCCTGGATCAAATAATACCGATGCATCTCTATGATAGACCGGAACAATACCTATAATGATAGAGTCGGAAGCAACTGCCTCTGTACGAGCCGGAAGGACATAGTATCTAGCCTGGCCTCCCCTTCTAGGGTGACCTCTACCAACCCGACCTCTACCTCGGGCTGGATGAGCAGGTGGGGTCCAGCTGGTGCTGTAATTATAGCCTGAGGACCTGGTAGAGCATGATGTGGCTGAGAAGTCTGTGGAGGTGCACCCCTCCTAAGTTTGGGCAATCCCTTATCATATGGCGAGTGTCGCCATACTCAAAACAAGCTCTAGGAGGACGTTGTGGCTGTGACTGGCTCATGCCAGATTTGCTTGACTGACCGCTGATAGCATCCTGTGCAGGAGGCACACTAGATAATGAAGGTGCATAATAAGGATCCTAAGGTCTAGGAGGAGCTGGAATACCACTGGCGGTTGGAAGAGATAAATGAACGGGGCGACTCATATAACCCCAACCATGATGAACTACAGCTGGGGCATGGGCACCAGAATAATGGCCCGGCTCTCGAGACCTCTTGGCTCTCTCTCCTCCCTATCCCGAGCAAGCATGCCCTCTACTCTCCTAGCAATACTCACCACCTGCTGATACGAGATATCCATCTCAAGCTCCCAGGCCATGCCAGTCCTAATGCTAGGAATGGGTCCCTCAATAAACCAGCGAACCCTCTCTCGAACTATAAAAACCAAGGCAGGTGCATGTCTAGCTAAGTCACTGAAACGGACTGCATACTCTGAAACAGTCATGGTACCCTGGCACAACTGCTCAAACTCCGTGTACCATGCATCCCTGAGGCTCTGAGGGACATACTCTCTCAAAAACATATCCGAGAACTGAGTCCATGTAAGGGAAGTTGCCTCGGCTGGACTGCCTAGCTCATAAGTACGCCACCACTAATAGGCTGCTCCTCAAAGCTGGAAGGCAGTGAAAGAAACCCCACTCAACTGTGCTATGGCCATAGTGCGGAGGATACAGTGGCACTCCTCTAAAAATCCCTAAGCATCGTCTGTTGCAAAGTCACTGAATATAGGAGGGTGATACTTCTTATACCTCTCAAGCCAACGCTGCTCCTCCTCCAAAGCTGCTGCCCTACCCTCGAACTGAACTGGGGCTACAAGTGGTACCGGTATAACCTGGGATCTGATCAACCTGAACCTGCTGCTCTTGAGTGCAGGCAGCGGGAGTCTGTGCTCCTCCCTCGGCCTGAGATGTGGTTGTAGCAAGGGGAATCAACCCTGCCTGAGCTAGAGTGTTGTACATGCTCATGAACTGTAAAAAGGGTCTCCTAGAGAGCTGGAGTAGTAGTAGTAGTAGGCGTATTAGGTTCCTGTGCTCCAACTGGAGCTACTGGTGGCTACTCTGCAGCAACTCGCTCGGGTGCTCTGGCTGCACCACATGTGCGTCCTCGGCCTCTACCCCAGCCTCACCTCGGGCAGCTCTAGGAGGGGCCGCGGGTGCCTGGTCATCTCCGGTAGCATGTGTCCTCACCATCCATGAGAGAATAAAAGACAAAAGTTTAGAATTTTGAAGTTAATAATCTCACACGACAAGGAATCAAATGAAGTGGAATTTTCCTAACAGCTCCATAGACTCCCAAAGATAAGTACAGATGTTTCCGTACCGATCCGTGAGACTCTAATAAACCGGCTTGTGACTCAGGACTCCTATGCACTTAGAACACTAATACCAACTTGTCATGACCCAATTTCTCCTTCCGTAAAATGTCGTGACGGCACCTAGTCTCTACGACTAGGTAAGCCTAATATTACGGAAATGAAATGAAACACAAAGATAACAACTAACAGATATAGTTAATAAGCAAAAACGGTGCCACTCGACATATACAATAATCAACTTTTTCCAAAACCCGGAATGTTACAATGTTAAAAGCTTCTAAGAGTTTCTAACTACTCTATACATTTATGTCTAAAGAAAACAAGGGGTAAATTAACACAAGGGGATAGAAGGGGACTCCGAGGTCTGTGGACGCGGCAGATGTACCTTGAAGTCTCCTGAAGTAGCAACCACGCAACTAGACTCGAGGCTGATAGCTAGTACCTGGATCTGCACACGTAAAACATGTGCAGGAAAGGGCATGAGTACACCACAACGGTACCCAGTAAGTGCCAAGCCTAATCTCGATCGAGTAGTGATGAGATCATGTTAGGGCCCTACTAGTACAAATATAATGAGATAAGACAGAAAAGAAATATACAGTAAAGTAAATACGAAAATCTAACAGAAATAGAATTCAATGAAAACTAACAGCTCAGAACACAATAATAGCAACAGATGATCTCCCGGGATACCATCCCGTAGTCCCAAACGTAAATGTGTAGGGGGGATCTCCCGAAATACCATTCAGTAGTCCTAGAGTAAATATGCAATGCTGGGAAATCTATCGGAATACTGTTCCGTAGTCCCAAAGCAAATATGCAGTACAAGGGGATATCCCAGAATACCGTTCCGTAGTCCAAAAGTAAATATCCAGGTCAACCAATATAAATAACAATCACAACAAGGAAATCTACAGTTTGGATTAAGTTCAAATCAAGAAAACTGGGTAATTTCACTAAACATACTGCATAGAGTTTAAATAGGCAGTTAAAATATGTAGGCATGCTTTTCTAATCTAAATAGGATAGTACATATGCTAATGTTATTCAAACAAGGAGAAAACCGGTTATGACTTAGTGAAATAAATGGAGTTTTACAACATATAGCCTTCGTACGTACTCGTCATCTCACGTACACGGCGCTCATATATCAAACATTAGCAAATCCTAAGGGGAGTTCCTCCACACAAGGTTAGACAAGCCACTTACCTCGAACCAAGCTCAATTCAATCCGGAACAATGCTCTTTCCACGAATATCCCGCTTAAGATGGCCTAAATCTAGCCAAATCAATTACATAACATAAATATAGCTACGAGCAACTAATCTAGCTAATGAAATCAAAGATAAGGCAAGAAAATAGAAAAACACCCAAAAAGCCTCCTGGGCCCACATCTCAGAATCGGGTAAAAGTCACCAAATACGAACACCCATTCACTCACGAGTTCACTCGTATAAAAATCATCCAAAATCAATGCCTAAATCCCACTCAAAAATCAGATTCTTGGTTGGGGAACTTTTCCCCAATCCTCCCAACTTCCTCACTTAAATCCCCTAATTAGATGAAAAATACAACAATATATTAATGAAATATGATAAAAATAGAGTAAGAAATAGTTTCCCCTCCTTGAAAATCTCTCGAAAATTCACCTTCCATTTTGCTCGAAATTGAATTTTGTGATATGAACTTTAAACCCTCGAAAATCCCTTTTCTGCCCAGCGATTTCGGCTTCTGCGTTCTCAGGACTGCATCTACAGTCCTGTTTCTACGACAGGGACTCCGCATCTACGAGTTTTCATTAAATTTCTGAGTCCGCACCTGCGCCTCTGTCCGCATCGGTGCATGCGCTTCTGCAGCTAAATGTCCGCTTCTGCGGAGCCTTGGGTCCCTCTTACCTCCGCATCTGCGGCTCCCTCATCGCATCTGCGACCCTTAGACTTTATACCCAAACTGGCACCTGCGACTCCTTCCTTGCTTCTACGGGGCCGCACCTGCGGGCTTCCCACCGCAGGTGCGAAAACACCAGAACCAACCAACTTTAGAATATGCACAAGTCCAAATTTCAACCCGTTGAGCATACGAAACACAGCCGAGGCCTCTGGACCTCAACCAAACATACCAACCAATCTTAAAACACAATATGAACTTAGTCGAACCCTCAAAACACATCAAACAATGTGAAAGACACAAATCACCCGCCAATCCAAACTTAATGAACTTGAAACTTCCAAATTTGACAACTGATGCCGAAACCAACCAAACTACGTCTGAATGACCTCAAATTTTCATACAAGTCATAATTCACAATACGGACCTACTCCAACTTTCGGAATCAGATTCCGACCCCGATATCAAAAATTCCACTACCGGTCCAACATTCCAAAAATTTAACTTTCGCCATTTCAAGCCTAAATGAGCTACGGGCCTCAAAAACACAATCCGAACACGGCCCTAAGCCTAAAATCACCTAATGGAATCGACGGAACTCCATTCTGGAGTCGTCTTCACACAGTTCCTACTACGATCCAAATCCTAAAGCTTAAACCTCCATTTAGGGACTAAGAGTCCCAAAACACTTCAAAAACCAAAACGAATCTTCCCGGGAAGTCAGAATAGCAGAAATAGATACAGGGGAAGCAGTTAATGGGGGATCAGGGCTATAACTCTCAAAATAACCGGTCAGGTCGTTACACCCTCGGTCTCGATTAACAAAAGGTTAAGTTCGACCTAGCTCGAACAACACCTATCAGCCCTCGGTCGTGATTAACAAAAGGTTAAGTTCAACCCCGTTCGAACAACACCTATACGCCCTCAGCCACAATTAATAAAAGGTTAAGTTTGACCTCGCTTTAACAATACCTATCGACTCTTGGCCGCGATTTACAAAAAGGTTAAGTTCGACCCAGCTCGAACAACACCTATCGGCCCTTGGCCGCGATTTAATAAAAGGTTAAGTTCAACTCGGCTCGAACAATATCTATCGGCCCTCAGCCGCACCCTAGGAAGGTTAGAATTCGACCAAGTTCGAACAACACCTACCGGCCCTTGGCCGCGATTTAAAGAGGTCAAAATTCGACCAAGTTCGAATGATACCTATCGGTCCTCAGCCACTTTTCAATAGAAGGTTAAACTTAACCAAACGAGAAGCTAACCCCCAACAAATTCAAAACTAACCGACCGGTCCATAGACATGCTTGACCTATATGGGCAAAAGGGTAATTCGACCCATAACTATTGAACCCAAAGACTTTGATATTTATAAGAACGACAGCAAAAGTACGAAGGAGCAAAACACGCAAAGTACAGGAACAAACTACGGCAAATAAGAAAGGTGCAAATGAAAGCAAAAACCAACTTTGATATTCATAGACAAAGGTTTCTTGCAAAGGCTCATGAATACACCAGCAAAAATACACAAAAAAATAATAAAAATAAACTATTGCTGGCCATCTCCATCACGACCGACGGCATCCTCACTGGCCTTATCTTCAACGCCTTCTCCCTTGCCTGGAGGGTACATAGAATCATACAAGGCTTCATCCTCAAGGTGATCTACAACATCCTCACCATCCTCATCTTCTTTGCCAGGACGAGGCATAGTCGGGTCGTAGCCACAAGCAACCCGAGCCTTACGAGCCTTGACTCAAGCATCCTCAGAATTCGCAGCAGGAACGGAACCCACCACATGCAACTCATGATACACATCTAATCAGGCATCAGAATGAATCCACTCTTCATACTCAGAAAGAACGTTGGGGAAGCCAGAAGTCGTAGACTAAGAAGGTCGTACAAGTAGTTTGGCCTTCTCAGCCTCTTGAGTGGCAACTTGATAAGGATCTGAGGTCTCTTTCTCCAACTCCCCAATCCTTTCATCAAGCCGTTCTTCTTTATCCCTCACCATCGATAAGTCATTTTCTCGCTCAGAACGAAGGGTTTGGTTCGCCACCTCAAGAAAATCCACCCTCCTCTGAGCTTCCGATAGGGTAGACTCTACCTTATCAAGCTCCTTCTATTTCCCGGTGACCTCGCCAGTAAGAGCCTCCACCCTGAATTGGCACTCTTCGAGTTGGACTCACAACAGGACCACTTGGGCTTGGAGATCACTACATTGGGCCTCTACATCCCTGCTAAGATTAAGATCCTCCTCTTTGATCCTCAACGTCCCTTCAAGGACACTGCATTTCTCCATAACCCGCATCAACTCCTTGTCCCTCTTCTTCAAGTCCTCCTTCAGGACCCGCAGATCGCGCCTTCGTGAAGCCAACACCGGAGCTCTCAGTACTTCTCAAGGCATGTTCTATACTTGTCTTTCAGCTTCACATAAATGTATTTATGTCTCATATCTAGACGAGCACTCTCAATATCTAGAATAGCCATCTGCAAAACAAACAAAAGGAATTAGAGATTATGAAGGAAATCGAAGCATAAGGAAAAGAATAGATGACAGTCGTACTTACCGGGAGAGCAAGACCAGCAATATTACTCGACATAGTGCTGTTGTTTATCATTTCGAGGATCATACTCTTATCTCAAAACAAAGAGGACCAAGGGCAGGGACTACTTCCTTGGTGTTTACAATAAGAATACAATCTATCGGGATAGAAATAGTCCTGGAGCCCCCTTCCAACCTCACCTCAAGTTGAGTAAGTCCCTCGTCGATCATCCTCACCGTAGAGGGAACATCCACTGCAACCGGAATCAGATCACGTCCTCTTCAGCAATGTCCTTCTCTCTGTCATCAGTCGTAGAGGGAACATCCACTGCGACCCTAGAAGACGAGGCATCCTCTTAACTCGGAAGAGCGAGGCCATCATCATTCACCCCAAATCGGTGCTCTCTCCAACATGCACCGTGGCCGTCTCTCGAAGAATATAGTCACTTTCTTCCAAGTCGACGGCTACTGACCTTTCTCCTCTCGCATCCATGGCTCTCCTCTTACGAGGCATTAGATTACCGCCTTAGAAGAGACATCATCATCCTCATCAATCAATGAAAGGCATTGAGGAGAAAAATTAGAGGACAAAATGGGGGCGGGCTCTCAGACTGTGGCAGCCGAGGAAAGGGTCGACACAGAAGCGGCAGTAGTCACAATTGGGGTAGAAGCTGAAGGGCATCATCCTTCCTCCAAAACAATAGGCTCCTTCGAGAAGACCTCCTACCTAGGAAAGAAACAAATGTCGAAGTGAGAAAAACAAGTCGGCATACAAAGAAAAATGGAGCGATCATGAGAAAATAAGGAAAGTTACCGGTCAAAGGAAGAGCCAATCTAAAATTCTTGATGAAGCTCGGCCAGTCGCGGATCCGTATGACATGGGGGAAGATTTGCTCGACCCATTCAGAAATGCATGTGTCTAACAGGGGAAGTTGAGTGTTGGCTACAAAAAAAAGTCCTTCAACTAACTACAAGTAAGTTGAAGAACGCAAACAAAAAAAACGAGAACTTACGTATGTATTTCCAAACCTCTAGAAAGCCATCAGCGTTATCCACCATGTCCTCGATCCTAACAAAGAAAAGTTTGAGCTAGAACTGGTGACTAGCCTTATCATCCGTATTCACCACCAAATATTTTCCTCCACGATAACGAAGATTCAGCATCTGTCACGGCCCTAAACCCTAAACCCGGTTGTGATGGTGCCTCTCGTGAAGACAAGGCCAACCGACACTTCCCATTTTCCCATTAATAACAATTGAGCATTTAGAAACAGTCTAAACATGGATAAATAAACCAAAGTTTAAACAAATGATAGTATAATATGCGGAATACAACCCAAACATAGCCCGATACCGGGGTATCACTAGTCATGAGCATCTATAAGTCCTACTACAAGTTCGATAGGTCGATAAACTATTACAAATGTATGATAAGAGATAAAAATAATAAAGAGGGAGAAACACGGGACTGCGGACGCCAAGCAGCTACCTCGTGGACTCCGATATCTTCCGGGAGCTCTCAACTTGTACTGGAAGGATCCGCAATGCCTGAATCTGCACACGGGATGCAGGGAGTAAAGTGAGTATTCCAACTCAATGAGTAACAAATGTAAATAAAGACTGAAAGCAGGAAATCACGTAAGGTACAAAAACATGTTATAATGAATTAGTAAAGCCATTAAAACAGTAAACCAGTGAAAGATAGGTAAAAATCCTTTAACTCAATTTTAACTTCCTGAAAAGCCTTTTTCAACAATTAAACAGGTAATTAACAGTCAATTATAAAAAAATAAACACATAAAGGTTCGCCCCTCGGGCATAGTATCAACAAATCCGTCCCTCGGGCAACATCTCAGAACAGTACCAGCCCCTCAGGCAATCACATAGAACAATACCAGCCCCTCGGGCTCAATCTCACATCACAATGGGTACCCGCGCTCACTAGGGGTGTACAGACTCCTAGAGGGGCCCCTTATGGCCCAATCACAATATCAAGACACCCCGTGGCATCATCACTATGCCCTCGGCCTCATATCAATCAAGCCACCTCGTGGCGTACATATCTCAGTCCCTCGGCCTCATAATTAGTATCAAATGTTTCTTCACAACATAGGCCCTCGGCCCTACTCAGTCAAAAATCCTCACAAGCCACTCGGGCAGTAGTAAAACATGTTTAATAGCCCAAAATATCATTAAAAAGAACATGTAAGTGTTAAAACAAAGTAAACATGGTTGAGTACGAAAAATAGTAAAATATAACATGATTGAGTTCAAGTATAAAGTCAAAACAGTGAGAAAATACCAGTAAAAATCCCCGAAGGGTTCAAATAGTTGGCACAAGGCCCAAATATGGCATTCAACCCAAATAATGGTGGTAGCAAATAGATTTCAGTCAAATACATAGTAAAATAGTCATTCGGGATGGACTAAGTCACAATCCCCAACAGTGCACGACCCCACGCTCATCATCAAGCGTGTGCGTCACCTCAATATAGCACAACGATGTGAAAGTCCGGGGTTTCATACCCTCAGAACATCATTTACAATCATTACTCACCTCGAACTGGTCAAATCTCTAGCTCGCGATGCCCTTGCCCCTCGAATCGGCCTCCACTCACGTCGAATCTATCCAAAATCAGAACGAGGATGTCAAAATATGCTAAGGGAACGAAGCCCAGGCAAAAATAATCAAAATACGACACAAAACCGGAAAATTACCAAAACCCGACCCCGGGCCCATGTCTCGGAATACAAAAATTTTTACATCAATAGATTCCTTATCTCCCCACGAGTTCATACATATCAAATGTTCTGAAATTCGACCTCAAATGGTCCTTCAAATCCCCAAGCAAAGGTCTAAATTTTCAAGCCCTAGTTTCCCCAATTTTCACCCTTCATTTCCATGATTTCTAGCTCTAATCCGTGTAATAATAGCGTAGGAACTAGTTTTTGGTCCAAATTCCTTACCTCAATGAAGTTCCCTTGAAATCCCTCTTTCAAATCGTCCAAAAAGCTCCAAGGCCGAAGTCAAAAATGGTGAAATAGCTCAAATTTCGCGAAGGCCACGATTTATAACTTCTGCCAGACCTTTTCACATCTGCAATCCCATACCCACTTCTGTGGTACCACATATGCGGTTCTCCCTCCGCTTCTGCGGAAATCACTTAGCGCCCTATTACCGCACCTACAATCCCATACCCGCATCTGCGACTTTGCAGATGCGGTCCTCTTAGCCGCTTCTGTAGTTCCTGCTCCTCAAGCCCTTTTTCGCTTCTGCGGCCGATCTCCCGCACGTGCGGCGTCGCACCTGCAGTCCCCAATCCGCAGGTGCGGAAATACCAGAAGCAGCAAGGTTCAGCAACTGCAACAAGTCTCAAACCTTTCCGTCAACCATCCGAAATCACCCTGAAGGCCCCCGGGACCTCAACCAAAAGCACTAACATATCCTAATACCTTATTCAAACTTGTACCAATCTTCAAAACACCTCAAACAACATCAAATCAACCAAAACACATCGGATTCAAGAAAAACTTTCTAAAATCTTCTGAATTCCACTTTTGATAAAAAACCCAACCAAACTATTTCCGAATGACCTGAAATTCTACGCACACATCCTAAATGACACCACAGAACTATTGTAACTCTCGGAATTCCATTCCGACGCCTATATCAAAATCTCGCCTACCAACCGGAAATCGTCAAAATATCAACTTCTTCAATTCAAGCCTAAATCTACTCTGAACCTCCAAAACTCATTCCAATCACACTCCTAAGTCCCAAATCACCTCCTGAAGCTATCCGAACCATCGGAACTCACATCCGAGCCCTTTAACACATAATTCAACATCCAGTTGACTTTTCCAACTCAAGCTTCCTCAAAAGAGACTAAGTGTCTCAAACCTTACCAAAATCATTCCGAATTCGATCCGACCAACCCGATACCACATAACACGGGTAAACAAAGCATAACGAAGCAAAAATAAGGAAAACGGAGCGGTAACTCATGAGACGACAGGCTGGTTCATCACATCATCGTCCCTCTATAGAAACTAGGGGGAAGAGATGAACCAAATGTTGTAGCGTCAGCTACAGAATTCCTCCACCAACAAAAGGAAGGGAACGAATAGCCGATGCAGAAAAGATAAGCGTATAAAGCGCAGTATCCGGGGCGATGAACCTATACCACATCCTCACCAGCCGAGATCAGTTCAATATGATTTGGAAGGCCGAATTTGGCCTTGAGTAGCTAATTCCTTAGGCATCATCATTGATTGAAAGACTCCAAGCACAGAGTCTGGTAATTTGGTGAGGTCAGACCTAGCATATGGATTGTGTAGGATTATTTCTTCCACTGAAGGGAATGCTTCGTCATCAATGATGGCGGAAGCACCCTCCCCATGAGAGGGAAACACAACTGCTAAAGGAGGAATACGGCTCCCTTCACCAGCGTTTGATGGTAAGTCAGACATGGTGCAAAGTGATAAAGAAGAATAATGAGCGGGAAAGAATGGAGATAGAATAAGGCAATTGAGAGAGGAAGGAAGTTTAGAGAAGAAAATGACAAGAAGGATGATGTTGTGAAAAAATTAGGAGAAGCAAACTTCAAACTCAGGTCCAAAAACCTCAATTTATAGAGATCATGGCACTAAACCCAAAAATGGCTCATCATAATTGGTACTAGAATCAAAATGGCAGATCCAATCAAGGGTCACGCGTGAATCGAGGCAACTCATCGAAAATATATGTCATAATGACACTTGATGTCATGACATCATTCTAATCCTTGGATAGGATAACTCCAACAAATCATCCGGGAAACTTGAGGTATTTGAATTTTGTGGCCCATAGAGGGCCACATGTCCTGCTCGACACGACGATTACAACCTTATAGCTTACTCGATAAGTTCGACCGACAACGGCATTATTCGCTCATTAAGCTCACCTGCGAGGGCGACCTCAATAAGTGGAGGGAGTAACAGTATGGTTCAAAATTATCTCTAATATGATTAAGTCATGTTAGCATTAAGGAGGCATTCACAAGTTGCCATATGCCGCCAATACGACTCCAATGAAGGCCTGCCCAAGGTCGAAGTGGTTCAAGAAATAATGAAGGTTGCGGTCGAAGAGTCAGTAAGGAGCAGGGTCGAAGAGTCGTCAAATATCAAGGTTGAGGTCGAGAATCCTTGACATAGTTATAACGGCTAGTTCTAAGATAGGACACAAAAGAGATTATTCTAGTGGATATTCTTTACATCTGTACTATTAGGGTTTCTAGGAACATGTTCCTATAAATAAAAAGAGACACAATAATAGGGGACATGAGATATTCATTTGTAAAAAAATACATTAATTTTACAGAGAGAATCTGGTCCTATTGCAAGCAATCAAAAATAACTTTTTTACTAAGATTCCTGTCGAGCATTTCCACCGGATCTAAGAACAACCTGAGTGTTCAAAGGTTCATCAATCATTCACCATTGTCAGAGAGAATATTCACATATCTCACCCCTTTTCGGGTGACTCATACGTTTTTATTTACTTAAATGCCATTTATTATCATTTAATTCCATATTCCATCTTTTTCATTGAACACTGTCATTATTGCTCAAATTCATTACCATCCAGATAAATGTACAAGTTATTTGTCATAAAATCGATTACCTTATCTTTGGGATACTATTATTAGCTAATATTGACTCTCCTTTGTTTAAATCTAATTGGTTGAACAAAAATCTATATTTTTGGTCAAACAATACATAGGAAGTTACACAAGTTATTCGTGTCTTAGAGATGCTATGACCAAAATGCCTGGATATAATAAATCAGATGAAGAGGGTTTTCATTTTTTCTTTTTACCATCTCTAAACTTTACTAAGATTCAAAGTATGGATATTATAATTTAAAGGGCGTGTTTAGTACTATAGAAGTTAAATTATAAAAGAAAAATTACTAGAAATCTGTTTTTTAAAGGGTGGGTGTGTTTAGTTCTATGGAAGTTAAATTATAAAATAAAATATTTCACTACAAAGTTATTTTTGATGTTTAGTTACTAACAATATTTTTCATTAAAAAGAGGAAAAATGATGACTTTTCTCGAGGTAAATTTCACAAATAGTCATATAAGTATGATTTCTTTTCACCAAAATTATATAACTAAGTTTTATTATACAAAAATAATAAAACTTTTACTAACTCACATAAAAATCATAATAAACGAAAAATATAACTTTTCAATAGTATTTTCTTATTCCACTGGTTTTATTTTTTATTTTCAGTATATAAATAATAATCCAATTTTAAAATAGGAATGACCCGACCCGACCCAATACCCATATATATAAATTAAAATAATACTAATAGTGAATCTTTAAAAATATGATTAATACTCTAAAACCCGCCTAAACTATATCACCTTTATTAGTTGCCTACCTATATTATCGCCTATCCCCGAAAACCTCCTGAACTATATCTCCCCTCATAATAAAATTTCCTCGTTGCTTATGTGACATATTGTGTGTAACAAATTGCCAAAGAACGTGTGAAGGCTAAAATAACCATTAAAATGGCCCACCTAACTTTGTTTAATGGCTAATTAGCCCTTCTTTTTAAAATTTATATTTCTTTTTATTTTTTTCTCTTTTTCTTTATATATCATATTCCTTCATCTCTTTTTTTACCTTTCTTCTTCTTCTTCTTCTTCTTCTTCTTCTTCTTCCCACATTTCTTCTCCATTTCTTCATCTGAATCCATCTGAAGTTCTATCTTTCTTTTATTATTATTGAGTTTATTTCTTATCTTTCACGTTTATCCATCCTTCATTTCTTACCCAAGTTTATTTCTAGCTCCCTTTTCTATTTTTACAGTATAATTTTAAAGAGAATTAAAATCTTAATTAAGTCTTTTTTTAGATTAATCTAAATAAATATCCACGTAGATTGTCACATGGCAGATTTTAAAAATAATTTGGAGCGTGTATTATATGCACTAGTAAGAATACGACGAGGGATTTTTATTATAAAGGGGAATATAATTCAGGGGTTTTTCGATGACAAGCGATAGTTTAAGTAGGCAACTAAAAGTTGTATAGTTTAGGCGGATTAAGGGTATTAACTCTTTTTCTTCAAATTTTTTATTCAAACTGATAGCATTTTTGTTTCAAGTTCTCTCTAACTATACCTTTTTTTTTTGGGCTAGAATCTCATGTATTCCAAACTAAGCTTTTTGTAGGAGAAGAATTCACTTTTTCTATTATTTTAATTTATATATATGAGTATTGGCTCAGGTTGCATTGAGTCATTCCTATTTTAAGAAAATAATACAAAATTGATCGATCAAAATTAATTTCATTTGCTAGCCAAAAAATACAATATATATATATATATATATATATATATATATATATATATATATATATATATATATATATATATATATGAGTTTCAGGTTCATATGATCGATTATTAGATATCACTCTAAGTATATGGTTAGCTTCCCAATTTCTTAACAATTATGATGGATTAATCTGTAAATTCCTAGGAGAAACTGGTTAAGTAAAACCCGAAAACAATTAAGAAGGGTATAAGTGTTTAACCATGGTCGGGGTGAGGTTAAAGAAATAAGAGTTAAGAAAAGTGTTAAAATCTTTAAAGATTGGGAAGAAGAGATGAACATAGTGAAAAAAAAAGAGTAGTAAAGGGGTAATTTCAGTTCATAATTTAGATAATATTCTAACTAAAGTTTATAGAATAAAAGAGAGAGAGTACCGAGTAGGATTTTCTCTTCCACGTTCACCGCACCATGACACATTCTGGTAGGACTCTAAATGACATATTTGATGGTGGAAAAAATAGTAAATTATGTTTTCCAAAATTTATTCTTTCCATATTGGTCTGTTCTCCTAAAGGATGTGGCTTAAAATGAAGATTACCTAATACTGTCTGCAAGTATCTGTCTGAGGGTGAGGCAATGCCCTTCCCTTTGTCTTCAGTCTTGGAAACTGTTGGTCTCATGTTGTACATGTAAAATACTAAACATGTGTTTATAAAGCTAATTTGTGATTTATCTATATAATGTCTGTATATATTATGAGTTCCATCCATCTGCATAGCTGCAACTGGCTTTCTAAGGTTTTGATTAGATTTGGGGAACTATATTTTTATTTATTATACATCTTGTGCACCCGGAATCTATTAGAGCTAACGTTTCTATTTCATAATCTTCTATTTTGATTCTTGCTAAAAAATTTATTGTACTTAATTTTTTATCTTCATCACATATTAGTGTATCATAATTTTCTATACTCATTAGTTCTTCTTCTACTGTTGTTATATTTTCTTTTATATCTTCTAATTTCTCTTTTCCTTTTTTCATTTTCTGTATTCTTTTTTCTAGTTCATTTATTCTAGCTTCTAATGTCATTATTCTCAAATTCATGATATGGTCATTTATTTCTTGGTATTTTTCTTCTTTATTTATTTTTATTTCAAAATCTTTTTCTATACATAAAATACATCCTTCTAGATAGCATAATTTACATTTAGCTCTTTTATTTTTACTAGGGTACCATTTGCATATAAAACACTGATTACTATCTAATCCTTTATTTCTTTCAAAATTATGGTTACATTCTTCTGATATATTTACAAAGGTATTTTCTTCTAAATCTAATTTTTCTAATCCTATTTCATTTATTAATTCTTCCTCTTCTGATTCTGAGGTATCTATTTGAGCTTTTTCTTCTATATCTATGCTTACTATAGAGTATATACTTTCGTTATCTGACATATATTCATCGAACATGAGACATGGGATTGCTTTTCTTTTTCGTTTTGTTTATTCTTAAAAGAGATATACTAATTTCTGTCACACCTCCTTTTAACACACCCGAACGGTATATGAGGAGTTTTTCCAATTAAAGTGACATTATTCGAAATGAGATTATTTAATTAAAATTCAGAGTCGCCACTTGGGATAGTTTATTTGGTGTCTCAAGTCACCAGTTTATTTTAAAATTCCAAATCGAGAAAATTTCGACTTTACTTTATAAGTCTGCGAACCAAAAATTCTAAGTAAAGAATTCTGTTAATCTGGGAGAAGATGTTAGGCATTCCCGGTTTCCGTAGTTCTAGCACGATCGCTTAAACTATTAAAATTGGCCTATAATCTGATTTATGACATGTTTTAAACCTATGATGCATTTTTAGCTTTAAGTCGCTTTTAATATTTCGGGAAAATTCACGGTTATTTAAAACACATCGTAAGTCACGCTGCATAAAATGCACTTGCGGTTCACGACACGTTCTATTTAACCTTGTTGGAAATTAGAACTGGGTCACATAAAATGTACACCCGGATTTTAGTATATTTATCTTATTCTTATTATTATTCCAAATTATGGTAGGGTCACATGAAATGCACACCCGAGCCCCTTTAATCTAATTTGACGTAGTTCAGTTGAAGAATAGCAACCCAATTTCTATATTGTGACAAAATCATATTCAGCTATAACCAATTCGAATAGCATGCGAGTAGATAACTACATGACCAAACTCAAAAACGGAAACAATAACCAAACAAATCACAGAACCAAATCACCAAACAAACGATTAACATTCAGCTAGAACAAAATGAGTAGAGGATTGAAGAGTTGAACCTCAATGAGAACGAGAACCTTTTCGATGTGAATTAGATATGAGCTTAACGTAACCCTTGAACTCGAAGCAGAACTACCACGAACCGACAAACCCAAGCACACTCCGATTTAGAATTCCAACACAAACTTAACGGCATAACTCAAACCAGTAACTTTAATTTGGTAAAAACTCAAGCAGTGACATAAATAACCAAATCTGAAATAGCAATTTTCCTTGAATAGCAAAATGAAGCAAGTTGACTACAAACTTTGAGTGTGAAAACTGAACGAGAAAAACAACAACAAGGATCTGAGGCGACACAGAACCACGATCAGAACTCGGAATTCTCGGACTTGGACTCCCACTTCCTCAAACGCCCCTATTCTTATCCTCCGTATCGGCATCTATTGATGTACTCGGACATGATATCAACCATCGTGGACTAACGCCAACTTTTGGATGATCAATTCAGCTTGGTACACAAATCAGATGTGGTGTTTTATGCGAGCTCGAGTCTCTCTTTTCCCTCAACAGAAACGTCTCGCTAGTTTATATAAAGAGTGGTCAGTGATTGATTAGTACTAATGTGATGACCCGACCCGTCGTCTCGTGAGTTACTGCCCCATTTTCCCTATTTCCTATTTCTTTATGCTTCATTATCAGTGTTGGGTGTGAACGAGTTGATTTGGATTGGTTTTAGTAGGAAATGAGACACTTAGTCTCTTTAAGGAAGGTTTGTTTTGGAAAAGTCAACCGGACGTTGACTTATGTGTTAGAGGGCTCGGATTTGAATCCCGATAATTCGGTTAGCTTCGGGGGATGATTTGTGACTTAGGAGTGTGATCAGAAGTAATTTTGGAGGTTCGGTGTAGAATTAGGCTTGAATTGGCGAAGTTAGTATTTTGGCAAATTCCGGTTGATAGGTGAGATTTTGATCCGAGAGTTGAAATGGAATTTCGAGAGTTTTTTAGCTTTGTTAGGTGATTTGGGATATGTGTGTAAAATTTCAGGTCATTCGGACGTGGTTTGATTGGGTTTTTGACGCGAAACATGAGTTAATTGTTTAACGAGCGAAATGGGCATTAAACTGAGCAAATGAGCTCCGAATTGATTTTCAACTGAAGGGATATATTTGTATTATTATATGTGACTCATAGGAACAAGAATCATCGAATTCCAAGGTCCCAGGCCCGAGAAATGAATTTTTGAGTAAAATTGCTTTCTGAAAATATTTAAGGAAAATGGAAATGAAATTTGATTAGAAAGTGATGGTATCGGGCCCGTATTTTGGTTCTGGCGCCCAGTACAGGTCTTATATATGGTTTAAGCACTTTCTGTAAAGTTTGGTTGAAAATGGACATCGTTTGACGTGTTTCGGACTCAAAATGGAAAATTTGATGTTTTATAAAATTTGAAGGAATTCTTGGATTTTAAAGCTTAATTTGTGGAATATGACGTTATTTTGGCGATTTGATCGCACTGTTAAGTTCGTATTGTATTTGGGACATGTTGGTATAATTGGTTAAGGTCCCGAGGGCCTCGGGTGGATTTCACAAGGTTAACGGAATGGAAATCGGATAAAAAGATTGCTCGAATTTTCTGCTGCAGAAGATGTCTTGGACAGCAACTGTGCAATCGTGGAGCCTATTTCAGAAGCTTATATCTAAATATACATAAGGAATCTATAAATTTACAAAACAAGAAAGTTGTATCTCTTGCATCCTAGTTTCCAGAAAGCTAAACCATTAATTATTCTGACATTTATACAGAAAGTTATGCTCGATTGAATAAGGGTTGGTAAAGCTGTTTTGAAATTTTCCAGAAATGTTTGATGCGGGGGGGCTACTTTGGAAGCTTATACCTCGAAATCCATAAGGAATCTGAAAATTTACAAAACATGAAAGTTGTATCCCTTGCATTTTAGTTTCCAGAAAGTTAAATCATTCATCATTCCGATATTTGTACAAAAAGTTATGATAGATTTAGTGAAGGCTGGGACTGCCTTTTGTTTTGGCTGGAAATAAGTGCAAGTCGCATTTCATAGATGCGACTTGCCTGGAAAACAGCTTATATTCGGGAATTATCCATTTTTATTCATTTGTGACGATTGTAGAGCTTGGGAAAAGCAATTTTCAACAGATTTTTCAAGGGAAACATTTGGGGTAAGTGTTCTATATCCGAAAGTTATTATATTTCATAAATACATGGTTATATTCATCGTTTAATTCAGATTTAAATGGAAGAAATTAGAATTTTTGCAAAACTTTTCAAAAATGAAAAACTAAGATTTGGAGGTCGAGTTGTTGTCGGAATTTGATAATTTTGGTATGGTTGAACTCGTATCGCAATGGGTTGTCGAATTTTATGAGTTTCGCCGGATTCCGAGACGTGGTCTCCCCGGGCGAATTTTGAGTGTAATTTAGGATTTTTGATGGAAAATGTAGAATTCCATATGGAATTAATTCCTATAATTTTTATTAACTGAATCGAATCGTTATGGCTAGATTCGAGGCATTCAGAGGTCAATAAGGGGCAAAGGCATCGCGAGCTAGAGAATTAGCCGGTTCGAGGTGAGTAATTGATGTAAATGATGTCCTGAGGGTTTGAAACCCCGGAATTTCACATCGTAACGCTATATTGAGGTGACTTGCACGCCTGATAACGTGCGTGGGGTAGAGCACCATTAGGGATTGTGACTTGGTCCGTCCCGAGAGATATTTGTACCGTGTTTTCTACTTGAACTAAATTGAGAATCATCCTTACTTAGATTTAATTGTTACATTTGGGCTGCTTGCCAATTATTTGAATCCTTCCGGGATTGATATCACTGCTTTCGCATATTTTGCATATCATTTGACCTCAGTCCAAGGTTTTAAATACTGTTTTGCAAACTCAGCCATCTTTCTAAGATTTAAAAGCTTAAATGATATTTCTAAATAATATTTCGGGCTGAGAACTACTGTTTTACAAATGCGCAAGGGGCTTATGATGTTTTCTGGACTGAGCATGGATCGGGCTGCGCGCCGCAGCAGTATTACATTGATATTGAGGCCGAGATCCTGGTTGAGTACATTGATATTGAGTCCGAGAGCCTGGTTGATTATACTGAGATTGATATGAGGCTGAGGGCCTAGATTTGATGCCACGAGATGGCTTGATATTGCGCTTGGGCTGTAGGAGCCCCTACGGAGTCTGTACACACCCCCAGTGAGCGTCGTCGACGATAAATAAATGGATGGCTCGGACTGCACGCCGCAGTGGGTACTAGAGTGTACCATCATATGCATTGCATTGCACTCATGCATTTATTTTTATCGGTTTTACCTGTCTCAGTATTTGGTACTCTGATTTAATTGACTTGTTGCTTCACTATTTGTTGTTCTAAACTGCCAGTTATAGTTTACTTGGTATTTTTTTCCATGATTTCTTATTCTCAGCCTTTATTTATGTTTATTACTTACTGGGTCGGAGTAATCACATTACTCCCTGCACCTTGCGTGTAGATCCAGGTACACCACAGGCTAAGTGAGGATTTGTTTAGCAGAACAACAGTATCTGGGAGTATTGAGGTAGCTGCATGGCATTCGCAGCCTTGATCTCTCCCCTCTATCTCTATCTTTTATTCCGCATTTTTCCTAGACAGACTTGTAATAGGTGGATATTCTATATTAGAGGCTCATATTCGTGACACCGGATTCTATTGGGCTATGGTGTGGTATTTTAATTGAACTTCCGCAGATTTTATTATTAATTATACACTTGTATGTAATGACTTAGTAAATTATCTGTGATATTTATCTATAATCTGAATAAGAATTTGGGATAATGTTGTTGAATGGTCGGGTTTGCCTAGTAGTGTGTTAGGTGCCATCACGACCGGGGTTGGGGTCGTGACAACTAGTTGGAATAAAACTTGACATCAAGATTTGCAATTAAGTGGGTGAATTGGTAAATGAACTTGGATTTTCTCGGTCTAAACCTTTGAGAAATCTTGTGCAATGTATGGATAGGCCGACAACATCATTATTTTGGGCAGCTACTATAGGATGTTAATTGCTTCTATCTTCTTATGAAAAACATCACTGAAGATGGCAGTCGTGCAGGATTTATTGGAGAAGAAAGTTTTCAAAGACGGCAGGCTGATCCTAACGGTTGTGTCCTTGTGCATTTTCAGCTCATTTCCATGGAGTGTATTGCGGCTGATCTTTTAGGGTTGTGTCTAGGTCTTAGGTCATTAGGGTGTAGGTCCTTTTATAGTTTAAGTTTAGGATTTTAGGGGTATTGGGCTTAGGAATTATGGGCTAGGTCCGTAAATTAGACCTAAAAATGGGTCGTTTGAGCTCAAATTTATTCTTTCCCCGCGAACGAGACTAAAAATACGATCTCATTTATTAATTAATCCTACTTAAGTAAAATAACTATTAAAATAAGACTGACCGTTAAAATAAATTATTTTTTGGTATTTTCAAGATTAAAAATGACTACAAAATATAAATGTAACTATTTTTTGTAATTTTCATTTTTATTGTACTAAAATAAAGTAAAAGAGTCAAAATTAGTTGAAATAGCGATATTAGGCCTAAATTAAATATTTACATGCTAAAATATAAAAAATCTTGGGGAGGGTCAAAAATCACATGGCTACAGCTGCCCCTCTTTGACTGGAAACGTGAAGAGTTTTCAGACAAAGAACGGCGAGACATGCTTTTTGACCAGACCCTTATTTGGAGTGACCAAAAACTAAAAGAAAGGAGAATGTGACCGAGCCCTGGTATCTGAGCTTCCTACATATCCTTGGCTATAAAAGAATCAGACCACGTGTAGTTCAGAAGTGAATGAGGTGATGGAGTACGGAGGTTGAGAGCCGAGTGAGGTACCATCGAGGTTCCGGTCTGTGGTCCCGTTATTACATCAAAATCGAAAATGAAAAAGACTAACTAAGCCTATTAGCTACGAGTTACAAGATTCCTATCTATGAGTCTTCTGAAGCTTGATCTTGAGTCTTGGTTGGTTCTTCATGTGGACTCTGATCTGAATCTTGATACTTGTTAGCTGTAGGTGCTGGTTCTTTCCTTTTTCAACTTCTCGGATCAAGGCGGGACATGCAGAGCTTGTGACTTCAATTATGTCTTGAGCAGTCCACATCTTTTCTCCGCTTCTGCACTTTGGATTCACTTCTTTTCCTTGTTTTTCTTTTCTTTTATTTGAATCGAGACTTCTTCTTTTGGTCGCCTTGAAACTTATGCCTCAAGGTAAAAACTTGCTCAAGCACCAAAACAAACAAACGAACGAAATTTTTCTGCCCCAGTTTTCACTAGGAAAATTTCGTGAGTTATTGTAAGAAAAATCTAAACTACTTCTTTATTGAAAGCAATAAAATTAGGATTATGTATCCTTGGGAAAAAGAGATTAGGGAGTAGAATTTATAATGAAATCAACTAGGGAGTGGAGACCCTATGTTGGAAAAACGACTAGGGAATGAAGATCCTATGTCTAAAATAAAATCAACTAGGGAGTGGAGACCCTATATTGGAAAAGATTACCAGGTTATGTTGGCATCTGATAGGGAGTGAGACCCTATGTTGAAAAAGTGAGACTACTGAATTGTGTACTTATGCTAAAATGAACAAAGAAGGATTTTTTTAGAAAAATCATTATTCATTTTTTTTTCTTTTGGGAAAATCATTCTTTTTAAACAAATTGCCCCAACGCCTTTTTTTTTAAAAAAAAATGGAGACATCTTTTTTTCTTTTTCAAATTATCTTAGGAGAAAATTCGTCAGACTAGGTTTTCTATCTTAAGAGAAAGATTCATCAGACTAAGATTTCTATCCTAGGAGAAAATTCATCAGACTAGGTTTCCTCTCTTAGGAGAAAGATTCATCAGACTAAGATTTTGATCCTAGGAGAAAGTTCATCAGACTAGGTTTTCTTATCTTAGGAGAAAACTTCATCACACTAAGACGTTTATCCTAGGAGAAAGTTCATCAGACTAGGTTTTCTATCTTAGGGGAAATTCATCAGACTAAGACGTTTTTCCTAGGAGAAAGTTTATCAGACTAGGTCTTCTTTCTTAGGAGAAAAATTCATCAGACTAAGACGTTTATCCTACGAGAAAGATTCATCGAATTAGGTTTTCTATCTTAGGAGAAAAATTCATCAGACTAAGATTTGATCCTAGGAGAAAGTTCATCAGACTAGGTCCCTTTTTTTGTTATCTTCGGAGAAAGATTTATCAGACTAAGATTTTTATCCTAGGAGAAAGTTCATCAGACTAGGTCTTCTATCTTAGGAGAAAAATTCATCAGACCAAGATTTTAATCCTAGGAGAAAATTCATCAGACTAGGTCCCTCTTTTTTGTTATCTTATGAGAAAGATTTATCAGACTAAGATTTCTATCCTAGGAGAAAATTCATCAGACTAGGTCTTCTATCTTAGGAGAAAGATTCATCGGACTAAGATTTTGATCCTAGGAGAAGGTTCATCATACTAGGTCCATTTTTGTTATCTTAGGAGAAAGATTCATCAGACAAAGATTTCTATTGGGAGGAAAATCCATCAGAGTAGGACTTTTTTTATCCTAGGAGGAAAAATATGAAGATCAATGGCAAGATTTTATGCACAATAGCAAGGCAAAGAAAGGCAAAGATTTGAGAAACTTTCCTTTGTCGGCTCTTCTCTTCTTTTCTTTTTGTTCTCTTTTTTTGGTTTTTGTTTTTTGTTTTTTTTGAACCACTTTCCTTGCACTGCTTTGTTCCTGTTTCACACAAAGAAAAATTTGTCAGTTTTGAAAATGGTGGTCGGTTTGTGGCCTTGAGTTTTGAGCAGCTTGGCTTTGTGCTCAATCAGCTTGAGTCGGTCGCAGGAGACTTTTACTCTGCATCAACCCTGATTGTTTCACACCCATGACCATTTGTATTTGTGACTCAATCAGCCTTATCCCAACGGGAGATCTTCGGTCAGGTGACCTTTTCTGATATCTTGAATGACTTCCTACTTTTTGAGCAATTTGTCTGTCATAGAGAATCACCAGTATCTTTGTTTGCGCCAAGTAGGCTGACAAGAGTCTTTTGGGGAAGCCTTTGCATGAATCTTCAAGGCATGTTGACTGTAACAACTGAGTGTGCTGGCCAAATTTACTTTGTGCAACTGAAAAGCTGGTAGCAGATTTTGAAATCTTTTCTTGCTTGTTTTGACAAGGACTGACTCGAAGTGAAGGACACAATGATGCAAAGAAATAAGTATTAACAAGAAATGCCCCTGTCGGAAGGACAAGACGGAAGAGTTTTTTTTCAATAACTAGCCTTAATGATCATGACATGTATTTGGACTCAACGGCCGATCTATCAAATTGACCTAATCTTTCCTTTTACCATTCCTATGACCTTCGAAGTCAGGCTTGTTTGTGCCAATTCATTGCATCAGCTTCAAGACTCACCTTCAACTAGTGGCGTCCCGAGGAGTTTTTACCACCAAGTCTCTCTCATTTATTCATCTCTGCTAACCGTCGCCTTACAGTGCCCGTAAGGGTTTTCACTAGTAAGACTCTCTCATTTCTTCTATTTCTTTTTCTCTTTCTTTTGTGAGCAACTTGACAGTGTTCTATGTCGTGTGACAACCGTTGCTCATTACATGCTTCTCTGAGCATTCTTGAAGGCATATCAGGAGGTCTTTATTTGGAAGGATTTTGGATAGGGCTGAAAAAAGGATGTCATGAAGGCTCAAAATAGACTCAAAGTCAAGGGGGTTGCCTCTTGGAATCGACTCTTTCAAAGGTAAAATAAAATCTCTGCCCCAGTTTCAACAATTAGGGATTTTTTTTTTGGAATTTTTTCTTGATTTCTTATTTGGTTGGACCGAACCGTGAGGCTGCCTACGTATCCGTTTTTTAAGGAATCAGGTCGAACGTAGTTCAAACATCTGACCTAACTATTTTTTTCATCTTTCTTTCTGATTTTTTCTATCTTTTTTTCCTTTTTGTTTTCAAAACAAGTTGCCCCATGTCACGACCCAGATTTTCCACCCTCGGGAGTCGTGATGGCGCCTACTAATGAGAGCTAGGCAAGCCAATCCTTAACTACTTACTTCATTATCAAATTACTTCCTTTTTACAAATATAAGGCGATAATAGGAAAAACTGCGGAACTTTAAATAATTAAAGGGAAGATAACAATTAAATATCTGAAATCTGCGTCTATTACAATTACTTAAGTCTCAACCACCTAAAACCTAGTGTCACAATGTCATAGACTGTCTAAGAGATTACTACATACAAAGTCCAAAGAAAATGACAATACTCTATTTCTGAAGAAAAGGAAAAGGAAACAGGAAATAGGAATAGAGGAGATACCAGGGCCTGCGGACGCCTGCAAGTCTACCTTGGATCTCCGCATGGACTGAAGGTAGCCTCCACACTACGGTCCAAAAGCTGCTTTGAGATCTGCACATAGTGCAGAGTGTAGTATCAGCACAATCGACCCCATGTGCTGGTAAGTGTCTAGCCTAACTTCGGCAAAATAGTGACGAATCTAGGACCAGACTACCAAATAAACCTGTGCAGTGGTATAATATACAGCGGAAAGTATAACAGAATAAACAAATAAAGGTGGGAAAGGGAAACATACTTCGGGGAAAAACAGGTAAAATAGAATATCAAGAGAACTATAAAGGAATCAAAATCCAACCACTAACACGAATAAGGAAAACTAAGGTAGATTTCACTTTCTTTTCACATCTTGTTGCAGGCGTGCAACCCGATCCCATTTCCATTATCTCATGGAAGACGTGCCACCCGCTCCCATTTTATTTATCTCCTGGCAGGCATGCCACCCGCTCCCATTTCGTTTATCTCGTGGTAGGCGTACCACCCGCTCCCATTTCATTATATTTTGTGATAGGTGTACCACCCGCTCCCATTTCATCATATCTTGCGGTAGGCGTACCACCCGCTCCCATTTTATTATATCTTATGGTAGGTGTACCACCCGCTCCCATTTCATTATATCTTGTGGTAGGCGTACCACCTGCTCCCATTTACAAGCCAACAATAATCACAAGGAATCTCAGCAAGGGAACAAGAGTAATATAACAACTTCCCGGGAAGGGAACAATGATATTTCAACAACATCAAGGCAAGGGAACAATATTATCAAAACAAACATCCCGGCAAGGGATCATTAATATCAAACAACATCCCGACAAGGGAACAATGGTGATAATTAACCCAAATGCATGAAAATAAATTTTCTAAAGTTTTACCCAAAAAGTCAAAAATTGCCTCTAGGCCCACATGGTCAAAACCCGAGGTCGAACCAAAACCCGATTACCCATTCACCCACGAACCCAAATATATGATTTGTTTTAAAATCGGACCTCAGATCGAGGTCCAAATTCCCAATATTTGAAAAACCTAGGTTCCACCCAAACACCTAATTTCCCCCATGAAAATCATTGATTTTGAGTTGAAATCACGTGAAAAGATGTTAATGATTAAAGAAAACGAGTTAGAATCACTTACCAATGTTTTGGAGAAGAAATGTCGTTTGAAAAATTGCCTCTTATGTTTTTGGGGTTTTTGAAAAATGAAGAAAATGATTAATGACTGAAAATCCCATCTATTTATATCCCTCTTGGACCCCTTGTACGGACCGCACAAAACCGACTGCGGCCGCACAACCAAGTGAACCTGAGGACCTGTGAAGCTGTGCGGACCGCACAAAACCGACTGCGACCGCACAGCCTCAACCGTGCACCACACGAAACCTCATGCGGACCACAATGGCCCCTTCTACGGTCGCACACGATTTCTCGCGTACCGCACTAGCGGGTTCAGAGACCTGCAAATTTCTCTGAACCTGCAACAACTGTGTTTTTACGCTTAAGGCATCCCGGAACCTGCCCGAAACTCACCTGAGCCCTCAGGGCTCCTAACCAAACATATGTACTAACTCAATGACATCATACGAATTTATCCGTGCGATCAAATTTCCAAAATAACCTCAATAACAATGAATTAAACCTTAAAATCAAAGAAGTTTTTCTCAAACTTCGTAAAACATCAACTTTTGCAATTTAGGTCCGAATGACGTCAAATGACATCTATGTTCACCAAATTTCATAGGATCGTCTTAAATCCTATATAAGACCTGTACCGGGTGCTGGAACCAAAATACGGGCTCGATACCATCATGTTCTAATCAAATTTCATTTCAAATTCCTTTAAACAAAATTTCAGAAAATAATTTTCTTTAAAAATTTATTTCTCGGGCTTGGGACCTCAGAATTCCATTGCGAGCATGCGCCCAAGTTTCATATTTTCCAACGGACCCTTCAGGACCGTCAAATCACGGGTCCGGGTCCGTTTACCCAAAACATTGACCGGAGTCAAATTTATTCATTTTACAGTCAAAACGTATCATTTTTCGCAGATTTTCATATTTAAGCTTTCCGGCAACATGCTCGGACTGCGCACGCAAATTGAGGTGATTCTAAGTGAGGATTTCAAGGCCTCAGAAACACGGGATTCAATTCAAAAGCAAGTGATGACCCAAAAGGGTCATCACATTCTCCACCTCTAAAACAACTGTTCGTTCTCGAACGGACATAAGAAGGAAGTACCTAAGTCGGGGAAAAGATGGGGATAACGGCTCTGCATATCGGACTCGGACTCCCAGGTCGATGCCTCAGTGGGTTGACCTCTCCACTGAACACGAACAGAAGGAAAACTCTTCTATCTCAATTGATGAACCTGCCGGTCTAGAATAGCTACCGACTCCTCCTCATAAGAAAAGTCCTTGTCCAACTAGACAATGCTGAAATCTAACACGTGGGATGGATCGACGTGATACTCTGAAGCATGGACACATGAAACACTAGATGCACGGCCGATAAGCTCAGCGGCAATGCAAGCCTATACGCCACCTCTCCCACTCGATTAAGAATCTCAACGGGCCAATGAACCTAGGGCTAAGCTTGCCCTTCTTCCCAAATCTCGTCACGCCCTTCATAGGTGACACTTGAAGCAATATCCTCTCACCAACCGTGAATGCCAAATCTCGAAACTTGCGGTCGGCATAACTCTTTTGCCTAGACTGAGCTGTACGAAGCCTATCCTGAATAATCCTGACCATGTCCAAGGCATCCTGAACCATATCTGTACCCAATAACCGAGCCTCTCCCGGCTCAAACCATCCAACCGGAGACCGACACCGCCTACCATATAAATCCTCATACGGAGCCATCTGAATACTCGATTGGTAGCTGTTATTGTAGGCAAACTCTGCTAAGGGCAAAAACTGATCCCACGAACCTCCAAAGTCAATGACACAAGCTCGGAGCATATCCTCCAAAATCTGAATAGTCCGCTCAGACTGCCCATCCGTCTGAGGATGAAATGCTGTGCTCAACTCAACCCACGTGCCCAACTCTCGCTGAACTGCTCTACAAAAAAACGTGAGGTAAACTGCATACCTCGATCCGAAATGATAGACTCGGGCACACCATGAATATGAACAATCTCCCGGATATAGATGTCAACTAACCTCTCGGAGGAATAGGAGACTGTTATAGGAATGAAATGCGCTGACTTGGTCAGCCTATCAATAATGACCCATATTGCGTCGAACTTCCTCCGAGTCTGCGGGAGTCCAACAACGAAATCCATAGTGATCCACTCCCACTTCCACTCAGGAAGCTCAATCCTCTAGAATAAACCACCAAGCCTCTGATGCTCGTACTTAATCTGCTAACATTTCAAACACTGAGCCACATATGCGACGATATCCTTCTTCATTTTCTGCCACCAATAATGCTGCCGCAATATCACAAAGCAATTGGTCTCTCACCGACCGGAATATAGGCAAGACTGCCCATATTGGCTGACTTCTTACTCAAAGAATCGGCCACTACATTGGCCTTTTCCGGATGATATAAGATGGTGATATCACAATCTTTTAACAACTCTAACTACCTCCTCTGCGTCAAATTCAACTCCTTTTGTCTGAACAAATACTGAAGACTCTTGTGATATGTGAACACCTCACATGCCACACCATACAGATAATTCCTCCAAATCTTCAACACGTGAACAATGGCTGCCAACTCCAAATCATGAACCGGATAGTTCTTCTCATGAATCTTTAACTGCCGCGAAGCATAGGCAATGACCTTGCCATTGTTGATATCCAATTTTTTTCTATATATTTTTCATATGCAAAATACTTTCAAAATAGCATACGTATGCGTATATAAGCATGTCCGAGTGTTTTATTTTTTTTTTCAATTTTTAAAAAAGATTTTAAAATCAATTTATCACCTTATTTTATCAGAAAAACCCAATAATTATTTTCCAAATTATCATTTTTGATAACTCCTTTATTGAATTCTCATATTTATACCAAAATATAGCTAAGGTAATTTTTTCACATTTTTAACAAATTTATTGAGTATTTTTAAAATTAAATTGCACATAATTGCAATTTTTGCCTATTTTAAGATTTAATTGCGTTTACAACTACAAAATTGATTCCAGTATTTTTAATTTAATATTTGTGTATTACTAATTAATTTAGTACCATTTAATTTGTTTTCAAAAATCATTTATTCTTATAAAATAAAAAGGGAAAAAGTGGCTATTTAAATACTAGCCCTAACTATTTCGATTTTAGCCTAAATCAACCCCCCCCCCAATTGACCCCAATTTCAATTTCAAATGGACTGGCCCAATTCCTAAAGTACCCACCCCTGATCCAATTAAGTTAACCCGTCCGGTCCCCCATTAAATCCACGTCGTTGATCAAAATGATCAACGACCACAAACCCTCCCTTCATTTTCTAATCTACCAACACCCTTTAACCCTAAATCAGTTCACCTAACCAGTCGCCTCTGAACTCTCAAACTCTATCGAACATTCCCAAACCCTAACCGCCTCTTACCACCACTTCTACCTTGAAACCCACCTGAATCCATGGCTTCTCAAGTTGTGGGAGTCTCATACCCACCTCTTCTTGCTCCCACGCACCTGATACCTGAAGATTCGAGGCCTGACCTCGAAGGTTTGCACCCAGACCTCTGCCGACTCGAGGTTTCACGGTCATCTCCGGCCTACCATAGTGGTTTGAGCCTGATTCTGACCTCTCCGACTTAGATCGGTGACCTTTCAAAGCCTATCTCACTTATAGGGTTCTTCTGAAACCCTAACCCTTCTAGGTTTTCTCCGATTTATTTAGATCCGTTGTGTATCTGTTCTCTCCTTGAGTTTTCAAATGATTTCCCTAACTTTTCTTTTAAAAACGCTTCATTTCCGATCTAGGGTTTTCTGAAAATGTTTAAGTGTTTCTCTGACTTTCTCTCCTTTTTCTTTTGTGTGTATTTGCCTCTACTGTGTTCTTATGTTTTCCTTCTACCACGTATGTTCTTCTACTATGTTTTTTATACCTCGTTCTTGTATGTTCTTTTACTGTGTTTTCTATACTATATTCTCGTATGCTCTTCTACTATGTTCTAGTATTTACTTCTACCATGTTCCAGTATGTTCTGTCTACTATATTTTTCTACTGTATTCTTAAGTGTTTTTACTATTTTTTCTTCTGTTGAGCCCTGTTTAAGCTTCTTCTAGAAAACCTCTTAAGCATGCTTCTTCTACTGTTCTTATCAGTATTTTCCATTATGTTCTTTGAATCCTTCTACTATGTTTGCATGTTACTTTGCTATCATGTTTTCTCATGAGTTTCTATTGATGAAAGAAGCATGCAAGAGGTTTCAGTTCTGAAACCTCTAAGCCTGTTTCGACTACTTGCCTTCTCATCTCTGTACTTGATTCAAGGTGGAAACCCTAGAATTTGGGGGTTCCGCCAAGTTTGATTTTACGATTTGCCTGAACTAGGGGTCTTATTTCAAAATCCCCAACTCTTTCAGACCAATTCCTCATATGATTCTGATCTTTTTACTAAACCCTTCTACTCTGGATTTTTCTACTAATGTTACAGTGACATGACAATCTTTTCCTTCATGCTTAACATGTCTGTATGCTCCTTATATATGATATATTTCCCTTTAAAGTGGCTTTTAAATTTGTGACTAGTTCATACTTCCCTCTAAATATGGTCTGATTGATTCCCTTTCCATTGTTTGCTGATTTCCCTTAAGTTAAAAACATTTCCTATCTTTTTGACTCGGTTCATTCATACAAAATCCCTGACTGTTGATTTACTGGCTGTTAATTGATTTCCTTACCTTATTTATACAAACCGTGTATTTCAAAAACCCTATCCTTAAATAACTTTTATGTATTCACCCCTAATTGCCTACTTTGCACAAAGTGTTTGATTAATTTTTTTTCTTAATTGGTTTATACCTATTTGAATCTGAATCCCTTAACTAAAGGGAGTCTTGTGTAATTGATTGACAATCAGCTCTTCAATTATCTTACCTTATTTCTACTTGGTTTTTACACTATAAAAGGGCATGACCTTTCTACACTTCAGACGAACAATTCACAATCTCTTCTAAACTCTTACTCACATAATAAAACTCTCTCTTCTTGTCTGCACTGAGGTTTTTACCAGATTACTGCATTTTTCTCTACTTGTTTTTTTGAAACTGGTATGTCCTAATTTCAAATTTCAGCATCTCCACAATGTGTTTACTTACAACTTTCTGTATCTATGTCTACTTTACTACTTCTGCAGAGTTAAATACTTAAACTAAAATGTTGATTCCCTTTTGCTTGTTTCTGCTATGAATCCCTATTCACTATTTCCCTTTTTGTGCTTTGAGTTACAGTTTAAAACATGGAAATATACAAGTTATTGTCTATGGATTGAACTTGACCTCTAAACAATGTGTTCCAGTAGGCTTATGGGTGTGCCAGCATCTCCCATTGTTGGGTTATGCCCACTAGCCTGCTTTTTACCTATTGCAACTCCCCATTCCCTATATCCCTATGTGTGTTGTTTCCTTTTCCCTTTCCCCTTTTCAGAATTCTGCATTTACACTATCTCTTAGTTCCTAAGTTCTGCCCCCCTCTTGTGAGCCTTGCCTTGGGACCTTGAGTTTCCTCTGAACTTGGACACATGAGGGCTGGACCTTCCACACTGCACTTTGACTTAATATGGTGATACATTTGGGTGTAAGCACTGCCCGGAGTTCTTATGAAACTCTTAGGGAACTCTGACATACCCAAGTGGGAGAAAGGCTTTGAAACATGATCTTTGGAGTTGTTTTACTTCATACTTCAGACAGGAAGTCTAAATCAGGCTCTCCTTGGTTGTAATTTTCAATTTCTGATGTATTTTTCTTTATTTTATTTGGACTGTAATAACTTTTGGGGACGGTTAGTGAAAAGGGAAGGGTAAGAATGCATGTAAAAAAGGGTAGATAACTTGCCTATAAGATTCCTGCATTTTTCATATAGCTACCATGCCGATAAGATTTCTACATTTTTTCATATAGCTACCATGCCTATAAGATTTCCTCATTTTTCATATAGCTACCATGCCTATAAGATTTCTGCATTCTCATTTAGTCGCCATGTCTATAAGATTTTCTGCATTCTCATTTAGTTACCACGTCTATAGGAACTTCAGCATTCTCATTTAGATACCATGACTATAGGGACCCTGCACTTTCATGTAGATATCGTGACTTTTGCATATGCATGTAGAGAACATGTCTCTAGGTTCTGAAAATCAACTACAATTAGATGCCATGCCTATAGGGTTTTTGCATTCTTATTATGTCCAAAAGTTTTTTTTTTTAAATCAGCAACACATAGAAAGCATGCCTATAGGAACTATCAACCAAGTCTGAAACGCTTCACTCGCTTATAAGTCTAAAACCAGTAACAACAATGTCTATTGTCTGCAGAATTTATGATCTTTTGTCAAAACTCGTCTTTCCTGAATAACTGACAACTTTTCAAAAATTAGTATACTTCTTCTTTTCTAAAATCAGTAGATATCATGCCTATAGGTTTTCGTCTAACACTTAGGCAAGCCATAGGACAGTTTATAAACTGAATCAGATTTTATTAACTACAACCAGTAGGCAAGCCTAATTCGAGCTTCTTATCTGAAATATGCAATAAATCAGTTTTCCCCAACTTTTAAGTTTAATCAGACCCTAATCAGTACGTGTAAGACATGCTAAACTATTTGCTTTACTTTGATTCAAGGAGGTCTGTTTGAGACTTATTTGCTTATGTGCTTCCCATACTTGCTATATATATATATATATATATATATATATATATATATATATATATATATATATATATATCGCCTTAGTATTTTTACCTTTGAAACCACAAATAAGCCCACCTTCTCCTCCCTTTTAGGAATAGTAGTCCCAAGTACCTCCGGGGCTGATAGGATTGGGGCGGGTAATAGCATGCCATAAGTAAACGAGACCGATCTGCGCTTTAATACCTTAACGGGGTGGGAACGGTAGATATGGATATGATGACCACGCGATAACATCACATGTATCCCCTCACTGAGGAGTGATTACCGGATGTTGTGTGGGGTGATCCATATTATTAATATACCTAGGACCCCCTTCCCTTTGTTTTCTTTGTTTCTTTTAAATCTTTTTTTACCATTTCTTTTAAGAAAATCAACTCTTTTAGTTTCTTTTTCTTACTTTTGTTTATTTGTAACCATTACGTGAAAATCCCCTCTTATTTGAAAGCCTTACTTGCCTACATGTTATTTGTACTTAAAGTCACAACCATAGCCTGGCCGGGAACCACACTAGTGGATCCTGAGGGGTGCCTAACACCTTTCCCTCGGGATAATTTCAAGCCCTTACCCAAATCTCTGGTTTTCTAAATCAAACCTTCTTAGTGTCCTAATGCACTTTAATCATTAGATGACGACTCTTCAATTCAAACCCAATTCCCAAAAGGGAACGAGTTGTCCTCCCAAATGTCATAAATCCAATTTCGCGAGAAAAAGGGGGCGCGACAGCGTGGCGACTCTGCTGGGGATATCTTTTAGGTTTTACCATTTCATGTTATTTGTGACTTTACGCTTCTTTACATGTCTTTATTTAATGCCTTTAAATATTTATTTCCCTCTTCAACTACGAAACTGACTTGGCTCTTTGTTTCTTTCCTTTATTTCTTTTACTACCTTCCTTTACTGCTTTCCTTTATTACTGTTTTAAATTCTGAGGAATTGTTATAATTATTAACATGCAAATACGTGACAACTTGTTTAATTATTGCAACTGCATATTCAACATCATATTCAACTCGTGCCAAATAAAATACCATTGCAACGTTTATAATGAGTGGTTGCGCTCTTCCGATATTATCATCCTTTAATTCCGGCAAAAGCGTATTTGCGGTAAAATCAGTCGATCAACGGTGTAGTCGACGGCTCCGTGCCTTTCCCTCTTGAGTTGTCCGCTCAAGGGTACCAGCCTAAAACCCCCATAGAAACCTTACTTTGTTTAATTGTGCATGCATCATGGTCAAACCTAGCCGAGTCAGTTATGTTGTCCGCATAATGACTCTTTAAGATGATAGCCTTATCCAAAGTCCACTGGGTTTCACAAAAACCCAAACGGACACTATCACGTTTTGGGCATTTATTTGGAAAACTAAATGTTTTTATGCCAATTATTGGTATTTAATAGTCAAGTCTGGTGGGGGTAAGGGCCTAACCCTTTTGTCTTGCAAAAACATGAGGCACGAAGTCCCCAGATTCGGCATGGTCACAAACATCCACCCAAGGTTTCTAAGCTGGTGGGAGGATTCTTTATTCCAGTGATCAGACTCTTATCCGGAAATACCTAGGAAATCTACCTTCCCTCCTAGAGGTCCAACCCAACAATAAAATCATAGAAGCTACTACTCTATTATAGGATTGTGATAGGTCTGTGTTTCGCTTCGGAGAGATTGAGATGACACCCCTGCTAGAGGAAATAGAAGGATTGCCTGGTATACTATGGGAGACCCCAGGTTTGTTAATGCCGGAAAATTGCAAGGGTAGAGGTTTTCTCAAAATGATGGGCCTAAAGAAGAATCCAGACTTGACATGTTTAAAGGAGTCCTACATTCCCTTTGATTATTTGTAAGAGAGGTACGATCACAGCAAATCCTATCGTACATATTCGGATGAGTTCGCCCTTACATCGTAGGGGCATATTCACAGAAGGGTCTTTATCTTCATGTTCTGCTTATTAGGGATGATAGTGTTTCCAATGAAGAAAGCAAGGATCCACACCAGGCTAGCCATGGTTACCAAAACTTTGATAGAGGGAATTGGTGGACAACCATTTAGCATAGTACCCATGATCATCGCAGAGATATATCGAGCCTTGGAAAAGTGTCAACAAGGAGCCCCACACTTCGAGGGCTGCAACTTGCTACTCCAGCTCTGGCTCATGGAGCGTCTTCAAAGGGGTGAATATCGACAACAGATTCAGCACAGAGACTGGGATGATCATATAGCCTTCCATCAACCAAGGCAAATGAACTACATGCCCAACATGTTTGCTCAACCAGAAGATGCCAAGGGGTGGGTGAAGCTGTTTGAAAATCTAACTGAGGATCAAATACAATGTATGTTCGAGTGGTTCCCTACTGAAGAGTTCACCGCCCCATCCAGGCACGCACCATTTCTGATATTGATCGGCTTGAGAGGAACCTACCCTTATGTCCCTCTCCAAGTTATGAGACAGGCTGGTAGGAAGCAGGTTATATCAAGGGTCGACAATATGAGTCACTTCCGGGCTGACTTCCAAGCTGATGATAGTCCTTATAAGTGTCAAGCTCAGCATATGTGGCATTGCAAGATCATCATGGGAAGAGATACTATCGAACCAGACAGATACCATGTTGGCTGCATCCCATACTATTCAGGCTGGCTAGAGGTTAATCACAATGGTCTGGGCCAACCCGGGTTTGTTTGAGGTCACAGAATCATTGATGAAAGGGCTGAAGCACATGTCAAATACAACCAACTGCACAAGAGGATTCGGAAATGTGAAAGAGAGCACCGCGAGATTCAAGAAGCCCACCAAAAACTTATTGAAGAGTGGAAAGACATGGCTGTTAGTGCCAACAAACGATTAGGATACCTGGAACGAGGTTTAGTGGAGCTGGAAAGGAAGTTTCTCAAGAGGATCGAGGACTGCCAAAATGCTGAAGGAAACGAGGGTGGACACCTGGCCAGAGCCTACCTGCTGCTGGGACTTCGCGAGCTGGTGAAGCTGTTCGATAGAGCCAAAGATCCCGAGTCTGGGGAAGGTCCTTCTGGAACCAAATAGATAGGAGTTTTCTTTAACTTTATGAAATGTAATAAGGCCAATGGCCACTGGTGACATTTTATTTTCTTATTATTTAGTATCGTTTTGGGATTCATCTACTTTTATCAATAAAATGAGGCATTTAGCATTCTAAGTTCTCCAAATCAATTTGTCGCTAGGCCTACCTCGGGCACAACGAGGCTCCCAAATTAGGACGTGATTTACATTCTTGCACTATGTGTTTAAATATCGCAACACTTTCTTATGATCCTCACTGACTTGTTACCTTTTTGTTTTTACTTTTTGTTTATTTACTCCCCTCCCCAAAGGTTTGTTCGTGCACTCTGGCATCGTCATCTCATTCCACAAGATCAAAGGGTCCTCCACTCACTCCTCCTCCTAGTCCTATAAGAAGTAGGAAAAAAGGAAATATGGAATATTTGAACAACACCAGAAAGGAAAACTCAACTGAACAGGTAGAGGTCACTCATGGTGCTCAGGTTTCCAAAGAAAGTGTGTCCCCACTCGAGCAGAAACAGGTGAAATTTCAGGAGGAACTTGATCAGGTTCGGAATCTGGCAGACTTGTCATTTTCCCTCACCACTCTGGATATCAATTTTCCAAATACTCAGAACCCCCACGCCTCCACAAAACATCCCAAAACCACAAAACCATCCCACTCCTCACCACCACTGCAATACTTGCCACACTCCACTACTCATCCCAGAACCTCTGAATTCCACAAATGACCATTTCCACCATAACAACCCCATCTATGTGGAAACCATGCCACCCTCCACCCAACCTGTCTCAAGCACACCCAAGTCTGATGATAAAGACTCACTCATCAGGAACCTGGCTGCGAAACTCAAGAGATTGACTAGTCGAATTCAGGGTGTCGAAGGAAGTAAGGGGATGGAAGGGTTGAACTATGAAGATATTTGCATACAACCGGATGTCGAACTGCCCGAGGGGTACAAACCTCCTAAGTTTGATATGTTTGATGGTACAGGGGATCCGAGAGTCCACTTGAGAACATACTGTGACAAGCTGGTCGGAGTAGGGAAAGACAAAAGGATTCTCATGAAGCTTTTCATGAGGAGTTTGAAGGAAGATGCTCTGTCTTGGTACATTAGCCAAGACCCGAAGAAATGGTCGAACTAGGTGAGTATGGCGTCTGAATTTATGGGCAGGTTCAGGTTCAACACATAAAATGCACCAGATGTGTTCTACATCTAGAACTTAAAGAAGAAACCCACGAAAATATTTCGCGAGTATGCCACTCGCTGGAGATCGGAAGCTGCTAAGGTCAGACCTACTTTAGAAGAAGAACAAATGAACAAGTTTTTCGTCCATGCTCAAGTCCCGTAGTACTATAAAAGGCTGATATTGATTGAGAGCTAGAAATTTTCCGACATCATCAAGCTAGGGGAAAGGATCGAGGAAGGCATCAAAAGTGGTATGTTTACCAACTTTGAAGCTTTGCAAGCTACCAATAAGGCTTTACAGTCTGGTGGTGCATCCAAGAAAAGGAACGTAGGTGCCGTAATGGTTGCACAAAGATCCAAATCCCTTATCAAATACAAAGCCTATCGGATACCTCCACTCACATATCAGCCTACCCTGAATTACCAAGCACCTCACCCTCTTACCAAACTCCATGACCTACTTACCAATCACCCCCACCTCCTACATATCAACCTACTTCACCCAGATATTTCCAACTCGCACATGTCTACCAAGACTACAATGCTCAGCCATCCCACTATCAATCACCTCCCACACATCAAAACTTTCCTAGACATCGACCAAATTTCGACCGCAGACCCCCCAAACAGTATATCGCCATTGCTGAACCGATTGACTAGCTGTACGAAAGGCTTAAAGCTACTGGTTATTTCACCCCTATCCCTGCTATAACCCCTGAAAATCCTTCTCAGTGGGTCAATCCAAATAAATCATGTGCATACCATTCCGACATGAAGGGACATACCATTGATGAATGCCGCTCTCTAAAAGATAAGATCCGGACTCTGATCGATAACTTGATCATTGTAGCAAATGAGCCTACTCCGAATGTCCGCAACAATCCTCTGCCGGACCATAAGGGTGGAGGTGTTCACATTATTGAAATAGAGGGTGATTAGGATCCCAATGGATCGATCGATTTAATCACAGAAGGTGACGAACCAAAAAAGCTGATAGTCACCCTCAATTCGATCGTAGTCCAGACTCAGCCTTCTAGGGATACCGAGGTAAATATGTATGTACCACTTGAATTTGAAGCACCACCCCCTACAAAGATGCCAACACCAATTGAAGTCGAGTTTGGGTCTCCAGCAAATGCACTCGCACCGTTTGAAGTTGAGGTTTTACCCTCCAAAATACATGCTCTGTTCCGAGTAAAGGTGCCCATCCCAGTAACAATGTCGGTTGTAATACCATTCCATACAAATTCAATACCTTGGGATTACATATCCGAGGCGAGAAGGAAAGGGAAAGCTAAATTATGGAAAATAGTTGCGGCACAGGGTATGATAAGAACCGGCAGGGTTTATACTCCAGAGCATTTATCTGAGTTGAGTAAGTAGGCCTCTGGTCAGCCGACCATCACTAAAACCGGTCCTGATGATCTCTGGAGAAAGATACAAGCCAAGGAATACTCAGTCATTGATCAGCTGAACAAAACACCGGCACAGATTTCTATCCTAGCTTTGTTGCAAAGTTCCGACATACATAAGAATGCCTTGTTGAAGATGTTGAGTGAGGCATATGTACCAAGAAACATCACTGGATGAGAAATGGAAAACATGGTAGGGCAGGTATTGGAAAGTCACAAGATCACTTTTCATGAAGATGAGCTGCCACCAGAAGGGTTGAGTCACAACAAAGTGTTGCACATTACCGTGCAATGCGAAGATTATTTTATCACTAGGGTCCTGATTGATGGAGGGTCCAACCTCAATATTTGTCCATTGGTAACACTCAAAACATTGGGGAAGGGACTGCAGGAGATCAAGGAAGGGGCCATCAACGTCAAAGCTTTCGACGGTTCCCAAAGATCTACCATTGGGGCGTTGGTTGGAATCATTCGCTCCTTTCCGTTTTTTCATTGTCCGCCTCCGCCCGAACAGATACGCATTAACCCACCTGAAATAAGGTAAAATCCTTCTTTCCAACCCTTTGTACGAGACTCCTTTCTTCGTACAAATGCTCGTAAGCGAAAGAGACCTTCCTTTGTTCATGTCAGCAGGATCAGCCAGTGTCCCCGTGTGTAAAGCCCTTTCCTGAAAGAGGTCGAATACTTCTTGTCCCATTCATACTACTGTTGGCTTATGTGCTATGTCTAGCAATTAGCCTATGTTTGCAAATGGGGCCTACTTGGTTCGATGTTGATTTTCAAGTTATAGACGTGCTGGCATCTTACAAATTGCTATTGGGACGGCCATGCATTCATGCCGCTGGGGCTGTAGCATCGACATTGCATCAGGCGGTGAAATTTGAGTGGAACAACCAAGAGGTGATCATTCACGGCGACGATAGCAATCCCATATACAATCGCCAAACCATCCCAGCGATTGGGGGAAGGAGAAGGATAAGCGGGGAAACCTATCACCGTATCGAGCGAGTCAATGTCGTCGACAAAGACAAGTGGTGGGAAAACAAAATTGAGAGCACACTAAATTGGTACGGATATGAACCTAGCAAGGGACTTGGCAAGAACCTCCAAGGAATCGCCAAGCCTATCAAATTGAAGAAACATGGCACCACTTTTGGTCTGGGATATGAGTATAATTGGGAGGAATTCAACAACTGGTCACCACCATGGCACGGTCTATACTACCTGCTAGAGCAGCCAATACCACATTTGGAGCAGACTTTCCAGCCAGTCGATGTTATCTATGGGTCGGAAGAAGAGGAAGCACTGGCAGCAGTAAGGAATTTGTTCTTAAAAGATAATGACATGGATTGTTGTGTCATTTTCGAGGAGAAGGGGGAGGAAGGCCCTTCCATACAAGCCGTAAGCCGAGGAGCATGCCTCAACAATTGGATCATCAGAACCACCAGAGCCCAGAAAGCCTCGGGGTAGCAAGGCTGAACAAAGCATCATACACTATCTTTTATTTTTACTAGTTGATTTTCCTTTCGCATTTTTGAATTTTTGCAATAAGATCTTCCAATGTTCAAAACAATTATGAAATTTATCAAAGCATTTCTGTTTCCTTACAAATCTTACTCTTATTATTTTCTCTCATTACTTTACTTATACAACATTACTATTACCTATCTTGATGAACCAATGACTATGACATGCAACGAGACAACACAACAAACGGACATAGATTCAGAGAAAGAGGATATACTGGAAGAGATTGTTAAAGAAGTCGAGAATTTTGAGAACAGACCTAAATCCAACCTGGACGAGACCGAGATTGTTAACCTGGGAGATGCAGAAAATATCAAAGAAACTCGGATCAACATTCATTTGTCACCGTCTGAAAAGGAAGAGTACACAGAATTTCTAAGGGAATATGGGGACATTTTCTCCTGGTCATATGATGGCATGAATGGTTTGAGCACATCTATTGTGGCCCACAAACTGCCAACTGATCCAACATGTCCATCGGTAAAATAGAAGCTCAGAAAGTTTAAACCCGACATGAGTCTGAAAATTAAAGAAGAAGTCACTAAGTAGGTCAAAGCTAAGGTTCTCAGGGTAGTAGAATATCCAACATGGTTAGCCAATATTGTGCCGGTGCCGAAGAAGGATGGGAAGGTCAGAGTCTGTGTCAACTACCGGGATCTCAATTGGGCTAGTCCAAAGGACGACTTCCCCTTGCCGAACATACACATCCTGATCGACAATTGCGCCAAGCATGAGTTGCAATCATTTGTAAATTGCTTCGCTGGATATCATCAGATCTGGATGGACGAAGAAGATGCTGAGAAAACGGCTTTCATTACGCCGTGGGGGATGTACTGCTACAAGATGATGCCATTCGGGTTAAAGAATGCAGGGGCCACCTATATGAGGGCCATGACTATTATCTTCTATGATATGATACACAAGGAGATTGAGGTGTATGTAGATGATGTCATCATAAAGTCCAAGAAAGCCACTAACCACATAGAAGATTTGAGGAAGTTCTTCAACATACTGAGAAGATACAACCTGAAACTGAATCCCGCAAAATGTGTATTTAGGGTTCTTGCCGGAAAACTACTTGGGTTCATTGTGAATCACCGAGGGATAGAATTGGATCCATCTAAGGTCAAAACTATTCAAGAACTGCCATCGCCAAAGAACAAGAAGGACGTAATGAGCTTCCTAAGAAGACTTAACTACATCAACCGGTTCATAGCACAATCTACGGTCATGTGTGAGCCGATCTTTAAGATGTTGAAGAAGGACACCGCTACCACATGAACTGTTGATTGCCAAAAAGCTTTCGACAGAATCAAGGAATACCTATCAACACCACCAGTCTTAGTTCCGCCTGAGCCGGGTAGACCTCTATTACTCTTCCTTGCAGTATTGGATAGAGCGTTTGGTGTGTTCTGGGGTAGCATGATGAAACAGGGAGGAAGGAGCAGGCCATCTATTACCTCAGTAAGAAGTTCACCCCGTACGAGGCTCGGTATTTTCTGTTAGAGCGCACCTGTTGTGCTTTGACTTGGGTAGCTTAGAAGTTGAGGCACTACTTCTGTGCCTATACTACATTTCTCATATCAAGAATGGATCCCTTGAAGTACATCTTTCAGAAGCCCATGCCCACTGGCAAGCTGGCCAAGTGGCAAATCCTGTTGAGTGAATTTGACATTGTCTACATGACTCAGAAAGCAATTAAAGGACAGGCACTAGCAGATCACCTTCTTGAAAATCCCGTGGACGGAGAATACAAACCCCTGAAACATATTTTCCTGATGAATAGGTATCATTCATAGGAGAAGACATTGCAGAATCCTATGATGGTTGGAGAATGTTTTTCGATAGAACAACAAATTTCAAAGGAGGTGGCGTAGGAGCAGTCCTAGTATCAGAAATCGGTCAACATTATCCAGTGTCTTCCAAACTCAGGTTCCCCTGCACCAATAATATGGGCGAGTAAGAAGCCTACATCTTAGGTCTTAAGATGGACATTGACATGAACATCCAAGAGTTGCTAGTAATTGGGGATTCAGACTTGCTTATACATCAGGTCCGAGAAGAATGGGCGACCAAGAACTCCAAGATACTCCCTTATCTGCATCATGTGCAGGAGTTGAGAAAGAGGTTCACAAAGACAGAATTCCAGCATGTTCCTAGGGTCCAAAATGAATTCGACGATGCACTGGCTACCCTATCATCCATGATACAACATCTAGACAAAAATTTCATTGATCCCATTCGGGTAAAAATCTATGATCAGCCTGTTTACTATGCTCATGTCGAAGAAGAAGCAGACGGAAAGCCTTGGTTTCATGATATCAAGGAATACTTGGCAAAAGGAGAATACCCAGAGCTTGTAAATGCTATTCAGAAGCGCACGCTTCGGAGGTTATCCAACAATTTCTTTCACAGCAGAGGAATCCTGTATAGGAGGACTCCTGATTTGGGATTAATAAGGTGTGTGGACGCAAAGGAAGCATCCAGGCTATTAGAGGAAATTCATGTAGGGACCTGCGGTCCACATATGAACGGCTTTGTTTTAGCAAAGAAAATACTCCAAGCTAGTTACTTTTGGATGACTATAGAAACAGACTGCATACAGTATGTCCAAAAGTGCCACCGCTGCCAGATACATGCAGACATGATAAAGATCCCTCCAAATTAGCTTAATGCAACAAGCTCGTCGTGGCCGTTCGCCGCCTAGGGAATAGATGTTATCGGACCAATCGAACCCGCCGCATCAAACGGGCACAGGTTTATCCTAGTAGCAATTGATTATTTCACCAAATGGGTTGAAGCAGCATCTTACAGGATAGTGACTAAGAAAGTCATGGCGGAGTTCGTCCGCGACCGTATCATGTGTTGGTTCGGAATTCCAGAGTCAATCATTACTGATAATGGCTCCAACCTCAAAAGTGATTTGATGAAATCCATGTGTGAAACCTTCAAGATCAAACACAAGAATTCTATAGCCTACATACCTTAGATGAACGGAGCTGTATAGGCCGCCAACAAGAATATCAAGAAGATACTAAGAAAAATGATAGAGAAGCATAAGCAGTGGCACGAGAAGCTATCATTTGCTTTATTAGGATACTTGCACCACAGTCTGCACATCAACAGGAGAAACCCCCTACATGCTAGTATATGGTACAGAAGCGGTCATTCCCGCTGAAGTGGAAGTCCCTTCCTTGAGGATCATACAGGAAGCATAACTCGATGATGCAGAGTGGGTGAAGAGTCATTACGAGCAACTGGCTCTTATAGATGGAAAAATAATGAATGCAGTTTGCCATGGTCAGCTTTATTA
This sequence comes from Nicotiana tabacum, assembly GCF_000715075.1. Taxonomy (NCBI): domain Eukaryota; kingdom Viridiplantae; phylum Streptophyta; class Magnoliopsida; order Solanales; family Solanaceae; genus Nicotiana; species Nicotiana tabacum. The sequence goes on from NC_134084.1 coordinate 30,695,954, forward strand.
GAACAGAATATCCAGAGCCTTCAACAAAAGAGTCAAGCCGAGACAGTTCACACCGGGGTAGCTGGTGTTAAAGAAAATCTTTTCACATCAAGATGAAGCCAAAGGGAAATTCTCTCCCAACTGGCAGGGTCCGTACATGGTTCACCGGGTTATAACAAGAGGAGCCCTCATACTTGCAGAAATAGATGGAGAAGTCTGGCCAAAGCCGATCAATTCAGACGCAATCAAGCGATACTATGTGTAACCTTTATGCTTTCTTTTATGATGTAATTTGAACTATGCCTGACCTAATTCCCGTTTAAGAGAGAATACATAGGCAGCCCTATGCGTTCGATCACAATACAATAAAATTTCCATTTCCCCTGCTATTGGAAACTGGGGCAGAATTTTGAGGAGGACCCTCAAAATTCCGGAGTAAGAGAAGTTGTAATGTCTTGAACCATGTCGCAGTCGTCGGTTCATCTAAAGAGAACTATTCTTAATTATGTACTTATTTTATGCTTTTACTAAATCATACATGTTTATTACTAAAATTTCCTTGTTTAGCAACTCTACCCCAGCGATATATACAGTATCGCCGGATCAAAACCGAGCAGGTCAAGCAAAGTTAGTGGGGATACGAACTAACCTTTCCCCCTTTACAAACTCACGATTTTTCTTTGGATGCAGGCACTTGAGTTGCAGAATCATCAAATATACTATACGCTCACTCACAAAGTTCAGGAATACAACTCTCCGAACCGTTGCACTTGCTCGCAACTACTATCCGCACAACAGTGTCCCCAACAATCACGATACCGCAATCCGCTATCAGCTAAGAAAACTCTATTGCCATTTGCCATTTTTACTTCCGGCATAAGGCTACCATTCTGCCTTCCGAGGTTAAGCTCTACCTCCATCTGCTTTCTCTGCACTGCATAAGGCTACCATTCTGTCTTCCGAGGTTAAGCTCTACCTCCATCTGCTTTTTCTGCATTGCATAAGGCTACCATTCTGCCTTCCGAGGTTAAGCTCTACCTCCATTTGCATTCTCTACATTGCATAAGGCTACCATTTTGCCTTCCGAGGTTAAGCTCTACTTCCATATGCATTCTCTATATTGCATAAGGCTACCATTCTGCCTTCCGAGACTAAGCTCTGTCTCCATATGCATTCTCTGCATTGCATAAGGCTATCATTCTCCCTTTCGAGGTTAAGCTCTACCTCCATCTACATCCTTTGCATTGCATAAGGCTACTATTCTGCCTTCCGAGGTTAAGCTCTACCTCCATCTGCATTCTCTGCATTACATAAGGCTACCATTCTGACTTCCGAGACTAAGCTCTGTCTCCATCTGCATTCTTTGCATTGCATAAGGCTACCATTATGCCTTCTGAGGTTAAGCTCTACCTCCATCTGCATTCTCCGCATTGCATAAGGCTACCATTCTGCCTTCCGAGGTTAAGCTCTACCTCCATCTGCATTCTCTGCATTGCATAAGGCTATCATTCTGCCTTCCGAGGTTAAGCTCTACCTCCATCTTGCATGGCTGAAAGATCGCAACTTCATTTACATCTTGTATGGCTGAAAGATCGCCACTTCATTTACATCTTGCATCGGCTGAAAGATCGCCACTTTATTTACATTTTGCATTGGCTAAAAGATTGCCACTTCGTTTCCATATTGCATCGCTGAAAGATCGCCACTCCATTTACATCTTGCATCGGCTGAAAGATCGCCACTTTATTTACATTTTGCATTGGCTAAAAGATCGCCACTTCATTTACAACTTGCATGGCTGAAAGATCGCCACTTCATTTACATTTTGCATTGGCTAAAAGATCGCCACCTTATTTACATTTTGCATTGGCTGAAAGATCGCCACCTGCCACATCTCATAGGCTGAAAGATCGCCAAATCATCCAAAGGCGTCATTGCGGAGGCACCATTTTCATAGCCCGAGAACGCCATGCCATGGCCTGAGGACCCCTTTTATCTTTTGCATATCATTATTTAAAGGCGTCATAGTTCAGAGGCATCATTCTCATATCCCGAGAGCACTATTTCATGGCCTACGAATCCTTATTATACGCTTCATGGCCCAGGACGTCATGGTGTGAGGACATCATCCTAACCGTCCAAAGACAACATTCATGGTCCGATGGGAACTTGCATCATGTTTAAATTTCTGCACAATACATTGTTTATTTGCAGGTAAACCGGCGAGCAACGGCCATCTCAGCAGGATCGATCCTACTCTAGTTCCTGCAACCCCATTAGGCCTTAACCATCTAGCCCAACCTAAACATTGCGTTAGTTCTTGGAAAATCTCCATCGGCATATTCCTCTAACGGTTCCTGGACTACATATGGCCTGATTCCTGTAAGACTAGGGATATGTAGGCAGCTCAAGAGCCAAGGCTCGGTCAAATTCTTCAAACCATTCTGTTCGGTCAAAATTGGCCATCATATCTTTACCCGATAACTCTTTCATCCTTCCCGGGTAAAGAGGGGCAGTTGTTGATATCCAATTTTTCATATGCAAAATACTTTCAAAATAGAATATGTATGCATATATAAGCATGTCCAAGTGTTTTATTATTTTTCCAATTTTTAAAAAAGATTTTTAAATCAATTTATCGCCTTATTTTATCAGAAAAAACCAATAATTATTTCCCAAATTATCATTTTTGGTAACTCCTTTATTGAATTATCATATTTATACCAAAATATAGCTAAGGTAATTTTTGCACATTTTTTACAAATTTATTGAGTATTTTTAAAATTAAATTGCACATAATCGCAATTTTAGCCTATTTTAAGATTTAATTGCGTTTATAATTACAAAATTGGTCCCAGTATTTTTAGTTTAATATTTGTGTATTATTAATTTAGTAATTTTAATTTGTTTTCAGAAATCACTTTACTATTCTTATAAAATGAAAAGGGAAAAAGTGGCTATTTAAATACTAGCCCTAACTATTTCGATTTTAGCCTAAATCAACCCCCCAATTGACCCCAATTTCAATTTCAAATGCACCGATCCAATTCCTAAACTACACACCCCTAATCCAATTAAGTTAACTCATCCGAACCCCCATTAAATCCAGGCCGTTGATTAAAATGATCAACGGCCACAAACCCTCCTTTCCTTTTCTAATCTACCAACACCCCTTAACCCTAAATCAGTTTACCTAACCAGCTGCCTCTGAACTCTCAAACTCTCTCGAACATTCCCAAATCCTAACCGCCTCTTACCACCACTTCTACCTTGAAACCCACCGGAATCCATGGCTTCTTAGGCTGTAGGAGTCTCACACCCACCTCCTTTTGCTCCCACGCACCTGATACCTAAAGATTCGAGGCCTGACCTCGAAGGTTTGCACCCAGACCTTTGCCGATTCCGGCCTTGCTCCGGCCAACCATGGTGGTTTGAGCCTGATTTCGACCTCTCCGACTCAGATCGGTGACCTTTCAAAGCCTATCTCACTTCTAGGGTTCTTCTAAAACCCAAACCCTTCGAGGTTTTCTCGGATTTCTTTAGATCCATTGTGTATCTGTTCTCTCCTTGAGTTTTCAAACGATTTCCCTAACTTTTCTTTCAAAAATTACTTTCAAAACCGCTTCGTTTCCGATCTAGGGTTTTCTGAAAATGTTTAAGTGTTTCTCTGACTTTCTCTTCTTTTTCTTGTGTGTATTTGCCTGTACTGTGTTCTTATGTTTTCCTTCTACCACGTATGTTCTTCAACTGTGTTTTCTATACCCCGTTCTTGTATGTTCTTCTACTGTATTTTTTATACTATGTTCTCGTATGCTCTTCTACAATGTTCTAGTATTTTCTTCTACTATGTTCCATTATGTTCTGTCTACTATATTTTTCTATTGTATTCTTAAGTGTTTTTACTATTTTTTCTTCTACTGAGCCCTGTTTAAGCTTCTTCTAGAAAACCTCTTAAGCATGCTTCTTCTACTGTTCTTATCAGTATTTTCTATTATGTTCTTTGAACCCTTCTACTGTGTTTGCATGTTACTTTGCTATCATGTTTTCTCATGAGTTTCTGTTGAATAAAGAAGCATACAAGAGGTTTCAGTTCTGAAAACTCTGAGCCTGTTTCGACTACTTGCCTTCTCATCTCTGTACTTGATTCAAGGTGGAAACCCTAGAATTTTGGGCTTCCGCCAAGTTTGATTTTACGATTTGCCTGAACTAGGGGTGTTATTTCAAAACCCTCAACTCTTTCAGACCAATTCCTTGTTTTCATATGATTATGACCTTTTTACTAAACCCTTCTACTCTGGATTTTTCTACTAATGTTACAGTGACATGACAATTTTTTCTTTCATGCTTAACATGTTCTTATGCTCCTTATATATGATAGACTTCCCTTTAAAGTGGCTTTTAAATTTGTGGCTAGTTCATATTTCCCTCTGAATATGGTCTGATTGATTCTCTTTCCATTATTTGCTGATCTCCCTTAAGTTAAAAACCTTTCCTATCTTTTTAACTCGGTTCATTCATACAAAATTCCTGACTGTTGATTTACTGGCTGTCAATTGATTTCCTTACCTTATTTATATAAACCGTGTATTTCAAAAACTCTGTCCTTAAATAACTTTTATGTATTCACCCCTAATTGCCTACTTTGCACAAAGTGTTTGATTAATTTCTTTACTTAATTGGTTTATACCCGTTTGAATCTGAATCCCTTAACTAAAGGGAGTCTTGTGTAATTGATTGACAATCAGCTCTTCAATTATTTCTTACCTTATTTCTACTTGGTTTTTACACTATAAAAGGGCACGACCTTTCTACACTTCAGACGAACAATTCACAATCTCTTCTGAACTCTTACTCACATAATATAACTCTCTCTTCTTGTCTGCACTGAGGTTTTTACCAGACTACTGTATTTTTCTCTACTTGTTTCTTTGAAACTAGTATGTCCTAATTTCAAATTTCAGCATCCCCACAATGCGTTTACTTATAGCTTTCTGCATCTATGTCTACTTTACCACTTCTGCAGAGTTAAATACTTAAACTAGCATGTTGATTCCCTTTTGCTTGTTTCTGCTATGAATCCCGATTCCCTATTTCCCTTTATGTGCTTTGAGTTACAGTTTAAAACATGGAAATATACAAGTTATTGTCTATGGATTGAACTTGACCTCTAAACAATGTGTTCCAGTAGGCTTATGGGTGTGCCAGCATCTCCCATTGTTGGGTTATGCCCACTAGCCTGCTTTTTACCTCTTGCAACTCCCCATTCTCTATATCCCTATGTGTGTTGTTTCCCTTTACCTTTCCCCCTTTCAGAATTCTGCACTTACACTCTCTCTTAGTTCCTAAGTTCTGCCCATCTCTTGTGAGCCTTGCCTTGGGACCATGAGTTCCCTCTGAACTTGGACACCTGAGGGATGACCCTTCCACGCTGGACTTTGGCTTATTATGGTGATACATTTGGGTGTAAGCACTGCCTGGAGTTGTTATGAAACTATTAGGGAACTCTGCCACACCCAAGTGGGAGAAAGGCTTTGAAACATGATCTTTAGAGTTGGTTTACTTCATACTTCAGACAGGAAGTCTGAATCAGGCTCTCCTTGGTTGTAATTTTCAATTTCTGATGTATTTTTCTTTATTTTATTTGGACTGTAATAACTTTTGGGGATGGTTAGTGAAATGGGAAGGGTAACCATGCATGTAAAAAAAGGTAGATAATTTGCCTATAAGATTCCTGCATTTTTCATATAGCTACTATGCCTATAAGATTTCTACATTTTTTCATATAGCTACCATGCCTATAAGATTTTTACATTTTTCATATACCTACCATGCCTATAAGATTTCTGCATTTTTTCATATAGCTACCATGCCTATAAGATTTCTGCATTCTCATTTAGTTGCCATGTCTATAAGATTTTCTACATTCTTATTTAGTTACCACGTTTATAGGAACTTCAACATTCTCATTTAGATACCATGACTATAGGGACCCTGCACTTTAAAAATCGGGGTCTCAAAGAAAGACTTTCCTAAAGAAGTAAAGGAAAATATTTTTGAATTTTTGTTTTTGTTTTTTTCTTTGTGAATATTGTGGTCTAAAGAAAGTCTTTCTAAAGAAGGAAGTAAAGAAAAAATATTATTGGATTTTTTGAAAATTGTGGGCCGGAACCGATGAGGTTTGCCTACGTATCTCACATCCGGTGAGAATAAGACCCGCGTAGTTCGTCACTTTTGACGGAACAGAGAAACATGGCACTTGAATATTTTGTGCTAATTTTGAAATGACCTTGTCTTTTTCTTTTTCCTTTTTTTCAAAATTTCGGCAGAGTTTTAGATTTTTTTTAAATACCTACCTCTCACTTTTGTTTTTTGATTTTTGATTTTTTTCCTCTCTTTTTTTATTTTTTATTTTCTTTCCCTGGTCAACATGAAAGCCGAAACAAACAGCTGCGCAAGTAGCATGTAGGATGCATCAAGATGGCCTTTTTTTATTTGGGTACACCTGCCCTAGACGGACCCAACCCTTGTGTTGAGTCCCCAAAGTCAGATGCACGTGATGCAAACAAACGTTCTTACTAGGGATCCGGCATGAGGCTTAGTTATTCTAGGTTTAATACCTTGGTATATTGTTCTAGACTTGGTGTACCTGAGCGGACAACTCGAGTCGAGGGAGGGCTACGTATTGGGAACCAAAAGGTCATCCGACTTTGTAACTTATCCGAGCCTCTTTCCAATTTAAGGTATGACACTAACAGAGGAGGAGTCACGTAGCGTGCACTTCCCCGAAGATGAAAAGAGAAGGGTTTCATAACAGTTTATATACAGTTCAAATAATATCAAACCGGTAAACAGCGACATTTAGCACATTAGGCCCAAACATATAATAAAATCAGATAAAAGCCAAATATAACAGTTATTCTAAGCTCAAATTCTTGAACCCTGAAGCAAAAGTTCTGGGTTATAGATCCCCAGTAGAGTCGCCAGAGCTGTCACACCTCCTTTTTTACCACCCGAAAGGTATATGGGGAGTTTTTCCAATTAAAGTGACATTATTCGAAATGAGATTATTTTATTTAATTTCTTTAGATTCGCCACTAAGGATAGTTTATTTGGTGTCCCAAGTCACCGATTTATTTTAAAATCCCAAATCGAAGAAATTTCGACTTTACTTTATAAGTATGCGAACTAGAAATTCTAAATAAGGAATTTTGTTAACCCGGGAGAAGGTGTTAGGCATTCCCGGGTTCCGTGGTTCTAGCACGGTCGCTTAAACTATTAAAATTGACCTATTATCTGATTTATGACATGTTTTAAACCTATGGTGCATTTTTAGCTTTTAGCCGCTTTTAATATTTCGGGAAAATTCAAGGTTATTTAAAACACATCGTAAGCCACGCTACATGAAATGCACCCGTGGTTCACGACACGTTATATTTAACCTTGTTGGAAAATAGAACCGGGTCACATGAAATGTACACCTGGATTTTAGTATATTTATCTTATTATTATTATTATTCCAAATTATGGCAGGGTCACATGAAATGCATACCCGAGCCCCTTTAATCTACTTTGACGTAGTTCGGTTGAAGAATAGCAACCCAATTTCTATACTGTGACAAAATCATGTTCAGCTATAACCAATTCAAATAACATGCGAGTAGATAACTACATGACCAAACTCAAAAATTGAGACAATAACCAAACAAATCAGAGAACCAAATCACCAAACAAACGATTAACATTCAGCTAGAATAAAATGAGTAAAGGATTGAAGAGTTGAACCTCAATGAGAACGAGAACCTTTTCGACCTGAATTAGATATGAGCTGAACATAACCCTTGAACTCGAAGCAGAACTACCACGAACTGACAAACCGAAGCACACTCCGATTCAGAATTCCAACACAAACTTAACGACATAACTCGAACTAGCAACTTTAATTTGGTAAAAACTCAAGCAGTGACATAAATAACCAAATCTGAAATAGCAATTTTCCTTGAATAGCAAAATGAAGCAAGTCGACTACAAACTTTGAGTGTGAAAACTGAACGAGAAAAACAACAACAAGGATCTGAGGCGACACACAACCACGATCAGAACTCGGAATTCTCGGACTTGGACTCCCACTTCCTCAAACGCCCCTATTCTTATCCTCCGTATCGGCATCTATTGATGTACTCGGACATGATATCAACCATCGTGGACTAACGCCAACTTTTGGATGATCAATTCAGCTTGGTACACAAATCAGATGTGGTGTTTTATGCGAGCTCGAGTCTCTCTTTTCCCTCAACAGAAACGTCTCGCTATTTTATATAAAGAGTGGTCAGTGATTGATTAGTACTAGTTGGAATAAAACTTGACATCAACATTTGCAATTAAGTGGGTGAATTGGTAAATGAACTTGGATTTTCTCAGTCTAAACCTTTGAGAAATCTTGTGCAATGTATGGATGGGCCGACAATATCATTATTTTGGGCAGCTACTATAGGATGTTAATTGCTTCTATCTTCTTATGAAAAACATCACTGAAGATGGCAGTCATGTAGGATTTATTGGAGAAGAAAGTTTTCAAAGACGGCAAGCTGATCCTAACGGCTGTGTCCTTGTGCATTTTCAGCTCATTTCCATGGAGTGTATTGCGGCTGATATTTTGGGGTTGTGTCTAGGTCTTAGGTCATTAGGGTATAGGTCCTTTTATAGTCTAAGTCTAGGGTTATAGGGGTATTGGGCTTTGGAATTATGGGCTAGGTCCGAAAATCATGCCTAAAAATGGGTCGTTTGAGCCCAAATTTATTCTTTCACCGCGAACGAGACTAAAAATACGATCTCATTTATTAATTAATCCTACTTAAGTAAAATAACTATTAAAATAAGACTGATCATTAAAATAAACTATTTTTTGGTATTTTTCAAGATTAAAAATGACTACAAAACATTAATGAAACTATTTTTGTAATTTCATTTTTCTTGTAATAAAATAAAGTAAAAGAGTCAAAATTAGTTGAAATAGCGATATTAGGCCTAAATTAAATATTTACATGCTAAAATATAAAAAATCTTGGGGAGGGTAAAAAATCACATGTCTACAGTGATGGCACCTCTCATGAAGACAAGGCCAGCCGACACACTCCCAATTCATTTTTAAGCAATTAAAATAATACAAATTAAGTCTTTAACATAATAATAATCCCAAAATAGGGTGAAATAGTACATTTGCGGAATAGATATAGCCCGACATCGGGGTGTCACCAGTCATGAGCATCTACTAACCGATTTGTAATAGGAAGAGTCTACATAGACTATTACAGAACTAAAACAAGAGAAAATAAGATAGAGGGAGAAGCACTGGGCTGCGAACGTCGAGCAGCTACCTAGTGAATCTCCGAATCCGCCTGAGCTGGAATAATCAACACTCGCTAGCGGGACCTAAAGCGCCTGAATCTGCACACACAGTACAGGGAGTAAAGTGAGTACTCCAACTTAGAGAGTAATAACAATAAATGAAGGTTGAGCGATAAGAAATCATGTAAAAGCACATCCACATGCTATAAAGAAGCAGCATAAAACCAACAAAAGCAATAAAATAGTGAAAACATATAAAGACACCTTAGTTCAGAATAAGCTTCTTTAAAATTCATTTTTAATAGTTAAACAATTAAATGAAAAGCAGCTAGAACAGATAAACACATAAAAATTCACCCCTCGGGCACAATGTTAATAGAATCCGCCCCTCGAGCAATATCATGGAACAACACCAGCCCCTCGGGCTATATCTCATATCACAATGGTAACCGCGCCCACTGGGGTTGTGCAGACTCCGGGAGGGGCCCCTTACGGCCCAAGCGCAATATCAAGTCATATCGTGGTATAATCAATAGGCTATCGGCCTCATATCAAGCCACCTCGTGGCGTCAATTCAGACCCTCGTCCTTATAATCTTAAATCAATGTATCCTCACAATACAGGCCCTCGGCCTTACTCAGTCAGAATCTCATAAGCCACTCGGGCAACAGTAAAATATGATGCTCAACCCAAATTATAATTAAAATATCATTTAATTTATTAAAATAGAGTAAACATGGTTTATTTACAAAAACAATAGAATATAGCATGACTGGGTACAAGTATAAAGTCAAAACAATGAGGAAATATCAGTAAAAATCCCCGAAGGGTCCAAATAGTTGGCACGAGGCCTAAATATGGCATTTCTCCCAAAACATGATGATAGCAAACAACTTTAATCAAATACGCGGTAAAATAGTCATTCGGGATGGACTAAGTCACAATCCCCAATGGTGCACGACCCCACGCTCATCATCTAGCGTGTGCGTTATCTCAATATAGCACATCGATGTGTAAGCTGGGGTTTTACACCCTCAGGACAACAATTAAAATCATTACTCACCTCAATCCTGTCCAAACTCTAGCCCGCGATGTCTTTACCCCTAGAATCGGCCTCAGCTCGGGTCGAATCTATCCAAAATCAGAATCACGACATCAAAACCTGACCTCGGGACCACGTCTCGGAATTTGATAAAATTTACATCAATAGATTCATTATCTCCCCACGAGTTCATACATATCCAAAGTCCCAAAATCCGACCCAAAATGGCCCCTCAAATCCTCAAGTCAAGGTCTTTAATACCAAGCCCTAGTTTCCCAATTTTTGACCCTTAATTTTCATTAATCTTAAGCCAAATCAATGAAATAATGCCATAGGTCGATTATTAGACTCAAAAATCTTACCTCCAGACGATATCCCTTGATTCCCTCTTCAAAATCTCCCAAAAGGCTCCAACATCTAATTGAAATGGTGAAGAACAACTCAAAAATTGCGAAGGAATGCTTTTATACCTTCTGGCCCAGGCTTTTCGCACCAGAAGTCCAGATACTGCTTCTGCGGTCCAAGACGCAGCATCTGCGGTACCTCAACTGCTTCTGCGGTTCCTGCCTTCGTAGGCTCTTTTCGCTTCTGTGACTGGTCCTCCGCATCTGCAGGGGTCACACCTACGACCTCCCAACCGCAGATGCGGTTATGACAGCAGTCCTAAAACTTTAGGTGCCATTTCCAAATTCCAAACTTTCCGCCAACCATCCAAAATCATCCCGAGGCCCCCGGGACCTCAACCAAAAGCACCAAAAAGTCCTATACCACTATCCAAATATACCAATCTTCAAAACATCCCAAACAACATCGAATCATCCAAAACACATCGAATTCAAGCCTAAGGTTCCAAAATCTTCCGAATTACGCTTTTGATGAAAACGTCTACCAAACCACGTCCGAATGACCAAAATTTTTGCACACACATCCCAAATGACACAACGGACCTACTGCAACTCCCAGAATTCCATTCTGACCCCTATATATAAATCTCACATAACAACCAGAAAACGCCAAAAATTCAATTTCGCCAATTCAAGCCTAAATCTACTCCGGACCTCAAAAACACATTCCGATCACGCTCTTAAGTCCTAAATCACTTCCCGAAGCTATCCGAAGCATCAGAACTCACATCCGAGCCCTTTAATACATAAGTCAACATCCGGTTGACTTTTTCAACTTAAGCTTCCTCAAAAGAGACTAAGCGTCTCAAACCTTACCAAAAACTTTCCAAACCCGAGCCAACCAACCCGATCACACATAGTACCGATAAACAAAGCAATAAGAAGCAGAAATGGGAGAACAGAGCGGTAACTCATTAGACGACTGGCCGGGTCATCACATATCAGCTATTATTTTTTAGAGCAACTAAAAATATATATTTCTCCTATTTAGTTGGATATTTATTAGACTAAAAATAAAAACAAAAAAGTGGAATAAGAGAACACTACTGGAAAATTGTGTTTTCTAGTCACTCTTATTTTTGTGTGAGTTTGTGAAAGTTTTATGATTTTTGTCTTGAAAAAAAAATTATTATGACTGCTGAAAAAAAGTCATTGTTATATGACCATTTATAAAATTTACCCTTTTTCTCACTGATGAAAGAAATTATTTTCCTTAACACTATCTTTAAGTTTATATGTGACCAAATACATAAGTGGCCTCTTAAACTTGTCCCTTTTTTCCATTTAGACACTTGAACTAAGTTTTGTTCCTATTGAACCCCTGAACTAGAGTCAAATTGTGCCAATTAGACATATATTGCTAACATGACAAAGTATGTGTGCAACAATAATTTTGAGCGCGGCAAGCCAATATCTTTGAACAAAATATTTTGTTCTCCTTCTTCCTTACTCTCTTTCCCTCCCACCAGCTTCCACCACCATCCACCACCCTTCCTCTTCCATCTAGTAGGGAAAAAAGGAATGACTATAGAGCCACAAAAACAAAATAGAAAATACTTTTGTTATTCAACATTTTTCTTCTCTGAGCTTTCCTATTTTGTTGGTGTCTAATCCTTAACAATAGAGCTTAGAATGTTTTTGTTCAGGCAGGAACATCCACCATTTATCTTAATTGTAACTTCTGAACAATTATTATTGTCCAATTATTTCCTTCCCAAGTTCACATTCACCATCAGAGCAATTCCCAACACCAACTATGATACCTCCAACACAATTCTCGATGTCGGCGGTTGGTGATACCGTCAACTAAAAGCTCAAATTCTTTATCTCTAGCAATACAGAAACATTCAACTTAATACCAAATTCATTAGACTCGGTTGTCACACTATGTTTGTAACGACCCGACCAGTCGTGTCACGATCCAGAATTCCCACCCTTGGGAGTCGTGATGGTGCCTACTCGTAGAATCTAGGCAAGCCACAAACTTAGAAATCTTTAACTCTTCTATTTTAATCTCTTTTTTTACAACTTATATTAACAAGTGATAAACATCTAAATGACAGCGGAATATGAGATTTAAGTGGAAGTCTTAAATATATATATAAAACCAAAATATTTCGAAAGTCAACACATGCCTCTACCCAGTAACTGGTGTCACAATATCCATGGACTACTAAGAGTACTACATACAACAGTTTGAAGGAAGAATAACACTGTTTGTCTCGGATACATGAGATACCAGAACATAATAAAAGATAGAGGAGACGTCGGGCCTGCGGATGCCTGCAAGGCTACCTCGGTGTCTCGGTGGACTGAAGGCTGGCTCCCCTACTGCTGATGATCAAGTGTCGCTCCGGTATTTGTACAGAGTGCAGAGTGTAGTATCAGCACAACCTACCCCATGTGCTAGTAAGTGCCTGGCCTAACCCCGGTGAGGTAGTGACGAGGCTAGGACCAGACTCCAGATAAACTTGTGCAGTTATATAATATATGGCGGAAAATAAACAGGAATAAGTAGTTTAAAATGGGAGGGGGTACATGCTTCGGGGAAACATATCAAGTCTAACAGAAACTTAATAAAATATGAAAGGATAGCTCAATATCTACAACAATACAACAACAATACTGTTGCGGCATGCAACCCGATCCCTTATCATCTAACATTGTTGCGGTGTGCAACCCGATCCACATATATATAGCTGTTGCGGCGTGCAACCCGATCCAATGTAGTATCTGTTGCGGCGTGCTACCCGATCCAATATAATATCTGTTGCGATGTGCAACCTGATCCAATATAATACTTATTGCGGCGCGCAACCCGTTCCAATTATACAGTCAACAATAATCATAAGTAACCGTCCCGGCAAGGGATCAACAATAGACTACACTATCCCGGCAAGGGAACTCGGCAGTACAAGTATATACGTCCCGGAAAGAAAAAATCAACTATAATCAGTCAAAACTCAACTCCTACTCGTCTCAATTACCACCATTTCTCAATCATAAGTAGATTCCATGATAAACAAACTAAGTCTTTGCTCAATATCAAGGATTTACTCATTATTTCAACCATAGTAATATTCAAGAATACAACAAGTATCAATTTAAGTCTCACGGTCATGCTTGATACCAATGTATAGATACTCATCAACATGCCTATACGTCGTACTCAACAAGAAGCAAATAGCAAATAGGACTCAACTCTTAATCCCTCAAGCTAAGGTTAGACCGGACACTTACCTCGATGTCACGAACGCAATTCAAGCCTCAACTATCGCTTTACCTCTTGATTCCACCACCAACTCGCTCGTATCTAGCCACAAGTTACTTAATTATATTAATAAATGCTAAATGAATCAATTTGAATGCATGAAAATGGATTTTCCAAAGTTTTACCTAAAAGTCAAAATCGCACTCGGGTCCACATGGTCAAAACCCGTGGTTCGAACCAAAACCCGATCACCCATTCCCCCGCGAACTCAAATATATAATTTGTTTTGAAATCACACATCAAAAAGAGGTCCAAATCCCCAATTTGAAAAACCTAAGTTCTACCCAAACAACCAATTTCCCCCATGAAAATCATTGATTTAAAGTTGAAATCATGTTAAAAGATGTTAGTGATTGAAGAAAACTAGTTAAAAACGACTTACAATTGATTTGGAGAAGAAATGTTGTTTGAAAAACCGCCTCTTATGTTTTTGGGGTCTTAAAAATTGAAAAATAACTAAAAATCCCGTCGAAATATACTGCCCTCATATGCCCTGTGCAGACCGCACAAAATCAACCGCGGCCGCACAGGCTTCCTGTGTTCTGCAGTAACAGGTCTTAGTATTTTGGTCATAAATTTCTCTACAGATGTCCAAATTGTGATTTCTTTACCTTTCTGGAAACTAGACACGAAGGGCTACAAATTCCTTGTAGATCAAAAGATATAGGCTTCCGAAGTCAAACGAGTGAATCTGTTCTTCACCGCGGACCGCACAGAATCTAGTGCAGCCGCACAGGCCCCTCCGCGGCCACACTCCATTTTGTGCGGACCGCACTAGTCTATTCAGAGGCCTTCCACCTCTCTGAGCTTGCAACAGCTGTATTTGTTTTTAGGCCTAAGACACTCCGGAACCTACCTGAAACTCACCCGAGCCCTCGGAACTCCAAACCAAGTGTACACAAAACTTCAAAAACATCTTACGGATGTATTCGTGTAATGAAATCCAAAATAATATCATGAACATCAAATTAAATCACAAGGTCAATGAAATTTTTTCAAAACTTCTTTAAACATCATTTTTTTGCAATTTAAGTCTGAATCACGTCAAATGACATTAATTTTTCACCAAATTCCACAGAAACGTCTTAAGTCATATATAAGACCTGTACCGGGCGCCGGAACAAAAATATGGGCCCGATACCATCACGTTCTAATCTAATTTCATTTCAAATTTCCTTGAACAATTTGAGAAAATAATTTTCTTTAAAAATTTATTTCTCGGGCTTGGGACCTCGGAATTCGATTTTGGGCATACACCCAAGTCCCATATTTTCCTACGGACCCTCTGGGACCATCAAATCACGGGTCCGTTTACCCAAAATGTTGACCGAAGTCAAATTAACTCATTTCATAACCAAATTTTATCATTTTTCACAGAATTTCATATTTAAGCTTTTTGGCTACGCACTTGGACTGCGCACGCAAATTGAGGTGACTCTAAATGAGGTTTCAAGTCCTCAAAAATACAGAATTTAATTTAAAGCAAGTGATAACCTTTTGGGTCATCACATTCTCCACCTCTAAAACAACTGTACGTCCTCGAACAGACAGAAGAAGGAAGTACCTGAGTCGGGGAAAAGATGGGGATAACGACTCCGCATATCAGACTCGGACTCCCAGGTCGATGCCTTAGGAGGCTGACCTCTCCACTGAATACGAACAGAAGGAAAACTCTTCGATCTCAACTGACGAACCTGCCGGTCTAGAATAGCCATTGTTTCCTCCTCATAAGATAAGTCCTTGTCCAACTGGATAGTGCTGAAATCTAACACGTCGGATGGATCATCGTGATACTTCCGAAGCATGGACACATGAAACACTGGATGCACGGTTGATAAGCTCGGCGGCAATGCAAGTCTATAATCCACCTCTCCCACTCTATCAAGAATCTCAAATGGACCAATGAACCTAGGTTTAAGCTTGCCCTTCTTCCCAAATCTCATCACGCCCTTCATAGGCGACACTCGGAGCAATACCCGCTCACCGACCATAAAAGCCACATCTCGAACCTTGCGGTCTGCATAAATCTTTTGCCTGGACTGAGCCATACGAAGCCTATCTAGAATAATCCTGACATTGTCCAAGGCCTCCTGAACCAGATCCGTACCCAATAACCGAGCCTCTATCAGCTCAAACCATCCAACTGGAGACCGGCACCGCCTACCATATAAAGCCTCATAAGGAGCCATTCGAATACTCGACTGGTAGCTGTTATTGTAGGCAAACTCTGCTAAAGGCAAAAACTGATCCCACGAGCCTCCAAAGTCAATGACACAAGCTCGAAGCATATCCTCCAAAATCTGAATAGTCCGCTCGGACTGCTCGTCTGTCTGAGGATGAAATGTTGTGCTCAACACAACCTGCGTACCCAACCCTCGCTGAACTACCCTCCATAAACGCGAGGTAAACTGCGTACTCGGTCCGAAATGATAGACACAGGAACACCATGAAGATGGATAATCTCCCGGATATAGATCTCAGCTAACCTCTCGGATGAATAGGAGACTGCCACAGGAATGAAATGCGCTGACTTGGTCAGCCTATCAACAATGACCCATGCAGTGTTGAACTTCTTCCGAGTCTGCGGGAGTCCAGTAACGAAGTCCATAGTGATCCGCTCCTACTTCTACTCGGGAAGCTCAATCCTCTAAAATAACCTACCAGGCCTCTTATGCTCGTACTTGACCTAGTGATAATTCAAACAACGAGCCACATATGCTACGATATCCTTCTTCATTCTCTGCCACCAATAATGTTGCTGCAAATTTTGATACATCTTTGCGGCGCCCGGATGAATAGAGTGCCGGGAGCTATGGGCCTCCTCTAAAATCAACTCCCAAGACCCATCCACATTTGGCACACACACTCGACCCTGCAATCTCAAAACTCCTATTTGGCACCATGTCTCTAAGGACGCACAAATGGGGATCATCATAATGTCGATCACGGATATGCTCCAATAAAGAAGAACGAGCGACAGTGCAAGCTAATACCTGACTAGGCTCAGAAATATCCAACCTCACGAACCGATTAACCATGGCCTGAACATCCAAAGCAAGCGGCCTCTCACCGACCGAAATATAAGCAAGGCTGCCTATACTGGCTGACTTCCTACTCAAGGCATCGGCCACTACATTGGCCTTTCCCGGGTGATATAAGATAGTGATATCATAATCCTTCAATAACTCCAACCACCTCCTCTAATTGAAATTCTACTCCTTTTGCTTGAACAAATACTGAAGACTCTTGTGATCCGTGAACACCTCACATGCCACACCATACAGATAATGCCTCCAAATCTTCAATGTGTGAACTATGGCTACTAACTCTAAATCATGAAGTGGATAGTTTTTCTCATGAATCTTCAACTGATGCAAAGCATAGGCAATGACCTTTCTATTCTGCATCAACACTGCACCAAGCCCAATACGAGAAGCATCACAATAAATTGTATAAGGCCCTGAACCTATGGGCAAAACCAACACTGGTGCCATAGTCAGAGCTGTCTTGAGCTTCTGAAAGCACGCCTCACACTCATCCCACCATCTGAATTGGGCACCCTTCTGGGTCAAACTGGTCATTGGGGTTGTGATAGATGAAAACCCTTCCACGAACCGACGATAGTAGCTTGCCAATCCCAAGAAACTCCGAATCTCTGTAGCTAATTCTGGTCTAGGCCAGTTCTTGACTGCCTCAACCTTCTTCGGATCAACCTAAATACCCTCTGCTGACACAATATGACCCAAGAATGCAACTGAACTCAACCAGAACTCACACTTCGAAAATTTAGCATACAGCTAACTATCCCTCAAAATCTGAAGAACCACTCTGAGATGATGCTCGTGCTCCTCCCGACTGCGGGAATATATCAAAATATCATCAGTGAAGACTATCACAAACGAATGCAAATAAGGTATGAACACTCAGTTCATCAAATCCATAAAAGTTGTTGGGGCATTTGTCAACCCGAATGACATCACCAAGAACTCATAATGCCTGTACCGAGTGCGGAAAGCTGTCTTAGGGACATCGGATGCCCTAATCCTCAGCTGATGGTAGCCAGATCTCAAATCAATCTTTGAAAATACCTTGGCACCCTGAAGCTGATCAAACAGTTCATCAATCCTTGGCAATGGATACTTATTCTTGATTGTAACCTTGTTCAACTGCCGGTAATCAATACACATCCTCATCGATCTGTCCTTTTCCTTGACAAACAACACCGGCGCACCCCACGGCGAAACGTTGGGTCTAATGAAGGCTTCTCAAGCAAGTCTTGCAATTGTTCCTTCAACTCTTTCAACTCAGGCGGGGCCATATGATACGGCGGGATAGAAATGGGCTGAGTGCCCAGAGCCAAATCAATGCAAAAGTCAATATCCCTGTCGGGTGGCATACTGGCAGGTCTGAAGGGAATACCTCAGGGAACTTACGAACAACGGGCACAGAATCAATAAATGAAGCCTCAGCACTAAGGTTGTACTGTGGGCCGGTCTGAAGGGAATACCTCAGGGAACTTACGAACAACGGGCACAGAATCAATAAATGAAGCCTCAGCACTAAGGTTGTACTGTGGGCCGGTCTGGGCCCGGGACCAGCCTAGGACCGCGGTCCAAACGGGCCTAATGGGCCGGTTCAAGTAGGTCTGGGCTTAAGTGGTGCAAAAGACCGCGACGGTCCAGTTCAACACAAATAGTCCGTGAGCCCAGGACCGGTAGGCGGGCCTGGGCCGGTTCAACCGGGCCCAACGGGCCCCAATGGCTATTTTTTAAAAAAAAAAAAATTAAAAATGCCCAACAGCTATAATTGGTCCGTTATGCACTTTAAAAAATAGCCATTTGGCCCCCAAACTTTGCTTTAACCCCAAACTTTTTATAATTATACTTTTTCCCAATTCTCAACTATAAATCCCCCCCCCTATTCTTTTCTTTTTACTCACAAATTCATCAATCTCTCTCTATTTTTCTTCTATAATTGCTTACTTTATTATTGCAATATCGTGAAAAATTGTAAAGTTGGTGAATTGAAGTATTCAAGTCTTCAAGTCTTCAACGATATTCAATTTTCAAGAAGTTGTTCGTCAATTCGGTAAACTCGTTCCAACTCTTAAATTTTAATATTATAGTTTTGTTAGTTTTATTTAGTATAATTATAATTAATATGGCATTTTCTTTGAAAAAGTTTTTGGTGGTAAGGGTAAGGGAAAATCTAAAATTGGTGAATCTATTAGCCAAGCTACTACTCTTCCCCCGGCTCCCCGACCCAGACCTGTTACCCGTCCTCCTCCACCTATTATTCTTGATAGTGATATCCCTTATTTTCAATTTTTCAATAGTCAATTTTGTCATGATGTTGCACTGGATCAACAATTAAATAAAGAAGTTATGAATGTTCTTTATCCTAATGAAACTATCTTTGAAAATGATGAGGAAAATGATGATTTAGATTAAATGCAACCCGATTTAGATGATACACCTACTAGTCCTGTTAATAACCCAAATGATGCCCCGCCTGACCCTCCTGTAGTAACCCCTACTTTTAATAGACAACCTGCTAAACGGCCTGAAACATCTCTTGGTTGGCACTTTTTTACTCAACTAAGAGAACAAAATAAAGCTAAGTGTAAAACTTGTGGGTCTAAACTAGTTCATAAATTTACTGGAGACCGTAGCGGTACGGGTAGTTTGACTAGACACATATGTCACACCTCCTTTTTGCGCGCCTACCCGAGGGGTTAAATGCGCGAGGGAGTTTTCCCAATTTAAGTGACAATATTCGAAATGGGATTATTTATTTAATTCAGAGTCGCCACTTGGGAAAGGTTTGGCTTTTGGTGTCCCAAGTCACCGGTTTATCTTGAATCCCAAATCGAGGAAAATATTCGACTTTCCAAATGACGTCTGCGAACCAGAAATTCTAAGTAAGGAATTCTGTTGACCCGAGGGAAGGTGTTAGGCACCCTCGAATCCCGTGGTTCTAGCACGGTCGCTTAAATTGTTATAATGGCTAAATATCTGATTTAAATACATGTTCTGACTTATGTGCTTTTATTAAGTTTAAACCGCTTTTATTATTATCATTTATTTTTATAGAATTGCAACGTCGTGAAAATGCATCTCGAACCACGTCGCAATCAATGCACCCGTAGTTGTTAACACATTTCGACTCCGTTGAGATTTGAATTTGGGTCACATAAATGCGCACCCGAATTTAAGAATGTAATTTAATTAAGTCGCGCCTAAAGAGTCTACGCATTATTATCTTTGGGGAAGGCAGTGAAATTCACGAAACAATCCATCCCAAATTCTAAATATTTATTATGATCAACTATTGAGGGCCCCACCGTTTGCATTTTTATTTGGCGAGGCTCGTCTCATTATTTTTTAAATGGGCAACCTTAGCACAACTACATTTCTATGTTTTTTGTTTTCCCAAAATAAATAAGAAAAATCCTAAATCGTTACAAGCTTAAAAGAGGCATACCATATTAAATGCTAGGTTGAGACGCGCATTTATTGAAAGGAACGTTACTAGAGATTATGAACCAAATCGAGGACGGTGAAATAATATATCCGAACATGATTAATCGTCTTATAGCTAAATTAGCTTCTCGTGATTATGTGAAAAAACGAATAATCGTCCGCAACTATTAGTACTGGGATTAACCTTAATTATTAATGCTCATTTGGGAGTTTATTTGATCTAAGCGCCAAACCATCTTACCCAACTCATGCCTATTAAATTAGTTTTCCTCAAAATTGTTGCATTATTTCGTGCTTCCAAAAATAAAAAAAAAAAGAACTTGCTAATCTTATTAATAGCCACTTTGTCTAAATGGTGTGCCGATGCCAAATATCAGTTATTATCAAACCTATATCGAAACAAGGGATCCAACAAGAGAACTGGCGTACATGGCTAACTTAAATACGTTTTCTTGAAATCAAATTGGACCGGATATAACAAGTTTGACAGTTCAAAGGCCCGTACAGGAATACATACAGATGCTTGCCATGATTCTACGTTATACTAAATCAAAATTAAATTGTTGTGCACGTAGAGATACGCCTGATCGAACAACATGTTATTTTTCAGTTCATCTCAGTTGGGATATGTATCCATTTATACAGAACTAATGTAGTGGAAATGAGCTTAACAAATACAAGCTAACTATCATTCAAACTATTGTTATGTCTTGAACATGAGTACTGTGAAGCAAATGACGTTCATTATTTATACTTCAAAAACTTCAGGCTTTCAACAACGCATGGTTTTAGAAGTATGTACCTGGAAGTGTTTACAATTTGAAGAAGAAGAGAAGTCAGTAGAGTAGCAATGGCAAACGAAACAGCAGCAGTAACAACTGGTAACAGCAGAACAAATTCCAGTGCAAGATGCAACTATAGCCGATGGAAAAAGTAGCAAAATGACAGCAGCAAGCAGTGTAGTAGAAATAGAACTCCAGACAGACCAAATCCAGGAATAAACTAATGCAACACACAACCAGTAACCTCAGTTAAAAACTTAGAAGAATCAGTATAGATTAAACATGTTGAAAACAAGTGAAATCCAAACAACAATAGGAAGAAACAGTTTCTGATTTTTGTCTGTATGTTTTCTATTTCTTGCTATCCTTCTATCTGTGTTTTTCTCACTTAGTGTATGTCTGTATACGCCTGTATTTGTGGTATCTCTATCTGTATATCTGTATCTCTTTTTCCTCTCTTTTATAGCCTAGTATCAGGCCCTTTACAATCTGTAAAACCTATTCAGATTCCCTCCCATGTGGCCTCCTCCTTTCCAGTTTCCACTCAACTATTTAACATAACACCCTTCTCATGATATTCCCCTGGCAGATCTATCTTTTAAGTGGGGTTTATTATTTCTAAACTAAATCAGGGTATGGGCAGCAGGGGTGTGTTCTGACAGCACATGCTGTCCCATTTGCTCTAATTATTAAAGCACTATAGTGCACATGCTACCAATTCAGAACTCAAGCTGAACTGAAACCATAAACTAAACTATAAATGTTTCTGATTCAAATCCATAAACAGCTAACTTAGTTCCCAGTTGGATTCAGACAGGACTTCACACAAAAACCATAATATGAATCAAATTATTATCATTCAAAGCTAAACTAATCAGCGACGTATATCGACTCGACTGTACTAATTGTGACACAAGACAAGCAATCGACCAAACAAAACAACACAAAGCAAAGTATAACACTGTTCTTGACACTTTGCAACGATACAGGAAAACAAACGGGCATTATTGGTTTGACGATACTAACTGAATTGAAATAAGCATACTACCACATGAACTTAACATAACAGAATAAACAAACAACCAAACAAAAGGTCTTGTAGAGATGGGGAGACAAACTGATAACAGAAATCCCAGAACCGGACAAACAAACTAAACATGCCAACAAATTAAACTAAAAATGGACAACAAAAGGGACAAATGAGCAAACCTGAAAAGCCTTAAACATAGCTGACCCTAGGCCCGGTTTGATTTGTCCGTTTGAAGTCGAACAAATCCTAACCGAGGTGTTCTCGACCGAGAACACTTCGATTAGGGTTTACTAGACCACAAACTTTGTTTAAATTCAAACAGACCCCACAAAATCTTTATGTTCTAGGGTTCGATTTTTCCAGATTTGGGTTTTTGGGATTTGTGGGTGGATTCGGACCAAACCAAGCATGGTTTGGTCACGATGGATGTCAGGGGAGTATCTAGTGTGAATCTGGGGTAGATCGGTGTAGATCGAAGTCCTGCTCGAATCTTCAAATGAAGATTCGAGAACCTAGGGACTGATTCGAACCAAGCGGTTAGTGGATTTGGGTTCAGGGTTGTGAGGTGCATCTAGGGTATTAAGGTGGTGGTCACCCGTGTCCTTGCCGCCGGCTTTACGGGGGAGGTGCACAGGGGCGGCTAGGGTTTGTGTGGTCCGTGTTTGGGACGATGAAGGGTGGGTGTTTGGATGGGGTGTGGGGTAAGGTTCCAGACTTATATAGTTAGTGGGTGGATAGATCCAGGCCGTCGGATGAGGCGAGATGAAGGGCCAGGATCTTTCAGCTGGTGGGGAACGGTGTCGTTTCAAGTGCAAGGGGTTGGGTTGGTCCGGGGTTGAACAGGTTAGGTTTATGGGGGTGACCTGAGACCGTTGGATGGGATTGGTTTTAACGGTTGAGATTAGACGGCCTTGTACGACGTCGTTTGAGTAAGGGATTGGCCTGATCTGGGCCGTTCCTTTGAATCAATCAACAGCTCCAACAGATGATGCCTATACGGCGTCGTTTGGGGCGTCTTGCAGAGGGCCTGGTTGGACTGGGTCATTTTTGGTTTGGGCTTGTTTTAATTCAGACTGGCCCAATCCGAAAATCCTTTCCTTTTTTTAATAACTTAATTAAAATGTCATTAATACTATAAAAACAACAATTATCACACAATTAACATTTAATTAAAATAACATCACTTAATGACGAAGTAGAATAAAAGATGCATTTTTGTGATTTTCCTTTTAATAACCGGATTATGGTCCAACTATACACGACACATTTTTGTATTTTGTTTGATAAAAATAAAAATGAACAAAATCACAAATAACTAAAAAATGCCACTTAAAATCCGAAACTTGTACAGCAAGACCATTTGCCATTATTTTTATTTCTTTTGGAGTGATTGTCGCGTAAACAAAAATCACGTGCTCACAGCTGCCCCTCTTTGTTCGGAAACACGAAGAGTTTTCGTGCAAAGATAAAGTGAGCGGATATGAGCGACTTTTGCCTAATGGAATACTCCGTGTGAAGCACATTTTGAAAGATTTGACCGAATCTTCGCTTCAAAGATTTCCTACATATCCTGGGCTAAACAGGAATCAGGTCAATGTAGTTCGGGAAACTTTGGTAACTGGGACTACCATGGGATTGCAATGCTTGCTGTTACTGCTGTTGCTGTTGCCACAGTCGCTTTACTGACCGCCTTATTACAACCAAAGGAAAATTGAAACTGAACTAATTACTTATGCTTGTCAACTGCTAGTTACAACATTCCTATCTATGATTCTTTTGCAACTTGATCTTGGGTCTTAACTGATGTTGCTTGTAGACTTCGATCCAAATCTTGATGCTTGCAAGTTGTAGGTGCCTGTTTATTTCTGCGATATTGAGTGAGACGGGGTTGGTAGAATTCGGGACCTTGATCAAATCTTGGGGCGATCCGTCCTTCGTTATTCCAAGTATCTCGGAACATCTTCTTTTTTTTCTTTTTCTTTTTTCTTTTTTTTTTTCTTCTTTTTCTTCTTTTCTTTATTCTGGGTTGAGACTCATCTTGTGGTTCGTGTCGATCCATGTGCCTCGAGGTTAGACCTGCGGGGAAACACAAACGAACGAAATTTCTGCCCCAGTTTCACTAGGAAAATTTCGGGAGTTAATTGCCGGGAAGTTTATAGAATTGATGAAAGGATTGGAAAATTTCAGTCTACAAAATGCTACTCTGGGATTGGATCACTAATATTGCCACAAGGTAAGAATGCTCAGTTTTAGGGTTGGAGCCCTAATGCTGGCTAAACGGAAAAGCGCTCAGTTCAGGGTTGGAGTCCTAATGCTGGCTAAATGGAAAGAGTTTAGTTCAGGGTTGGAGCCCTGATGCTGACTAAATGGAAAAGTTCAGTTCAGGGTTGGAACCCCAATGCTGACTAAATGGAAAAGTTCAGTTCAGGGTTGGAACCCCAATGCTGACTAACAGACAATGCTCAGTTCAGGGTCGAAGCCCTAATGCTGGCTAAATGGAAAGAGTTCAGTTAAGGGTTGAAGCCCCGATGCTGACTGAATGGAAAAGTTCAGTTCAAGGTTGGAACCCCAATGCTGACTAATAGACAATGCTCAGTTCAGGGTCGAAGCCCTAATGCTGGCTAAATAGAAAGAGTTCAGTTCAGGGTTGAAGCCCTGATGCTGACTGAATGGAAAAGTTCAGTTCAGGGTTGGAACCCCAATGCTGACTAACAGATAATGCTCAGTTCAGGGTTGAAGCCCTAATGCTGGCTCAATGGAAAGAGTTCAGTTCAGGGTTGAAGCCCTGATACTGACTGAATGGAAAAGTTCAGTTTAGGGTTGGAACCCCAATACTGACTAATAGATAGTGCTCAGTTCAGGGTTGAAACCCTAATGCTGGCTAAATGAAAAGAGTTCAGTTCAGGGTTGAAGCCCTGATGCTGACTGAATGGAAAAGTTCAGTTCAGGGTTAGTACCCCAATGCTGACTAACAGACAATGCTCAGTTCAGGGTTGAAACTCTACTGTTGGCTAAATGGAAAGAGTTCAGTTCAGGGTTGAAGCCCTGATGCTGACTAAATGGAAAGAGTTCAGTTCAGGGTTGGAACCCCAATGCTGACTAACAGACAATGCTCAGTTCAGGGTTGAAGCCCTAATGCTGGCTAAATGGAAAGAGTTCAGTTCAGGGTTGAAGCCCTGATGCTGACTGAATGGAAAGAGTTCAGTTCAGGGTTGGAGCCCTGATACTGGCTAAATGGAAAAAGTTCAGTTCAGAGTTGGAGCCCTAATGCTGACTATCAGACAATGCTCAGTTCAGGGTTGGAGCCCTAATGCTGGCTAAATGGAAAAAGTTCAGTTCAGGGTTGGAGCCCTAATGCTGACTAACAGACAATGCTCAATTCAGGGTTGGAGCCCTAATGCTGACTAAAGGGAAAAGTTCAGTTTAGGGTTGGAGCCCTAATGTTGACTAACAGACAATGCTCAGTTCAGGGTCGGAGCCCCAATGCTGGCGGAATGGAAAAAGTTCTGGGGATACTAACTGAACAGTTTTTTTTTGAGTTTTCCTTATTTTAGTAAAAATGTAAAAGAGAATTTTGTGGAAACTTCCCTTTCGAGTGGATTCCTTATTGCCGAACTGCTTCTTGCACTCATGTGTTTCTTTTCTTCTTTGGGTGACACCTGCTTCTTGCACGGTTGTCTTGGATCATACCTGTTTCAACTTTTCAAACAAAGATCAATCGTTAGCTCGGAAATGGCGGTTGGTTCGGTGACCTTGATTGTTCCAGTTGCTTTGCTGCGTCCTTATTTCTGTTGAGAAACTCTGCCATTGATTGGATTCAAATGGCAAAACCCTTTAGACTGCTCAGGCCTGCGTTTCCAGATTATGTGATGATTTGCCTTGTAAGGCTTTAGTTTTTCCATCCGGTTTTGCTTGGGGATTTTTCAACGGGGATTTTATTGGGGATACTGTGTGGGGATTTGTACAAGGGGAAGCTCTGTGGGGATTTGTATAAGGCGGACTTGCTAGGGATTTGTTGCAAAGCGGACTTGCCAGGATTTGTTGGGGCAAGCTCACTGGGGAATTTTTACAAAGGGAGGCTCTGTGGGGATTTGTACAAAGGGAAGTTCTGTGGGGATTTGTACAAGGCAGACTTGCTGGGGAAATTTTTCTCTTCCTTTTTTTTTCACTTTACTTTAAACGCAATCAAACATCATGATTCATCAGGTTTGGACAAACGTACCAACGAAACGGGGCATTTCCCTTGCGAAACGGAATTCCGTGAAACCAAACCTGCCACATGTCCTTTCCGGTATATCTGGAACTTAGGGTTAAAAATGAAAGGGATTCGAAGAAAAAACAAAGAAAGGAGAAAGCAAACTTCAGAAAAGAAGTTTCCCTTTTGGGACAAGAAAGACTTATCTGAGGAAGACAATGCTGACTTTAAATGGACATGACATGCTCTTTGGACTGGACGCCTGACCTTCAATGAACTTGCATTTCCTCCCGAACCAAAATGGATCTGTGTTTCCAAACCGGTGGAACTTTGCCGAGACCTCCTTGGGTGGAGTCGTTCTTTCGGCCAACAGCTCCCTTTGCGGGTTTTCGCTAGCTGACCTCTCTCATTTCCCTCCTTGCTGTCGCTTGATAGCACTCTTTGCGAGTTTTTACTACACAAGCTCTCTCATTTTGGTTTCTCTACTCCCGTCGCCTCGAGGTGCCCGGAGGTTTTCACCGATGAGACTCTCTCATTTTATTTCCCTCAATTTACAGTGTACTGGTCTCCATTCGTGACGCTTCTTGGCTTCCCGCTAACTTTGGTAATTGATCTGAAAGGCTTGTGCTTGGCAAAGAAAAGTAGATGATACTACGACTTCTAAGCCGCTTGACGTGCCCCGGTTTCAATTTCAAGGTAAATGGGATTTTATTGTTGGTGTGACTGAACCTCAGAGAGAGGCTGCCTACGTATCCTTTCGGAATCAAGTCAGACGTAGTTCAGGGCTCGATCAATGTTTGTTTTGTTTGTTTTTTTTTGATTGGTAACCAAAGAACTGTAACCGGCTCAAAGGCTTGTAGAGAGAGTTGATAGAGTTTGAGGTAGTGGGAATAAAACCTTCAGCATTTCAAATGTGTCAAGACCGCTGGGGTGTCACTCAGACATAGTATCTCTTGACTGCATCTGCATTTACCGCTGTTTCGGGGTCATTTCCTTCGATATCACCTAGATATAATGCTCCTCTCGACAATATCTTCCTTATGTTGTATGAGCCTTTCCAATTTGGAGCAAATTTCCCTTTTGCTTCCTGGTGATGTGGCAGAATGCGCCTCAGTACCAGTTGACCTACTTCGAAATTCCTGGGTCGGACTTTCTTGTTGTAAGCACGGGCCATTCTTCGTTGGTACAACTGCCCGTGACAAACCGCAGCCATTCTTTTCTCGTCAATCAAAGTCAATTGCTCCAATCGAGTCTTAACCCACTCGATGTCTTTGATTTCTGCTTCGACAATGGTTCGAAGCAAAGGAATTTCTACCTCTGCTGGTATCACAGCTTCGAGCCCATAAACCAAGAGATAAGGGGTTGCCCCTACTGATGTGCGTACCGTAGTGCGATATCCCAATAATGCAAATGGTAGATGTTCGTGCCACTGCCGGGAACCCTAGATCGTCTTCCTCAAAATCTTCTTGATGTTCTTGTTTGCTGCTTCTATAGAGCCATTGGCCTTGGGCCGATAAGGAGTGGAATTCCTATGCGTTATCTTGAACTGCTCGCATACATCTCCCATCAAGTGACTGTTCAGGTTTGCTGCGTTATATGTGATAATAGTCGCAGGAATACTGAAACGACAGATAAGATTTGAATGTTCAAAATCCACTACAGCTTTTTTAGTGACCGACTTGAGAGTGACAGCCTCTACCCATTTTGTGAAGTAGTCGATGGCAACCAGTATAAATCTATGTCCATTTGAGGCTTTCAGCTTGATCGGACCGATGACATCCGTGCCTCAGGCAACAAATGGCCAAGGTGCAGACATGGGATGCAACTCGGTGTGATCTACATGAATCAAATCACCGTGCACCTGACACTGATGACACTTCCGAAAGAAGTTAAAGCAATCCTTTTCCATGGTCATCCAGTAATAACCTGCTCGAAGGATTTTCTTTGCTAAAACATACCCGTTCATGTGAGGTCCGCACACTCCTGCGTGTACTTCATGCATGATCCTTCTTGCCTCCTCGGCATCAACACATCTTAGTAGATTGAGGTCCGGGGTCCTCTTATACAACAACTCACCGCTAAAAAAGAAACCACTTGCATGTCGCCTAATGGTTCTCTTTTGATATCCAGTAGCATGCTCGGGGTATTCTTGTGTTTTCAAGAACCTCTTGATATCATGGTATCATGGCTGTATGCATGATCCTGCCTCGATTACGTTACAGCAACCGTGTCTTTCCCTGATTTGGATTTCCAAGGGATCGACATGGGCGTTGCCTGGGTAGGGTAGCATCGAAGCCAAGGTAGCAAGTTCATCTGCTAGTTCATTGTGACATCGCGGGATATACCTGAACTCTATTGTTTTAAAACGCTTGCCGAGGTCTTCCACATGCTGTCGGTAAGGAATAAGCTTGACATCCCGAGTTTCCCATTCACCTTGGGCTTGCCGGATAATCAGGTCGGAATCTCCCATAATCAGTAAGTCTTCAACATCCTAATCGATCGCCATATGCATGCCCATGATGCAGGCTTCATACTGAGCTGTATTGTTTGTGTAGAAGAAACGCAGTCTAGCGGTGGCTGGATAATGCTGACCAGAGGGCGAGATCAAAATTGCCCCAATACCTACACCTTTGGCGTTTACGGCTCCATCAAAGAACATCTTCCAAACATGGGTGTTTTCCAAGACCTCTTCTACGGCGTTTATTTCTTCATATGGAAAATAGGTACTCAATGGCTGGTATTCCTCATCGACTGGATTTTTGGCCAAATGATCTGCTAGCGCCTGGGCTTTCATTGCCGTGCGGGTGACATAGATTATGTCAAATTCAGTAAGCAAGATTTGCCACTTGGCCAGTCTTCCAGTAGGCATTGGTTTCTGAAATATATACTTCAAAGGATCCAGCCTGCTTATCAGGAAAGTAGTGTGAGCTTGGAGATAATGTCTTAGCTTTTGAGCAACCCATGTCAGAGCGCAACATGTTCTTTCCAGCAGAGTGTACTTGGCCTCGTAGCCGGTGAATTTCTTGCTCAAGTAGTAGATTGCTTGCTCCTTCTTTCCGGTTACGTCATGTTGCCCGAGGACGCAACCGAAAGAATTTTCCAAGACTGTCAGATACAAGAATAGTGGTCTCTCTGGCTCTGGTGGGACCAAAACTGGGGGATTTGAAAGATATTCTTTAATTTTGTCAAAAGCTTCTTGACACTCAGCCGTCCATTTGATCGCCGCATCTTTCCTCAATAGCTTAAATATGGGCTCACACGTGCTAGTTAGCTGGGCATTGAATCGACTGATATAGTTCAACCTGCCCAACAAAATTATCACGTCTTTCTTCGTTCTTGGGGGAGGTAGATCCCTGATAGATTTTATCTTTGTTGGATCTAATTCGATACCTCTCCTGCTTACTATGAAGCCCAAAAGCTTGCCCGATGGGACTCCGAAAGCACATTTGGCTGGGTTCAGCTTCAAGTCGTACTTCCTCAGTCTTTCGAAGAACTTCCTCAAATCTTGGATGTGATTATCCTACGTCCTGGACTTGACTATCATGTCGTCCACATACACCTCTATTTCTTGATGCATCATGTCATGAAAAATGGCAGTCATGGCCCTCATGTAAGTAGCCCCAGCATTCTTCAGACCAAATGGCATGACCCGATAACAGTAAGTGCCCCAAGGCGTGGTGAAGGCAGTCTTCTCGGCGTCTTCTTCATCCATCAATACCTGATGATATCCAGCATAACAGTCTACGAAAGACTGGATCTCATGTTTGGCGTAATTATCAACAAGGATGTGGATGTTGGGCAACGGGAAATTATCTTTGGGACTCGCTCTATTCAAATCTCGGTAATCTACACATACCCGAGTCTTCCCATCTTTATTCGGCACTGGAACTACATTTTCCAACCATGTTGTATACTGGACTACCCGAATCACTCCCGTTTTCAGCTGCTTGGTGATCTCCTCTTTAATCTTGTCACTGACCTCAGTTTTGAACTTTCGTTGCTTCTGTTGAACTGGAGGATAATCAGGGTGAATTGGCAATTTATGAACTACTAGATCAACACCCAGTCCCGGCATGTCATCGTATGACCAAGCAAACACATCTTTAAATTCAAAAAGAAGTTGAATTATCGCATCTCGCGTTTGCTTGTCCGTATGAATGCTTATTTTGGTCTCCCGGATTTCTTCAGGAGTTCCTAAATTAACCGGTTCGGTATCATTCAGATTTGGCTTAGGTTTATTCTCAAAATGTTCCAACTCTCAGTTTATTTCCCTAAAAGCCTCTTCTTCATCATATTCTGGTTCTGGGTTCATTATTTCACAATTAAATAGCTCGTTGTGATCTGGGCGTGAAGTCCGCAAGCATGTCATATTTAAAGCCGCATTATTAACTGAAAGAAAAGATAAAGGAAAAAATAACAAAATCAGAACAAAAGGGAAAAATGAGAAAACAATGATGATTTTTTTTATTTTTCTTGGAATTTTGGAAGACAACAATGTTTACAACTCAGGAATTCAAAACAACAATTGAAGGGAAGAAAACATCCAAGTTATATCCTGGAGATAACTCATGATGCAGGAAAGGTGGCAGGACAGGTCTACCCGGACTTCTGCCTAGTCGGGAATGGCGTGGCCTCCCAGTTTCGAAGTTTGGCGTTTGGCCCCATATATAGCATTTCGGCGGTGCTGGTGCCTTCTCCTGGTTTAACCATGTGAGCTTCGTAGAGCATTTCTCTCATTGCCCCACATATCTCCTCTATTTCCTTAGCCGTGAAAACCTCATCGTCTTTTTCTTCAGTGTATCTTGGTTCGACGAAAGTTTCATATAAATCCGGCAATGGCCGAGGCAGTTTCCACCCCCATTCTTCCTTTTCTTCGCCCATTCTTCATCTTCCGGGGTGGGTTGAAAACCTATCCCAAAAAGTTTCTTGGCGGAAGGCAAGGTGATGGGTTCCGTTATTCCCTGCAATGTTCGTCCGAGTCTTTTCCCTGGCCTGAATCCATGTCGGATCATCTCTTTAGCCACCATGATCGAGGCGTTAGACAAGAAAGGTTGGGGGCAAGGTCTTCCCTCTTCGTACTGCTCTGCTAACACAATTTCGAAAGCCTGATAGACCGTGTGTTTGCTCCCTTCCCTTGGTTCAAGATATGGGATGGATGGGTCCCGATAAATAGCCTGCTCGTCTTCTCCGTGGACCACAATTTCCCGGTCTTCGACTCAAACTTCAAGATTTGGTGAAGAGTGGAAGGCACAGCTCCTGCCGCATGAATCCAAGGTCTGCCGAGGAGAAAATTGTAGGACGTATCCATGTCAAGCACTTGGAAAGTTACTTCAAACTCTACTAGCCCTATGGTCAAAGCCAATTCTATTTCCCCAAGGGTGTCTCTCTTGATGCCATCAAAAGCCCTTACGCAGACATTATTGGGGCGGATTCTTCCGGCCCCAATTTCCATTCTCTGTAGCGTGGAGAGGGACAAATGTCAACACCTGAACCCCCATCCAACATTACCCGCTTGACGTAGTAGTCTTCGCATTTAACTGTTAGATGCAAGGCTTTGTTGTGTGCCGCTCCCTCTGGGGGTAAATCGTTCTTGCTGAAGGAGACCTGATTAACGGTGAAGAACCTTTCCGTCATCCGTTCCAGTTATTCGACTGAGGTTTCAACTGGTACGTATGCCTCGTTCAGGGTCTTGAGCAAGATCTTTTGGTGCTCGGCCGACCTCATCAGTAGTGATAGCATGGACACTTGCTCGGGGCATTTGCGTAGTTGATCTACCACTTCGTAGTCTGGCATTTTCATTTGTTGGAAGAAAACTTCCGCTTCTTCAACGCTTACAGGCTTCTTTGGTGGGAAGCGTCTCCGTGTGGCGTTGTTTAGCTCTTGAGTGTTCGAATACTTTCCAACGAAAGTATTTTCCGGAAGTTCTCCCGTGACTTCTTTACCTTTGTACGTTACCAACGTCCTCTGATAGTTCCACGGTACTGTGGACGGGTTGGTCATCGGCTTCTATGGCACGCGTCCGATAACCACTGGCTCATTCAGCCGAGGTGGTTGAATCATCCCCCGGACCACATAGGCCCCCTTTGGTACGTACATAGGTTTTGCCCTTTTGACCTCGAAGCTCTGCGGCTTCTCTGCTCGACCTCGTGGGATGTAAAGAACTCCATTCTTCACAGGCACCGCCTTCTTCTCCACCTTCTTTTCGGGCTCGCACTTTACAGCACTGACCTTTTCCCTTTTTCTGGTTTCTGGGCTGTTTCAGGCTTTTTCCCTGCGTCGACGATGGTGATTATAGATTTCCAAGCAGGGTCAAATTCTTTGTCTTCGCAAATCATTCCGATCAACGGCCCGTTGTTGTGAGCAGGTAATGGATTGTTAGTCACATTCGGGACCTCCTCGTCCCTTAGCACTATTTTCCCTTGCTCTATTAAATTCTCGACTACCCTTCTCAAAGCCCAGCAGTCATTTGTATCGTGCCCTTACACTCCTGAATAATAGGCGCATCTAACACCGGCTTTGTAAGAAGGTGATGTCGGATTGTGCCTTGTCTGAGGGACCGGCTGCAGGAAACCTAACTGGACTAGCTTCGGGAACAAAGTAGAGTATGGCTCACCGATAAGCGTGAAAGTCCGCCTTCTAGGTGGTTCCTGAGGGCGGAAGTTATTTTGAGGAGGCTGTGGGTTATAGTGGTTGCGGTATGGAGGCTGATTTCTGGGAGGTGGAGCTTAGCCTCGGTTGCCTTGTTGTGGCGGATGGACATAAGACTGGGTGTTCATGACCATGTAGGGTTGAGGAGCATATGCCATGTTTTGGTGGGGGTAGTAGTGTTGTGGGGTCCTTTCTGGAAAATGGGGCCTGGGATTACGATATTCCCTTGCTTCTGATGCTGCCATGGCCGTTTCTTCCTTTTTCTTCCCTCTTGCCATTCCTCCGGACCCGCTTTGGACGGCTTGGGAGGTTGCCCTTATGGCTGCTTGACTCAAAATCCTACCCGTTTTCAGCCCATTCTCCACCATCTCTCCAATCTTAATTGCTTCTGCGAACGACTTTCCCATGGCTGACATCATGTTTTGGAAATAGTCGGACTCTTGAGCTTGGATAAAAGTAGTGACCATTTCTATTTCGTCCATGGGAGGCTTTACCCTCGACGCCTGCTCACGCCACTTAATAGCATATTCTCTAAAGCTTTCTGAAGGTTTCTTCTTCAAGTTTGACCGAGAATTTCGGTCTGGTGCAATGTCGATGTTATACTGGAATTGTCTCACAAAATCTCTAGCGAGATCATCCCATATATGCCATCGGGATATGTCCTGGTCCATGTACCATTCTGAGGCTATCCCTACCAGACTTTCCCCAAAATATGCCATTAGCAATTCCTCTTTTCCGCCGGCTCCCCGCAATTGGTTGCAGTATTTCTTTAGATGAGCAATGGGGTCACCGTGCCCGTCGTACTTCTCAAACTTTGGGGTCTTGAAACCCACCGGTAGGTGCACGTGAGGGAACATGCATAGATCGGTGTAGGAGACGCTCTTCTGTCCGCTCAAACCTTGCATGTTCTTCAAACTCTACTCAAGGCTTCTCATTCTTTTGGCCATCTCTTCCTGTTCAGCCATTTTGGGGTCTGATCCTGCATAGGTGCAAACCGCACTGAGGCTGTGGAGGATGAGTGCTAGTGACGAACCGAGTTGGTTCTATTGAGAAAGACGGTGTTTGGAATGTAAACGAGGATGAGTCAAAATTTGGCTTGTACATAGCAGGTTGTGCCGCGATCGGGCAGGGTGGTGCAGTAAAGATGTTTGTGTTTGCATCTGTTGTTGATATCCGGGGATGAGAATCAGAGGGCGATCCAGCAGAGAAGGCCAAAATGGCTGGGTATCCGAACGGGGTAGCAGGATAGCTTATGGGGACATTAGAATTCCCGCTTGTCCTGGAGAATAACTCAGGGAATCCAGGGACGACACTTGGTGGCTCTTTTCCATTATTTCAGTCATCCAGCATTTCCAACATGCGGAGCCGCAGGATTCTATTTTCCTCCGCAGTTGCGGACTCTGGCGTGAGGACGGCCGAGATCGAACTCTCCTCGGAAATAGGAACTGTTGGTAAAGGAATTTCTGCAGACATTTCTATGCTTCCTTTTGACCTTGTGAAATAAGTGTGAGCACCGCCTCCTGACTTAATAACAGGTAATTGAACACTCCCTTTTGACCTCGTGAAGTATGAGTGCGAGGCCAGACTTTCACCATACCAACCGCCTTTTCCAAAAACCTAGAAGAACTCAACGACAAACGAACGGTTAATTCGAAACAAATAACAGATAGGCAATCTCACGTTGGGGCATGATGCACCTATGCAGTTAAGTGGATTCCTACATGTTTGCGACGAAAGCATGCGTCATTCCAGCTTCCTTTTTAGGATCCCCTTTTTTCTCTTTTTTTTTATTATTTTTATTATGTTTTTATTTTTCTTCCTTTCTCCATTTGTTACTGTTTTCAATTTTTTGTGGTTAAAATGTGACCGGATCCGATGAGGATTGCCTACGTATCACGATGCCACGTGAATCAGATCATTACGTAGTTCAAGAACAGATGAATGTAAAAGAAACACACATTTTATTACTGAAACGATCTATTACAAGCAACATTTTCGAAAAAGGAAAAACAAAACTTGAAAATAAACATAGACTCAAAACGGACTAATGCACCCTGATGCGAAAAAGGCAGACAGAAGATGTTAAGATACAGACTCGACCTATGAATACATTATGGTTTCGAAAATTGGTGACCGCGGGGCATCGTTCGGCCTCGCCGCGGTCCTAGGTGTGAGATCCCTTTCAAGTTGTTCCAGCTCATGCATGGTTTGCTTGACATAACCCATCACTGCCGAGAGAACGGTAATGCTGGTCATGTTCTCACACCGTAGACATCGTCTGATGATGGCGTGGGCAATGTTCCTGATCTTATCTCTGGTTTGTTTCTTCTCAATGAGCAGGCGTTTTATCTGATCACTGCATGTTTTCAAAATCTGAGAATCTTGTATATGCTGATTCTTTAGTTGTCGCACTTCTAACTTCATCTGGGCTAACAGGTCATAACAGTATCTGCTCTCAATTTGGAAATCCTCGGCCTGATTAACTGCTTTGATCTCAAGTGGAGCCATCTTTCTCTTCATTTTGGCAACAGTTTTCTCGTGGTCGCCTTTTAATTGATTCAAGTATCGGCGATGCTTATCTGCTTTTGTATCCCACTGTGCCCTGAGCTCCGCCATGATGTTTTCAGACTTCTCTAAACCATCTCGCCATTCCCTGACTTCACTTTTCAGCCTTTTTATCAACTGCTCGTCTGATCGACTCATTGGCTGTTTATCAGCATCCATCCTCATCTGTTTGATCTGGACCCTGAGCATTTCGTTTTCCTGAGTCAACCTATTCTGCTCTCCCAGATCGGTAGCAACTTGCACGTTGTGCTCATATTTCAGGCTTTCCACTTGTTTCTTCAACCTGCTGATTCGGTACAATAGCCTCTTTCTTTCGCCAACCAATCCCACTGCCTTTGCGACGACTCGGCAAAATTCAGGATGTGGGGTCTTTTAGCCGGCCTTTCATGTTCGAGTTCTCTTCTGTACCATGCAAGGTAGCCTGGTGCCATCTCACTTTTGGCCCGATCCCGCACGCAAGTATCTGCTTTCAAATATTGACATTCATTCCAGATCTGGCGGATTTTTGCTTCAGGAAATTGTCCGTCAGGACTTATCTCAATTGTTTGAGCGCTAAGGTCTTCCTCGTGTGGTACTATCTGGCATCTTCCGAGCTGTCTCAAAACTCGGCAGGGCGCGTAAGGTTGAATGCTCTTAAGCCCCATCAGTAAGAAATGAGTTCTAGTTGCTGGCATATATATGACTTCATCAACAGGCAGCCATCCCAGTGTCCACTGTATTTGGCTGGCGGTAAGAGCTTGAAAGAATGAGGTCCATGCCATAACTCCTTCGGGCAGACTGATCTCTTTGGTTCTCGTGTAAAATTCTTCTATGCAAGTTTTCTCCGAGGAACCATGGCTCAAGAGCTCGGAACGATGGCAGAGATGTTCAGTCATCCACATTTGTAGCAGCAAATTACAACCTTCGAAGAAATTCCCCCCGGCTTTGCACACTGTGAGAGCTCGAAAGATATCAGATACCACCATAGGCACGAGAGTACTATCGTTCTGAGTGAGCAAAGTACTGACTATTCCGGATATTTTTAGATCAATATTCCCATCTTTCCTTGGAAATACTAAAAGGCCCAAAAATGTTATCATGAAAGCCACCCGTCTGTGCTTATCCCACTTCTGACGACTACCTTTATTGCATAGCTTGTTAATCGGATTGTTGAATCCTCCTACATGACCATACCTGTCGTATATGAAGCATGGATTACAAAAACCGGCGGCCAAATCTGGGTTGTGGACCATCTTGGGTATTTTTAGTGAGTCTAGGAATCGATGTACCGTGACAGCTCTTGGGGCGACCAGGTATTTTTGCCTTAACGGAAGTTCAACATTTCCGATGTACCCAGCCATTTCTTCCAGAGTCGGAGTGAGTTCAAAATCGGAGAAGTGGAAAACATTGTGTGTCGGGTCCCAGTAGGTGACCAAAGCTCTTATGATATCTCCCCGAGGCTGGACTTCCAATAAACCCACGAGGCCTTTCAGATATTTCTTGACCTCATCTTGTCCTTCAGCACCTAGATCATCCCACCATAGCCGTAACTTGACAGGGATTTTAGTCATTATCGAAAAGTGTTCATTTTGCATCGTGCTCATCCTGCACATTTATTAAGGTGACTTTAAAAAAAATAACTTGACTTGAAAATATTTTGACTATATATATTATTATATTTTTTATATTTTTTTATTTTTTTTTGGTTTTGGCTATCTTAACAAAAGGTGGGGTTGAACCCGATGGGGGTTGCCTACGTATCTCACATCCGGTGAGAATCAAACCGGCGTAGTTCGGTCCATCGTGAATAGAGTAAATCAATTAAACCCCCTTTTTTTAAAATACAATTTTTTAAAAAAAGCAAGAATATGTTTTTTTTTTATTTTTATATATTATTATTATTTTTTATTTTTCTTTCAAAAAGAGATAAAGAAAATATTCTTAAGGACTGCTAAATAGCATGTTTTTTTTGGATTTTTAATAAATCAAACTAAAAGACAAATTTTATTTTTTAGAAAATACCGGTGAGGTTTTGACATTACTTGGACATTGGTTTTATTTTTCCAAATAAGTAATTATCTCCCTACACTGCTATTTTTCTTCCCTTTTTAAGTTTTCTTTTTTTTTAGAACCCGGTCGGCATGCAGAACTGAAGCAAATAAATGCGCAAAACAAACGGGATGCAGCAGGATGGTCTTTTCATTTCAGGTTGCCTGTCCTAGACGGACCCAACCCCTGTGTTGAGTCCCCTATGTCAAATGCAACATGATGCAAATAAGCGTTCCTACTAGGGATCCGGCATGAGGTTTTGTTATACTAGGTTTATAACCTGGGTATATGTTCTAGACTGTGTACCCGAGCGGACAACTCGAGTCGAGGAGGGGGCTACGTACCGGGGACTTGCGAGATCGTCCAGCTTTGTAACTTGTCCGGCCTCTTTCTTATTTTAGGTATTGACACTAATGGAATAGGGAGTCTCGACCAGCGAGCTTCTCCCCGGAGGTAAGAAGAGAAGGGTTTCGGCACAGTTTATATACAGTTCAGATAATATCAAAGCGGTAAAAGACAACATTTAGCACGTTATGCCAAAACATGTAATAAAAATCAGATAATAAATCCAAATATAACGATTATTCTAAGCTCGAATTCTTGAACCCTGAACCGGAGGTTCTAGGAACTAAATTCCCCAGCAGAGTCGCCAGAGCTGTCACACCTCCTTTTTGCGCGCCTACACGAAGGGTTAAATGCGCTAGGGAGTTTTCCCAATTTAAGTGACAATATTCGAAATGGGATTATTTATTTAATTCAGAGTCGCCACTTGGGAAAGGTTTGGCTTTTGGTGTCCCAAGTCACCGGTTTATCTTGAATCCCAAATCGAGGAAAATATTCGACTTTCCAAATGACGTCTGCGAACCAGAAATTCTAAGTAAGGAATTCTGTTGACCCGAGGGAAGGTGTTAGGCACCCTCGAATCCCGTGGTTCTAGCACGGTCGCTTAAATTGTTATAATGGCTAAATATCTGATTTAAATACATGTTCTGACTTATGTGCTTTTATTAAGTTTAAACCGCTTTTATTATTATCATTTATTTTTATAGAATTGCAACGTCGTGAAAATGCATCTCGAACCACGTCGCAATCAATGCACCCGTAGTTGTTAACACATTTCGACTCCGTTGAGATTTGAATTTGGGTCACATATATGCGCACCCGAATTTAAGAATGTAATTTAATTAAGTCGCGCCTAAAGAGTCTACGCGTTATTATCTTTGGGGAACAATCCATCCCAAATTCTAAATATTTATTATGATCAACTATTGAGGGCCCCGCCGTTTGCATTTTTATTTGGCGAGGCTCGTCTCATTATTTTTTAAAAGGGCAACCTTAGCACAACTACATTTCTATGTTTTTTGTTTTCCCAAAATAAATAAGAAAAATCCTAAATCATTACAAGCTTAAAAGAGGCATACCATATTAAATGCTAGGTTGAGACGCGCATTTATTGAAAGGAACGTTACTAGAGATTATGAACCAAATCGAGGACGGTGAAATAATATATCCCAACATGATTAATCATCCTATAGCTAAATTAGCTTCCCGTGATTATGTGAACAAACGAATAATCGTCCGCAACTATTAGTACTGGGATTAACCTTAATTATTAATGCCCATTTGGGAGTTTATTTGATCTAAGCGCCAAACCATCTTACCCAACTCATGCCTATTAAATTAGTTTTCCTCAAAATTGTTGCATTATTTCGTGCTTCAAAAATAGGTAAAAAAAACTTGCTAATCTTATTAATAGCCACTTTGTCTAAATGGTGTGCCGATGCCAAATATCAGTTATTATCAAACCTATATCGAAACAAGGGATCCAACAAGAGAACTGACGTACATGGCTAACTTAAATACGTTTTATTGAAATCAAATTGGACCGGATATAACAAGTTTGACAGTTCAAAGGCCCGTACAGGAATACATATAGATGCTTGCCATGATTCTATGTTATACTAAATCAAAACTAAATTGTTGTGCACGTAGAGATACGCCTGATCTAACAACATGTTATTTTGCAGTTCATCTCAGTTGGGATATGTATCCATTTATACAGAACTAATGTAGTGGAAATGAGCTTAACAAATACAAGCTAACTATCATTCAAACTATTGTTATGTCTTGAACATGAGTACTGTGAAGCAAATGACGTTCATTATTTATACTTCAAAAACTTCAGCCTTTCAACAACGCATGGTTTTAGAAGTATGTACCTGAAAGTGTTTACAATTTGAAGAAGAAGAGAAGTCAGTAGAGTAACAGTGGCAAACGAAACAGCAGCAGTAACAACAGGTAACAGCAGAACAAATTCCAGTGCAAGATGCAACTATAGCCGATGGAAAAAGTAGCAAAATGACAGCAGCAAGCAGTGTAGTAGAAACAGAACTCCAGACAGACCAAATCCAGGAATAAACTAATGCAACACACAACCAGTAACCTCAGTTAAAGACTTGGAAGAATCAGTATAGATTAAACAGGTTGAAAACAAGTGAAATCCAAACAACAATAGGAAGAAACAGTTTCTGATTTTTGTCTGTATGTTTTCTATTTCTTTCTCTCTCTCTCTCTATCTGTGTTTTTCTCACTTAGTGTATGTCTGTATATGCCTGTATTTGTGGTATCTCTCTCTGTATATCTGTATCTCTTTTTCCTCTCTTTTATAGCCTAGTATCAGGCCCTTTACAATCTGTAAAACCTATTCAGATTCCCTCCCATGTGGCCTCCTCCTTTCCAGTTTCCACTCAACTATTTAACATAACACCCTTCTCATGATATTCCCCTGGCAGATCTATCTTTTAAGTGGGGTTTATTATTTCTAAACTAAATCAGGGTATGGGCAACAGGGGTGTGTTCTGACAGCACATGATGTCCCATTTGCTCTAATTATTAAAGCACTATAGTGCACATGCTATCAATTCAGAACTCAAGCTGAACTGAAACCACAAACTAAACTATAAATGTTTCTGATTCAAATCCACAAACAGCTATACTTAGTTCCCAGTTAGATTCAGACAGGACTTCACACAAAAACCATAATATGAATCAAGTTATTATCATTCAAAGCTAAACTAATCAGCGACGTATATCGACTCGACTGTACTAATTGTGACACAGGACAAGCAATCTACCAAACAAAACAACACAAAGCAAAGTATAACACTGTTCTTGACACTTTGCAACGATACAGGAAAACAAACGGGCATTATTGGTTTGACGATACCAGCTAAATTGAAATAAGCATACTACCACATGAACTTAACATAACAGAATAAACAAACAACCAAACAAAAGGTCTTGTAGAGATGGGGAGACAAACTGATAACAGAAATCCCAGAACCGGACAAACAAACTAAACATGCCAACAAATTAAACTAAAAATGGACAACAAAAGGGACAAATGAGCAAACCTGAAAAGCCTTAAACATAGCTGACCCTAGGCCCGGCTTGATTTGCCCGTTTGAAGTCGAGAACAAATCCTAACCGAGGTGTTCTCGACCGAGAACACTTCGATTAGGGTTTACTAGACCCCAAACTTTGTCTAAATTCAAACAGACCCCACAAAATCTTTATGTTCTAGGGTTCGATTTTTCCAGATTTGGGTTTTTGGGATTTGTGGGTGGATTCGGACCAAACCAAGCATGGTTTGGTCACGAGGGATGTCAGGGGAGTATCTAGTGTGAATCTGGGGTAGATCGGTGTAGATCGAAGTCCTGCTCGAATCTTCAAATGAAGATTCGAGAACCTAGGGACTGATTCGAACCAAGCGGTTAGTGGATTTGGGTTCAGGGTTGTGAGGTGCATCTAGGGTGTTAAGGTGGTGGTCACCGGTGTCCTTGCCGCCGGCTTTACGGGGGAGGTGCACAAGGGCGGCTAGGGTTTGTGTGGTCCGTGTTTGGGAAGATGAAGGGGGGGATGTTTGGATGGGGCGTGGGGTAAGGTTCCAGACTTATATAGTTAGTGGGTGGATAGATCCTGGCCGTCGGATGAGGCGAGATGAAGGGCCAGGATCTTTCAGCTAGTGAGGAACGCTGTCGTTTCAAGTGCAAGGGGTTGGGTTGGTCCGGGGTTGAACGGGTCGGGTTCATGGGGGTGACCTGAGACCGTTGGATGGGATTGGTTTTAACAGTTGAGATTAGACGGCCTTGTACGACGTCGTTTGAGTAAGGGATTGGCCTGATCTGGGCCGTTCCTTTGAATCAATCAACGGCTCCAAGAGACGATGCCTATACGGCGTCGTTTGGGGCGTCTTGCAGAGGGCCTAGTTAGACTGGGTCGTTTTTGGTTTGGGCTTGTTTTAATTCGGACTGGCCCAATCCGAAAATCCTTTCCTTTTTTTTAATCTCTTAATTAAAATGTCAATAATACTATAAAACAACAATTATCACACAATTAACATTTAATTAAAATAACATCACTTAATGACGAAGTAGAATAAAAGATGCATTTTTGTGATTTTTCTTTTAATAACCGGATTATGGTCCAACTATACACGACACATTTTTGTATTTTGTTTGATAAAAATAAAAATGAACAAAATCACAAATAACTAAAAAAATGCCACTTAAAATCCAAAACTTGTACAGCAAGACCATTTTCCATTATTTTTATTTCTTTTGGAGTGATTGTCGCGTAAACAAAAATCACGTGCTCACAACATATTGAAACACCTTAGAGATAAAGCTAGATTTTTACAAATGAAAGCTGGGAAAGAGGGGACAAGTGTAGATACTGAGGTTAACCCTAGTACAGAGTCAAATCTAGTTCAACCGGGAATTAACACTGTTACCGGTGGCATTTTATATTATGATCCAAATAAATATCGTGAAGAATTGGCAAAAATGGTTACTGTTTTGTGCTTGCTCTATAGTTTTCCTTCTAACCCTCACTTTGTGCATTATATTAGAAGAGTTTTTAATCCTACTTATAAAGGATGGCCTCGCGCAACCGTAAAGAGCGATATTTATAAATATAAATATGAATATGAACAATATTTGCGCTATTTATTTACTCATATAGATTGTCGCATTGCTATTACTACTGATATTGGTAGAAGTGGTAATGACTGTGATTATCTAACTGTTACAAGTCATTGGATAGATGAGGAGTGGATAATGCAAAAGCGCATTATTGCTTATAGAATAATTAATTCACGCCACACAGGTAAGTTTATTGCTAACACAGTTGCAGATATTTGTAGATATTTTTGCATTAGAGATAAAATTATGTTGATTTCAATGGATAATGCTTCTAGTAACACTAATGCTATAGGGTTTTTTACAACTACACTAAATCCTGCATTTAGTAATATTTTTCATGTTAGATGTATTTGTCATATTAACCATTTAATCGTCGGTGTTGGTATGAAAGTTTTAAATGTAGAAATTGAAAAGGTTAAAATGGCTCTTAATTGGCTTTTTTATTCAAACTGTAGAAGTAGACTTGGAGACAATTTTAAAAAATGTGATGAATTTGGCCTTAGAGAAAGAAAGGTTCCTAAACCTTGTCCGACTAGATGGAATTACATGTATGAAAGTTTAGTTGTTGTATATAAATATAGGAACCCAATAAGCGCAACGTATAATGCTCGTGTAGGTGATGGTGATGATGATGATGATGATGAGCACCTTACAAATCAAGATTGGAGTAATGTTAAAATGCTTGTAGACTTTTTAGAATAATTTCATATTGCTACAAATGAATTATCTGGCCAATATTATCATACTATTTCTAACTGTTTAGCTTATATTGCAGCACTTGTAGATTATTTACTCAATTTTCAGAGGGTGGAGTAATTTATCAAGAAGCTATTAATTCTATGAAAGCTAAGTTTAAAAAATATTTTTTCCCTATCCCCCCTATTTTTGGTGTTGCTGCATTGTTAAATCCTACAATGAAATTAGGAGGTCCTCACTTTTGGTATTCAAAAATTTATAACGCTTTATCACTTTCAGCTGAGGAATTTGCTACACTTGGAGATGCAAAAGCCTCAATTAAAATAAATGCTCAAACAATTTATAATGTTTATCAATTTGCCTTAGATCAAGCTAGACCAAATGTTCCAACTCCTACTTCATCTAGTTCGCAAGCATCTAAAAGAACTGCAGGCCTAAAAGCCCTTAGTTCTTGGACGGAATTCAGGGGTTCTCAAGGTGATAATTTTGGTGATAGTTCACAACTAAATGAGCTTCAAGTTTATTTGTCGCAGGGACTTGAATCAGAGAATCCCGACAGCTCCTTCGATG
This sequence comes from Nicotiana tabacum, assembly GCF_000715075.1. Lineage (NCBI taxonomy): Eukaryota > Viridiplantae > Streptophyta > Magnoliopsida > Solanales > Solanaceae > Nicotiana > Nicotiana tabacum. Next base: position 30,739,973 of record NC_134084.1, read on the forward strand.
TTTTGGAATGGTGGAAGGACAAACAAAAATACTATCCGGTTCTTTCAAGGATGGCTCGAGATATTTTAAGTGTTCAAGCTTCAACAGTGGCATCGGATAGCGCATTCAGTCAAGCGAGACTTCAAATCGGTGATCATAGAGCGTCTATGAGGGAGAGCTTGGAGAAATCAGTACTCTTCAGAGATTGGATCCGTTCGGAAAGAAGAAATTTTGGACTTGCAGAATCACAACCGGAGATAGATGAAGCTTATGAAGAAATGCTAACGGAACTTGTGCAGGATGATGCTTCGCCAGGAAGCGGTGATGAACAAGCTTCTTTTCCACCACTACCAACGGAAATTCCTCTGGACCTTGAAGAATTTATGAGATTTGTTAGAGATAATACATAGACTAACATGTAACTTGTATTTTGGCACATCTTTCTTAGTTTTTTTTTCCTTTTAATGGTGGTATTAGTACCTTGTTGTGCTCATTCCATTGGGCGGAGGAAGACTAAGAAAGATATTGACATTCTTTGTTAATGCCGTAATAGTAAAATATATAAGACATTCCCTTCAATATTTCTTTGCAATTTATTTTGTGTTTAAATTTGATATAGTATATATATATATATTACAAGAAATTGCCTTAGATAAATACATAAGGCAATACATTCTATACATATTATATATATTTATATAGCTATATATAAGCTATTTATACTAGTATATACATATATAGTTTACAAGAAATTGCCTTAGATAAAAAAAAATTAAAAAAAAATAGTCAAAATACATATATGTGTGTGTGTGTGTGTACACACACACACACACACACACACACACACACACTATATATATCTCTAATATATATATATATATATATATATATATATACATATATATAAGGCAATATATAATTATATATACACATAATACACCCTTATATATTCATACTATACATACTATATATATTTATATAGTTATATATAAGCAATTTATATTAGTATATACATATATAGTTTACAAGAAATTGCCTTAGATAAAAATTACACCAGGATCTAGGTAGGCGGGCGGTAGTCCGCACGGCCATCCAGATCTAGCTGCTTTAGTACCATTTAAAGGTTGGCGGTAGTCCGCACGACCAATAAGGATTCGAAATATATGGAAATTCTATTATAGTTTAATGACTGTATGGAAGGATCTATATCCTTTTACCCAAGCAAGGGGCCTGTCTAAGCCCGATACATACTCTTACTGAGCCCATGTGTCTAGCAGTTCTAACTGTGAAAGAGGTAGCCCTTTTGACAACTTCAGCGGGCTTTAATGTCACAGCTTGCTAGACGTAGCCACTAAGGCAAAGCCAATAAGAGTAGTACCAGAACCGACTGTACCACCATCTCGGAACCAAATCAAGAAACTATATTAAAATTTCTTTATATTTTGAAAGAGTCTGGATTCTTCATGGTTAACATGCAAGAGAAATTAGTTCTTCAACATAGATATGAATCCGTTTAGCCGGACATAGTCACGGCTGGGGAGAGAAACTAAGTTTTTAAAATACTAAAAAGAAAAGAGAATAAGTACCTTGAAGGCCGAGAAGCAAGGCCCTGAAGATGAATTGAACTTCAAAACTTTTATTTAACTTCAACTGATTTACAAGCTATAAACTAAATCTTTACAAAGGGGGTTGGTTGAGAGAGAGAGGAGAGAGAGAGAGTAGAGAGAGAAGGGGGGTTCCGGCTCTTCTTCTTCAAATGAAGAAGCCTCCTTTTATAACAAAAAAAAAGAATCTAGAATAGTAAATTGGGTCCCACATCTAGGTCCTTACACAGTGTTTCTACTGTAGTTAAACAGTGTTTCTACTGTGGATGAACAGTGTATCTACTGTTTAAGTGGGTCCTGGCGGCTGATAAGCTGTCAAGTCTTCTTTTTGTCCAAATTGTGCATTTGTTGGAGGAATTCTTCCACCTTGTCGATATCTCTGTCAGATAGTATCATTTCTGGCTATATCGATTGTGTATCTTCTACGAGGTCATCACCACTCGTTTCACTTCTCATTGAAGTGTCTGATTTTTCGCATTGATCTAGCGATTGGAGCAGATTTCTTTTTAATCTTTCTAAGTATTGATTTATCAAATCAATTTTATCTCCGTCTTGAATAGAGATCCTTCGAGCAATATGTTTAACAGTGCTTTCTTCTATTATCCTCTTTTGAGGGGCCATTACATATAAATGGATTTGTGTTTTGATAGAATCTAATAATTCTTGTCCGTATAACGTTTTTGTTTTGGGATCAGTCTTCATCAATTTGTCCCAAAAATTATTGTAGAATACCCTATATAAACAAGGGATTTCTTCTTTCGTATAACCTAATTCCGGCGTCCATTTATGGATCCAGGGGATAGAAAATTCAATAAAGAAGTAGATTTGATCAATTTTTTCTAGGTAGCAGATATGATCTGCGTGATATAACTCTGTTAAGAACGGAGAGGCTTTTGTCCATTCTTTGTATAACTTTAGGAATGGTTCAGGCAAAATCTTGATAGTAGGACCGTGGTATGACCACCAGTTTAAAAACCTGTTAGGGATAGGTCCTGTAAATACCTTTGCGCATACTTTGATAAACCAAGTATGCTTATGTCTTTCATTGTTATAATAAAGCACTCTATCAAATGCTTGAATATAATCCCAATAAGTGAAATTCATAGGTGATTTATTAAGTCTTATCTGCCTTTCTTTCATTGTTGAAATACCCCATTCTTCAACAGATATAATCTGTTTGATAATGACTTTTGAAAAGTTATAAACATTTTCATTTGTGTTATAACCCGAAAAGTGCTGGAATTCTGCACTACCTGTACTGATTAGGATAGTCTCATAATAGGTGCGGGTTTTATATGATTCACCCGGATAGTATAATCCATTAATCAGATATCTCTGAAATATTTTCCACGGTTCTTCTTTTCTCTGAATCTCAGAGTTTTCAAGGAGAAATATCATTTCTCTCTTTGGTAACTTTTCATATGACTTGATATCGTCATTGTCTTCTTCTTTAGCAATTGAAGCAAAAGTATCACTTTGCTTTTTGGATGCTAAATAAGCCTGTAGATGTCCATATAACGGACTATCTTCTGGAATATCTTCCAAATGTATAGAATGTCCTGAGGATTCACCTGTATGCGGTACCTTTGAGTTTATCAAACTCTTTTTTCCTCTTTGTATCACTGGTGAGTTTGACGAGGATCCGTATGACGATCCCTGAGAATAAGTCTTACTAGGGGACGATCTTCCCCTACCTCTGCCCCTGGTGACCCAGGAAGGGTCCATTCTGCAGAAATTGTAAACTGAAGAATAGCAGTAACTTCATCAGAATTAGATTATTCTTCTTCTATATTATCAATTCTGTCAGCCATGATTTTATCAAGTATGAGTTCCTTTAAGTCTCTGTTTAAATTAATCACTCTAAGAATAGTGATCAATTCCTCGTTATCAAATAGCATGGTATAATAATTCATAAATTATTCTAAATATTCCCGGGATAGAAAATCCGGAAGGGAATTATCAATTCCTTTTTTGTATTGTATTTCAAAATCGAAAGGTGCTAGCTGAGCCTGCCATCTAGCAAATATTAATTTAGAAGCATCATGCTTAAAATCTTTGTCAAACATGTATTTAACAGATTGAGCATCAGTTTTTATCAAAAACTTTTGGTTATATAAGTCGTCTTGAAATTTTAATACACACTTAACAATTGTTAACATTTCATGCGCCACAGTAGCATATTTCTTCTGGGCTTCGGTCCATTTACCAGAGTGAAATCTTATTAAGTATTCACTCTTATTATTGGGATTTACTTGTTTCAAAATCCCTCCATATCCAACATTAGACGCATCTGTCTCGATAATTTTTTGCCAAGTAGGATTGGCAAGGGTTAAACAAGGTAAAGATTTAACACGCCCTTTAATACTTTTGACTAACTCAGTATGTTGGTTAGTCCAAGGGTGTTTATGATCTTTCTTGAGCCGATCGTATAGAGGGGATAGATCTCGTGACAAACTTTTATAGAAAGGGGATATATAATTCAGACTCCCCAAAAATCTCTGTAATTGAGTCCTGTCAGTAATAACATCAGGAAATTTTGAGGCAAAATCAATTGATCTTTGTATTGGGGTAATTTTTCCCTGGCAAATATTATGACCTATAAAACGAACATTTGTTTGGAATAGACTCATCTTGGATTTATAAATTACTAAACCGTTTTGTATAACAATCTTCTTGAAAATATCAAGATATTTAATATGCATCTCCAGAGTCTTAGAAAATACTAATATGTCGTCAATATAAACGATGATAAAATCCAAATATGGGTTAAAAATATCATTCATAATTTTTTGAAATTCAGAAGGGGCATTTTTCAAACCAAATGGCATAACATTTCATTCATATTGCCCAAATGGAACATTGAAAGCAGTTCTATAAGTATGCTCTTTAAATATTTGAATTTGCCAATAACCAGATTTTAAATCAAATTTTTAAAATATATTGGCGTCATATAACCTAGATAGCAAGTCCCTTTTATTAGGGATAGGATACCTAATGTTTATTTAATGGTTTATAATTTATAACTAAACGAGGAATACCACGTTCTTTTTTTGCCGCATTATTAACATAAAAGGCAGAACATGACCAAGGAGATTTTGAGGGTTTTATCAAACCCTTTTGTAACAAACTATCAATCTCGTTTTTGCAGAATTCAACTAACTCAACATTCATCTGGCAAGGTCGAGATTTAGTAGGAATATCATTCTCACAGAAATTTTCTTCGTATGGAAGAGTTACAATATGCCTTTTCCTGTTCCAAAAGGCACTAGGGTGATCGGCGCAAACATCAACGGCCAATTTTTCAGCAATCAATTTAATCTTCTGTTGAACTTTAGCAGATTGTATAGTATCGAATATATTCATACTAAGAATTTCTAATTGTAATGAATCAACATGCCTTTGTTTCATATTAATCAAGGCATTAATATCTCTAGTTACGGGATCTGTAACAAAGGAATAACTTATCTTTTTATCTTGATAAGTAGCAGAAAAACCATGTTCATCTATATTATCAAACGGATAAATAGCATTAATAAAAGGTGTTCCAAGTATGATTGGAGGGTATAACTGGTTTTTTACCAAAAAGAAGAAATATGGAATACAGACTTTATTTTGGCAAATATGAATATTAGGCAATTTGTATTCTATATCTAAAGCATGACCAGAAGCGGATTTCACCAAATGAGTGGTCTTTTAAAAATACTTAGTAGGAATTAATCCTTCCTGAATGCAGCTTACATCTGCACCACTATCAATCATAGCTATATCTGTTATAGAAAAATTATTATCTATCAAAATAGTACATTTAATATACCATTTGTGTGCAGTAATAATTTGCATCATACCTAGAAATAAATCAGATTTTTCATCAGAAATTTCTTTTCCTTTATCATTAGAAAAATCAAAAATTCCTTTAGTCGAAGATTTAGGTAGAGAAATATTTTTCTCAATTTGAGTAATACGGTGATCACAAATCATTTGATTTTGCTTAAGAGACTTAATATCCCTTTTCAAATTCTCAATTTCTTCTTTTAAATCATCAAAAGAAGTATCTCGACTAGGTGTATTGGACTTTTGAAGTCTTCTATTAATTTCAGATAAAGAATATGGTGCAAAATTTTCAAATTCGTTCTTGTATTTTTCAACAGATTTTGAACTACTAGAACTGGAATTTGCAGCTAAATTAATAATTTTTTCACGAAGTTTTTCATCAGTAACTTCTTTTAAAAGTTCTATTACATTGTCAGATGTAATAGTTTTTATATTAAGATTATCAAATTGTGATTGCAATTTATAAAATTCGTCACTATCACAAATACAAATATCACCTTTGCAAGCAGTGCAAGAAGTATCAATATTTTTATTATTATCAGAAAAATCAATTAACTCAACTTCAGTTTCAGATTCAGTCTCTGAGTAATAGTCAGATTCTGATCCCGAAGTGTATAACAAGCCATAAACCTTATCGTGTAACTCATCATCGAGTTCTAAGGTTTTTAGCTTTTGAAGCTTGCAATTTGGAGAAATATGACCAAACTTTCCACACTTATAACACTTAATATCAGCGAGATCACGTTTGGATCTATTCTTCGCAAATCGAGTAGATTTCCAATGTGCTTTTCTAGTATCACGTTCTTCCTTAGGCCTATATCTAGACCTCTTTTTCTTATACGGGCTGTCCGGGTAAGGATACTTATGATATTTGGTTTTCTTCTTCCTACTTTGAGTGGAAGTTCCGGGTAAACCGAACTGGGTACAGAAGTCACCTAATTGGGACTTTTCTTTAAGCTTATCAATCTTAAGCTGTCTAGAAAGCCTTAACTCATTACACAATTTCAATCCTTCTTCTGTACAAACACCTATAAGCTTGCCATAGGTATAATTATTATACAGAATCTCGCCGCAACTACCTTTTAACACATTCCTCACTCTTTCAGCAAATAAGGAAGGGAGACCATCTATAAACTTGGCTTTCCATTGCTCAAATTTATTTTCGGGTAGTTCCATAACTCTACTCATAAAAGTGTCTTTATACCATCTAAATTCACTAAGGGTCTTACATCTAAGCCCATTAAGTAAAGTTCGAATGGTCTGATGATTCGAGGTAAATCTACCACTGAAATGTTCTAAGATAGTAAGGATAAGGGTATAAACTGCATCTTCCATACCCATTACTAGAGCCATACCTATGTTATCAACACCTTCGTCGGTTGTCGTAGCATTAATAACGAAAGCCTTTTCTTCTACAGATAAATGATTGTCCCACCAGCCACGAAGTTGGCCAGTAAATCCTGCAATGATCTTTTTGCAAATATTTCTATCTGTATTTTTAACACTTTTACATATAGTCAAGTACATAAGTATTCTGTGTACGAGAATGGTTAATTGTCTATCAGTTAGACCATCAATATTCCATTCATAAATTTCGGAACCGTTATAAGACGTATTTGTCTGATTCCAATCTCGTTCCTCAATTAACACATCTTGAGGAATAGGACGAGGATAATAATAGGTCTGCATCCTTGGTTTGTCAGCATACCTATGATTTTGTTTAACAATCCCTTTGAGTTTATTAAACTCTGACCAAGTCTCAATTTTATAATCAGAAACAGTCTCAATTTTATCAGCAAAATTTCTTGATAAATCAATAGGTCTAATATTTAAACCAGAAAGCTTTTTATCTAAAAGCTGAGCTAAGTCATCAAGAGATATAAATTTAAAATCCTGAATCTCAGGAGGTCTTTGAATATGAGTAGGAATAGCTTGATCAACTGTTTTACTTCCTGAAGTGGAGGCAATATCAGTTGGTCCTTTCTTAGTACTCATTTCCTTTATTAAAATAGTCAAATTATCAAGTTTTTTATCAAGAGAACCAATATGTTCTCCTAAAATTTTTACATATAAACCCAAATAATTGTTTTGAGAAATCAATTTATTAATTTCTGCAATACTAATAGCTGCCACGTTATCATCAATAAATTTTTGAAAGGCAGTGAAGGTAATACCAGTATTATTAGGTAGAATAAAGGGAGCCTGAGGAGGATAAATCGCTTTAGTAATATTACCACTCCCGTCTTTATAAGATCTTTCCATTACCTTTATATAAAGAGGCAAATAAGTTGTTATAAACCAAGGAACAAAATACATAATTTGATTATGCAAGGCACAAGCTTCATAAAATTCTTGAGATATATTATTCAAATCATCTTTACTATAAGTATCAAAAAACCATGTTTTAAACTGGTTCCATTTTTCACTAAAAAATTCTTTTTGAATATAAATACGGGCCCGAGAATCGGGGCTAAAATCAATTTGGTGTGGAATCATTAAATAATATTGGGGTCGAAATCCATCTCAGATACAGAAGGAATATCCTTATCAGAAATATTGTCATTATCTTGAACAATATTTGTTTGAGGGTTAATCTTAACCCGTTCAACCCTTTTAACCTTTTGATCAGGCTTATCACTAGCAATAGTGTGTAGAGAAGCTGCACGATTGCGAGCTGGACCGTAGACTGGTTCAATAGGGGAAATATGTTGAATAGCAGGTAGAAGTCTATGATTAGAAAATGAATGTCTATTATAAATAGTAGACTTATCATCAAATTGAATACAAATCCTACCATCCGGATTTTGAGTGACATGCGAAAATTCAGTATTTGACAAGTCGTTAGTAATCTGACTTGGGGATATAACAGAATTTAAAGTCCATGTAGTTGGAAAATTAATTTCCTCCCACCTGATAGGTCTCCTAGTGGTGACCTTGGACTTTGCAAAATTGGTTTCTACCAATATGGTCTGATCTGATGTATCGTATAACTTACATCTAGGATTCAAAGTAGATAACAATTTGAAATAAATCCTATAGGATAGACATATAAGTTCAGAACCAGGCGCATAATTATAACCATGCGTTTTCACATTTAAAGTCAAAGCATCAAGAATATTAACATACATATACCATGAAGAATCCAAACTCTTTCAAAATATAAAGAAATTTTAATATAGTTTCTTGATTTGGTTCCGAGATGGTGGTACAGTCGGTTCTGGTACTACTCTTATTGGCTTTGCCTTAGTGGCTACGTCTAGCAAGCTGTGACATTAAAGTCCGCTGAAGTTGTCAAAAGGGCTACCTCTTTCACAGTTAGAACTTCTAGACACATGGGCTCAGTAAGAGTATGTATCGGGCTTAGACAGGCCCCTTGCTTGGGTAAAAGGATATAGATCCTTCCATAAAGTCATTAAACTATAATAGAATTTCTATATATTTCGAATCCTTATTGGTCGTGCGGACTACCGCCAACCTTTAAATGGTACTAAAGCAACTAGATCTGGATGGCCGTGCGGACTACCGCCCGCCTACCTAGATCCTGGTAGAAAATGGTATCAGAGCCTAGGAATTTTCATGGTAATTGTGTAATAGATATGAAAGATTCAACATAGATATGAAGCTTTTGGAATGGATCTGGGAGAAACAAGTACTAAAAGTACTAGACTTGAAGAGGTAGATATACCTCAAAACCTTGAATTTATTAAATAAATGGACAATTCCTAAAGTTTCTATAAAAACCATTTATGATTATGGTTGGTTTGATAAACTTTCTTCTAAACAATTGATAAAAACGACTGAACAGTCTTTAGCATTAAATTCGTCTGAACAGACTATTCGTTTGTTAAACAAGCATGATATAGATTTATATAAACATCATTACCATTATGTGCATATTGGTATGGTTCAAATTGCATTTAAACCTTTAACCCTTAAAGGATTACCAGAGACCTTTTTAGTAGCTCTTAGAGATGCTAGAAATCTGAATTTCAGACAGTCTCTAATGGGTTCAATAGAATCTACAGTGGCCTATGGTCCGGTATATTTTAATACTCAACCCAATCTGCAATTATCTCTTTCTGATGTTAATATTCTTGATGCTTTGACTTTAAATGTGAAAACGCATGGTTATAATTATGCGCCTGGTTCTGAACTTATATGTCTATCCTATAGGATTTATTTCAAATTGTTATCTACTTTGAATCCTAGATGTAAGTTATACGATACATCGGATCAGACCATATTGGTAGAAACCAATTTTGCAAAGTCCAAGGTCACCACTAGGAGACCTATCAGGTGGGAGGAAATTAATTTTCCAACTACATGGACTTTAAATTCTGTTATATCCCCAAGTCAGATTACTAACGACTTGTCAAATACTGAATTTTCGCATGTCACTCAAAATCCGGATGGTAGGATTTGTATTCAATTTGATGATAAGTCTACTATTTATAATAGACATTCATTTTCTAATCATAGACTTCTACCTGCTATTCAACATATTTCCCCTATTGAACCAGTCTACGGTCCAGCTCGCAATCGTGCAGCTTCTCTACACACTATTGCTAGTGATAAGCCTGATTAAAAGGTTAAAAGGGTTGAAAGGGTTAAGATTAACCCTCAAACAAATATTGTTCAAGATAATGACAATATTTCTGATAAGGATATTCCTTCTGTATCCGAGATGGATTTCGACCCCAATAATATTTAATGATTCCACACCAAATTGATTTTAGCCCCGGTTCTCAGGCCCGTATTTATATTCAAAAAGAATTTTTTAGTGAAAAATGGAACCAGTTTAAACCATGGTTTTTTGATACTTATAGTAAAGATGATTTGAATAATATATCTCAAGAATTTTATGAAGCTTGTGCCTTGCATAATCAAATTATGTATTTTGTTCCTTGGTTTATAACAACTTATTTGCCTCTTTATATAAAGGTAATGGAAAGATCTTATAAAGACGGGAGTGGTAATATTACTAAAGCGATTTATCCTCCTCAGGCTCCCTTTATTCTACCTAATAATACTGGTATTACCTTCACTGCCTTTCAAAAATTTATTGATGATAACGTGGCAGCTATTAGTATTGCAGAAATTAATAAATTGATTTCTCAAAACAATTATTTGGGTTTATATGTAAAAATTTTAGGAGAACATATTGGTTCTCTTGATAAAAAACTTGATAATTTGACTATTTTAATAAAGAAAATGAGTACTAAGAAAGGACCAACTGATATTGCCTCCACTTCAGGAAGTAAAACAGTTGATCAAGCTATTCCTACTCATATTCAAAGACCTCCTGAGATTCAGGATTTTAAATTTATATCTCTTGATGACTTAGCTCAGCTTTTAGATAAAAAGCTTTCTGGTTTAAATATTAGACCTATTGATTTATCAAGAAATTTTGCTGATAAAATTGAGACTGTTTCTGATTATAAAACTGAGACTTGGTTAGAGTTTAATAAACTCAAAGGGATTGTTAAACAAAATCATAGGTATGCTGACAAACCAAGGATGCAGACCTATTATTATCCTCGTCCTATTCCTCAAGATGTGTTAATTGAGGAACGAGATTGGAATCAGACAAATACGTCTTATAACGGTTCCGAAATTTATGAATGGAATCTTGATGGTCTAACTGATAGACAATTAACCATTCTCGTACACAGAATACTTATGTACTTGACTATCTGTAAAAGTGTTAAAAATACAGATAGAAATATTTGCAAAATGATCATTGCAGGATTTACTGGCCAACTTCGTGGCTGGTGGGACAATCATTTATCTGTAGAAGAAAAGGCTTTCGTTATTAATGCTACGACAACCGACGAAGGTGTTGATAACATAGGTATGGCTCTAGTAATGGGTATGGAAGATGCAGTTTATACCCTTATCCTTACTATCTTAGAACATTTCAGTGGTAGATTTACCTCGAATCATCAGACCATTCGAACTTTACTTAATGGGCTTAGATGTAAGACCCTTAGTGAATTTAGATGGTATAAAGACACTTTTATGAGTAGAGTTATGGAACTACCCGACAATAAATTTGAGCAATGGAAAGCCAAGTTTATAGATGGTCTCCCTTCCTTATTTGCTGAAAGAGTGAGGAATGTGTTAAAAGGTAGTTGCGGCGAGATTCTGTATAATAATTATACCTATGGTAAGCTTATAGGTGTTTGTACAGAAGAAGGATTGAAATTGTGTAATGAGTTAAGGCTTTCTAGACAGCTTAAGATTGATAAGCTTAAAGAAAAGTCCCAATTAGGTGACTTCTGTACCCAGTTCGGTTTACCCGGAACTTCCACTCAAAGTAGGAAGAAGAAAACCAAATATCATAAGTATCCTTACCCGGACAGCCCGTATAAGAAAAAGAGGTCTAGATATAGGCCTAAGGAAGAACGTGATACTAGAAAAGCGCATCGGAAATCTACTCGATTTGCGAAGAATAGATCCAAACGTGATCTCGCTGATATTAAGTGTTATAAGTGTGGAAAGTTTGGTCATATTTCTCCAAATTGCAAGCTTCAAAAGCTAAAAACCTTAGAACTCGATGATGAGTTACACGATAAGGTTTATGGCTTGTTATACACTTCGGGATCAGAATCTGACTATTACTCAGAGACTGAATCTGAAACTGAAGTTGAGTTAATTGATTTTTCTGATAATAATAAAAATATTGATACTTCTTGCACTGCTTGCAAAGGTGATATTTGTATTTGTGATAGTGACGAATTTTATAAATTGCAATCACAATTTGATAATCTTAATATAAAAACTATTACATCTGACAATGTAATAGAACTTTTAAAAGAAGTTACTGATGAAAAACTTCGTGAAAAAATTATTAATTTAGCTGCAAATTCCAGTTCTAGTAGTTCAAAATCTGTTGAAAAATACAAGAACGAATTTGAAAATTTTGCACCATATTCTTTATCTGAAATTAATAGAAGACTTCAAAAGTCCAATACACCTAGTCGAGATACTTCTTTTGATGATTTAAAAGAAGAAATTGAGAATTTGAAAAGGGATATTAAGTCTCTTAAGCAAAATCAAATGATTTGTGATCACCGTATTACTCAAATTGAGAAAAATATTTCTCTACCTGAATCTTCGACTAAAGGAATTTCTGATTTTTCTAATGATAAAGGAAAAGAAATTTCTAATGAAAAATCTGATTTATTTCTAGGTATGATGCAAATTATTACTGCACACAAATGGTATATTAAATGTACTATTTTGATAGATAATAATTTTTCTATAACAGATATAGCTATGATTGATAGTGGTGCAGATGTAAGCTGCATTCAGGAAGGATTAATTCCTACTAAGTATTTTCAAAAGACCACTCAGTTGGTGAAATCTGCTTCTGGTCATGCTTTAGATATAGAATACAAATTGCTTAATACTCATATTTGCCAAAATAAAGTCTGTATTCCACATTTCTTCTTTTTGGTAAAAAAACAGTTATACCCTCCAATCATACTTGGAACACCTTTTATTAATGCTATTTATCCGTTTGATAATATAGATGAACATGGTTTTTCTGCTACTTATCAAGATAAAAAGATAAGTTATTCCTTTGTTACAGATCCCGTAACTAGAGATATTAATGCCTTGATTAATATGAAACAAAGGCATGTTGATTCATTACAATTAGAAATTCTTAGTATGAATATATTCGATACTATACAATCTGCTAAAGTTCAGCAGAAGATTAAATTGATTCCTGAAAAATTGGCCGTTGATGTTTGCGCCGATCACCCTAGTGCCTTTTGGAACAGGAAAAGGCATATTGTAACTCTTCCATACGAAGAAAATTTCTGTGAGAATGATATTCCTACTAAATCTCGACCTTGCAAGATAAATGCTGAGTTAGTTGAATTCTGCAAAAACGAGATTGATAGTTTGTTACAAAAGGGTTTGATAAAACCCTCAAAATCTCCTTGGTCATGTTCTGCCTTTTATGTTAATAATGCGGCAGAAAAGAACGAGGTATTCCTCGCTTAGTTATAAATTATAAACCATTAAATAAACATTAGGTATCCTATCCCTAATAAAAGGGACTTGCTATCTAGGTTATATGACGCCAATATATTTTCAAAATTTGATTTAAAATCTGGTTATTGGCAAATTCAAATATTTAAAGAGCATACTTATAGAACTGCTTTCAATGTTCCATTTGGGCAATATGAATGGAATGTTATGCCATTTGGTTTGAAAAATGCCCCTTCTGAATTTCAAAAAATTATGAATGATATTTTTAACCCATATTTGGATTTTATCATCATTTATATTGACGACATATTAGTATTTTCTAAGACTCTGGAGATGCATATTAAGTATCTTGATATTTTCAAGAAGATTGTTATACAAAACGGTTTAGTAATTTCTAAACCCAAGATGAGTCTATTCCAAACGAATGCTCGTTTTCTAGGTCATAATATTTGCCAGGGAAAAATTACCCCAATACAAAGATCAATTGATTTTGCCTCAAAATTTCCTGATGTTATTACTGACAGGACTCAATTACAGAGATTTTTGGGGAGTCTGAATTATATATCCCCTTTCTATAAAAGTTTGTCACGAGATCTAGCCCCTCTATACGATCAGCTCAAGAAAGATCATAAACACCCTTGGACTAACCAACATACTGAGTTAGTCAAAAGTATTAAAGGGCGTGTTAAATCTTTACCTTGTTTAACCCTTGCCAATCCTACTTGGCAAAAAATTATCGAGACAGATGCGTCTAATGTTGGATATGGAGGGATTTTGAAACAAGTAAATCCCAATAATAAGAGTGAATACTTAATAAGATTTCACTCTGGTAAATGGACCGAAGCCCAGAAGAAATATGCTACTGTGGCGCATGAAATGTTAACAATTGTTAAGTGTGTATTAAAATTTCAAGACGACTTATATAACCAAAAGTTTTTGATAAAAACTGATGCTCAATCTGTTAAATACATGTTTGACAAAGATTTTAAGCATGATGCTTCTAAATTAATATTTGCTAGATGGCAGGCTCAGCTAGCACCTTTCGATTTTGAAATACAATACAAAAAAGGAATTGATAATTCCCTTCCGGATTTTCTATCCCGGGAATATTTAGAATAATTTATGAATTATTATACCATGCTATTTGATAACGAGGAATTGATCACTATTCTTAGAGTGATTAATTTAAACAGAGACTTAAAGGAACTCATACTTGATAAAATCATGGCTGACAGAATTGATAATATGGAAGAAGAATACTCTAATTCTGATGAAGTTACTGCTATTCTTCAGTTAATTGATGATTTACAATTTCTGCAGAATGGACCCTTCCTGGGTCACCAGGGGCAGAGGTAGGGGAAGATCGTCCCCTAGTAAGACTTATTCTCAGGGATCGTCATACGGATCTTCGTCAAACTCACCAGTGATACAAAGAGGAAAAAGAGTTTGATAAACTCAAAGGTACCGCATACAGGTGAATCCTCAGGACATTCTATACATTTGGAAGATATTCCAGAAGATAGTCCGTTATATGGACATCTACAGGCTTATTTAGCATCCAAAAAGCAAAGTGATACTTTTGCTTCAATTGCTAAAGAAGAAGACAATGACGATATCAAGTCATATGAAAAGTTACCAAAGAGAGAAATGATATTTCTCCTTGAAAACTCTGAGATTCAAAGAAAAGAAGAACCGTGGAAAATATTTCAGAGATATCTGATTAATGGATTATACTATCCGGGTGAATCATATAAACCCCGCACCTATTATGAGACTATCCTGATCAGTACAGGTAGTGCAGAATTCCAGCACTTTTCGGGTTATAACACAAATGAAAATGTTTATAACTTTTCAAAAGTCATTATCAAACAGATTATATCTGTTGAAGAATGGGGTATTTCAACAATGAAAGAAAGGCAGATAAGCCTTAATAAATCACCTATGAATTTCACTTATTGGGATTATATTCAAGCATTTGATAGAGTGCTTTATTATAACAATGAGAGACATAAGCATACTTGGTTTATCAAAGTATGCGCAAAGGTATTTACAGGACCTATCCCTAACAGGTTTTTAAACTGGTGGTCATACCACGGTCCTACTATCAAGATTTTGCCTGAACCATTCCTAAAGTTATACAAAGAATGGACAAAAGCCTCTCCGTTCTTAACAGAGTTATATCACGCAGATCATATCTGCTACCTAGAAAAAATTGATCAAATCTACTTCTTTATTGAATTTTCTATCCCCTGGATCCATAAATGGACGCCGGAATTAGGTTATACGGAAGAACAAATCCCTTGTTTATATAGGGTATTCTACAACAATTTTTGGGACAAATTGATGAAGACTGATCCCAAAACAAAAACGTTATACGGACAAGAATTATTAGATTCTATCAAAACACAAATCCATTTATATGTAACGGCCCCTCAAAAGAGGATAGAAGAAAGCACTGTTAAACATATTGCTCGAAGGATCTCTATTCAAGACGGAGATAAAATTGATTTGATAAATCAATACTTAGAAGGATTAAAAAGAAATCTGCTCCAATCGCTAGATCAGTGCGAAAAATCAGACACTTCAATGAGAAGTGAAACGAGTGGTGATGACCTCGTAGAAGATACACAACCAATACAGCCAGAAATGATACTATCTGACAGAGATATCGACAAGGTGGAAGAATTCCTCCAACAAATGCACAATTTGGACAAAAAGAAGACTTGACAGCTTATCAGCCGCCAGGACCCACTTAAACAGTAGATACACTGTTCATCCACAGTAGAAACACTGTTTAACTACAGTAGAAACACTATGTAGGGACCCAGATGTGGGACCCAATTTACTATTCTAGATTCTTTTTTTTGTTATATAAGGAGGCTTCTTCATTTGAAGAAGAAGAGCCGGAACCCCCCTCTATCTCTACTCTCTCTCTCTCTCCTCTCTCTCTCAACCAACCCCCTTTGTAAAGATTTAGTTTATAGCTTGTAAATCAGTTGAAGTTAAATAAAAGTTTTGAAGTTCAATTCATCTTCAGGGCCTTGCTTCTCGGCCTTCAAGGTACTTATTCTCTTTTCTTTTTAGTATTTTAAAAACTTAGTTTCTCTCCCCAGCCGTGACTATGTCCGGCTAAACGGATTCATATCTATGTTGAAGAACTAATTTCTCTTGCATGTTAACCATGAAGAATCCAGACTCTTTCAAAATATAAAGAAATTTTAATATAGTTTCTTGATTTGGTTCCGAGATGGTGGTACAGTCGGTTCTGGTACTACTCTTATTGGCTTTGCCTTAGTGGCTACGTCTAGCAAGCTGTGACATTAAAGCCCGCTGAAGTTGTCAAAAGGGGTACCTCTTTCACTGTTAGAACTGCTAGACACATGGGCTCAGTAAGAGTATGTATCGGGCTTAGACAGGCCCCTTGCTTGGGTAAAAGGATATAGATCCTTCCATACAGTCATTAAACTATAATAGAATTTCCGTATATTTCGAATCATTATTGGTCGTGCGGACTACCGCCAACCTTGTTGATTCATTATAATTAGAAATTCTTAGTATGAATATATTCGATACTATACAATCTGCTAAAGTTCAGCAGAAGATTAAATTGATTGTTGAAAAATTTGCCGTTGATGTTTGCGCCGATCACCCTAGTGCCTTGTGGAACAGGAAAAGGCATATTGTAACTCTTCCATACGAAGAAAATTTCTGTGAGAATGATATTCCTACTAAATCTCGTATACTATATATATTTATATAGTTATATATAAGCAATTTATACTAGTATATACATATATAGTTTACAAGAAAGTGCCTTAGATAAGAAAAAATTTAAAAAAAAATAGTCCAGAATGAAAAAAGACAATTAGGCTCGTTTAGGCCTGCGGGCCCAGCCCATTTAGCCCGGGACCATGTGGGCTTAGGACCACCGTGGGCCGGTTCCACACATTGGGACCGTTTGGCCCGGGACTGCCTCAGCCAGGCCCGCCTCAAGCCTTGGCCCGTTTAGGCCTGTTTGGCCCGGGCCCGGACCACAATACAGCCCTACTCAAGACTGGAATCGCGAACATATGCCAAATAGGCCAAACACCCCTTCTCAACCATACGTCGAGCCTTCACATACGAGATAACACTGCGGGTAAAATGATCAGGAGTTCTTCTCCACTCTAAACGAGGCATACCCGATAAAGCTAGGGTCACAGTCTTGGCATGACAGTCCAAGATAGCGTGGTAAGGTGATAACCAGTCCATCCCCAATATAACATCAAAATCGACCATGTCTAAAAGCAGCAAATCTACACGAGTATCAAAACCCCCAATCACCACAATACAAGAATGATGGACTCGATCAACTACAATAGAATCACCCACTGGTGTAGACACATAAACGGGAACACTCAATGAATCACTAGGCATAACCAGATATGGTGCAAAATAAGATGACACATACAAGTAGGTGGACCTTGGATCAAATAACACTGAAGCATCTCTATCACAAACCAGAACCGTACCTGTAATAACTGCATCTGAAGCCTCAGCCTCGGGCCTGGCTGGAAGAGCATAACATCGTGGCTGGGCCCCACCACCCTGAACTACATCTCTAGGACAGCCTGCAGCTGGGTGACCTCTACCTCTAGCGACCTGAGCTCCACCTCTAAATCCTTTACCTCCACCTCTAGCACCTCTACCCCACCTCTAGCTGGCTAGGTGGTCTGTGGAACACCTGGTGCCTGGACCATAGCACAGGAACCCTGCTGCTGCGACTGAGGACCTACCAACCTCGGACAAGTCCTCCTGATATGACCATACTAACCACACTCAAAACATCCACCTGAGTGTTGTGGCTGAGGAAACGGAGACTGAACCTGGCAACCCGAATGACCACCCCAAAAACTATGGAGCGATGGTGCACTGATAGGAGCTGGTGGTGCACTGTAGGATTGCTGATCGGAATACTGCATCTGCGGACCACAGCTACCTAAAGCGTCGTGAAAGACCTAAAGAGCTAATTGAAAGGGCCTAGGAGGATGGACTCTACTATATGAATTTCTGCCTCCAGATGAGACACCACTGAATCTACCTGAATGACGGGGGCTCTTATCCGACTGATGACCACCTCCCTGCGACAGGACCATCTCCACTCTATGGGCCACATTGGCCGCCTCCTGAAAAGTGATCTCACTCCTAGCCTCCCTAGCCATCTGAAGGCGAATTGGCTGAATAAGACCATCAATAAACCTTCTTAACCTTTCTCTCTCGGTAGGAAGTATGAAAAGAGCATGGCGAGCTAAGTTGATAAACCGTCATAGAACCCTACTGGGGGCGCTCAAACTGCCTCCGATAAGCCTCTCGCTGAGTAATGGGGAGAAACTTCTCCAGAAATAGCTATGTGAACTGCTCCCAAGTCAAGGTTGGCGATCCGGCTGGTCTAGCTAAGCAATAATCCCTCCACCAAGTATTGGCGGATCCAGACAAGCGAAATGTAGCAAAATCAACCCATTGGTCTCAACAATACCCATGTTCCTGAGAACCTTGTGGCAGCTGTCTAGATAATCCTGGGGATTCTCAGTAGATGCACCGCTGAAAGTGGAAGTGAAGAGCTTGGTGAACCTATCCAGCCTCCACAAAGTATCGGCAGACATAGCAGCTCTATCACCGGTTTGAGCTACTACACCCGGCTGAACTGCTCTAACTGACTGAACCGCTAGAGTCTCAATCTGAGGAGCTACCTGCTCCGGAGTGCGAGTAGCAAGAGTCCGGGCCCCTCCTCCAGCCTAAGCAAGCCCGCTCGGGTGACACTCTCCATGAGGCCCACTAATCGGACAAGAGCATCCTGAAGGAATGGGGTAGCAATAAACCCCTCTAGGACCTGATCTCAGCCCATCGGAGCTGCTGGGGCTGGAACCTCGTCATCAAAGTCAACCTGAGGCTCCACTATTGGGGCTGCTGCTCAGGGATGAGCTCTACCCCTACCTCGGCCTCTGGAATGGCCTCGGCCTTGCCCTCTGCCCCTCATGGGAGTTGCAGATGGGGGCTCGGGCTGCTGAGCGATAGATGAGGAAGAGCGTGTTCTCGCCATCTGTGAAAGTATAGAGTAGAAATTCAATTAGCATTGAGAAACAGAACCGCACGACATGAAAGAAAAATGTGAAGTTTTTCCTAACTCTATAGCCTCCGGGGGATAAATAAAGACATCTCTGTACTGATCCCTCAGACTCTACTGAGCTTGTCCGTGAATTATGACACCTATGTAACCTAGAGCTCTGATACCAACTTGTCACGACCCGGAATTCCCACCCTCGGTAGTCATGATGGAGCCTACTCATAGAAGCTAGGCAAGCCACGAATTTAAAAATCTTTAACTCTCCTATTTTAATTTTTTTTACAACTTATATTAATAAGTGATAAGCATCTAAATGACAGCGGCATATGAGATTTAAGCAGAAGACTTAAATATATACAAAATCAAAATACTTCGAAAGTCAACACAGCCTCTACCCAGAAACCGGTGTCACAATATCCACGGACTACTAAGAGTACTACATACAACAGTTTGAAGGAAGAATAACATTGTTTGTCTCGGATACATGAGATAACAGAACATAATAAAAGATAGAGGAGACGCCGGGTCTACGGACGCCTGCAAGGCTACCTCGGTGTCTCGGTGGACTGAAAGTTGGCTCCCCTACTACTTCTGATCAAGTGCCGCTTTGGTATATTCACAGAGTGCAGAGTGTAGTATCAGTACAACCGACCCCATGTGCAGGTAAGTTCCTGGCCTAACCCCGGCGAGGTAGTGACGAGGCTAGGACCAGACTCTAGATAAACCTGTGCAGTTATATAATATATGGCGGAAAATAAACAGGAATAAGTAGTTTAAAATGGAAGGGGGTACATGCTTCGGGGAAACATATCAAATCCAACAGAAACTTAATAAAATATGAAAGGACAGCTCAATATCTATAACAATACAATAACAATACTGTTTCAGCGCACAACTCGATCCCTTATTATTTAACATTGTTGCGGCGTGCAACCCGATCCACATATATATAGTTGTTGTTGCATGCAACCCGATCCAATATAATATCTGTTGCGGCGTGCAACCTGATCCAATATAATATCTGTTGCGGCGTCCAACCCGATCCAATATAATATCTGTTGCGGCGTGCAACCCGTTCCAATTATACAGTCAACAATAATCATAATTAACCATCCCGGCAAGGGATCAACAATAGACTACACTATCCCGGCAAGGGAACTCAACAGTACAAGTATATACGTCCCGGAAAGGGAAAATCAGCTATAACCAATCTTAACTCAACTCTTACTCGTCTCAATTACCACCATTTCTCAATCATAAGTAGATCCCACGATAAACAAACTAAGTCTTTGCTCAATATCAAGGATTTACTCACTATTTCAACCATAGTAACATTCAAGAGTACAACAAGTATCAATTTAAGTCTCATGGTCATGCTTGACAACAACGTATAGATACTCGTCACCATGTCTATATGTCATACTCAACAAGAAGCAAATATCAAATAGGACTCAACTCCTAATCCCTCAAGCTAAGGTTAGACTGGACACTTACCTCGATGTCACGACGCAATTCAAGCCTCAGCTATTGCTTTACCTCTTGATTCCACCACCAACTCGCTCGTATCTAACCACAAGTTACTTAATTATATTAATAAATGCTAAATAAATCAATTTGAATGCATGAAAATGGATTTTCCAAAGTTTTACCCAAAAGTCAAAATCGCCCCCGGGCCCATATGGTCAAAACCCGAGGTTCGAACCAAAATCCGATCACCCATTCCCCCGCGAACTTAAATATATAATTTATTTTGAAATTGGACCTCAAATCGAGGTCCAAATCCCCAATTTGAAAAACCTAGGTTCTACCCAAACACCCAATTTCCCCCATGAAAATCATTGATTTGAAGTTGAAATCATGTTAAAAGTGTTAATGATTGAAGAAAACTAGTTAAAAACGACTTACAATTGATTTGGAGAAGAAATGTTGTTTGAAAATTTGCCTCTTATGTTTTTGGGATCTTAAAAATTAAAAAATAACTAAAAATCCCGTCTAAATATACTGCCCTCAGATGCCCTGTGCGGACCGCACAAAATCAACCGCGGCCGCACAGGCTTCCTGTGTTCTGCAGTAACAGGTCTTAGTATTTTGGTCATAACTTTCTCTACAGATGTCCAAAATGTGATATCTTTAACTTTCTGGAAACTAGACACGAAGGGATACAACAACGTTTGTATTTGAATCATCTCAAAATTCCTTGTAGATCAAAAGATATAGGCTTCCGAAGTCGAACCAGTGAATATGTTCTTCACCGCGGACCGCACAGAATCTAGTGTGGCTACATAGGCCCTCCACGGCCACACTCTATTTTGTGTGGACCGCACTGGTCTATTCATAGGCCTTCCACCTCTCTGAGCCTGCAACATCTGTGTTTTTTTAGGCCTAAGACACTCCGGAACCTACCCGAAACTCACCCGAACCATCGGAACTCCAAATCAAGTGTACACAAAAATTCAAAAACATCTTACGGATTTATTCGTGTAATCAAGTCATCAAAATAATATCATGAACATCAAATTAAATCTCAAGGTCAATGAAATTTTCTTAAAACTTCTTTAAACATCAATTTTTGCAATTTAAGTCCGAATCACGTCAAATGACATCCATTTTTCACCAAATTCCACAAAAACGTCTTAAGTCATGTATAAGACATGTATCGGGCACTGGAACCAAACTACGGGCCCGATACCATCATGTTCTAATCAAATTTCATTTCAAATTTCCTTGAATAATTTCAGAAAATAATTTTCTTTAAAAATTTATTTCTCGGGCTTGGGACCTCGAAATTCGATTCCGGGCATACGCCCAAGTCCTTTATTTTCCGACGGACCCTCCAGGACCGTCAAATCATGGGTCCGTGTCCGTTTACGCAAAACATTGACCGAAGTCAAATTAACTCATTTCATAACTAAATTTTATCATTTTTCACAAAAATTCATATTTAAGCTTTCCGGCTACATGTCCGGACTGCGCATGCAAATCGAGGTAACTCTAAATGAGGTTTTCAAGTCCTCAGAAACACAGAATTTAATTTTAAGCAAGTTATAACCTTTTGGGTCATCACAAGTCGGTTAGCTTTCTAGATCTCCGTTCTCCTAAATAAAACTCTTTGTATATGCTTTTTCTATTTTATGACTTGCAGGGGTGGTTAGTTCGGGATTTAGAAGGGTCTGGAATGAAATTGAAACTGTTGGTTCCTTAAGTTTGGTAAAAAGAGCTAAGTTTGACTTGAGTCAACGTTTTAAGTAAACAACCTCGGAACCGGGATTTGACGGTCCCAATAGGTTTGTATAATGATTTTGGACTTGAGCGTATTTTCAGATAGGTTTTGGATGATCTAGGAGAATTTCGGCGCTTAATATTGATAATTGGCACCTTGAAGGTTTTAAAATTCTTTAAATTTGGTTTGGAGTAGGTTTTGGTGTTATTGAGGTTCGTTTGGGATTCTGAGCCTAGAAATAGTTCTGTATGGTGATTTAAGACTTGGACACAAAATTTGGTGTCATTTCAAGTAGTTTAAGTACCAATCGGCATATTAGGAGTAAGTGGGAAGAATTGGAAGTTGATCCTATTGGTTTTGGGTTGCAATTCTTAGTTTTAATTTTGTTTTTCACGTTCGGAGGGTGAGCGAGCCTGTTTTATGATTTAAAACTTGTTGGTATGTTAGGACCGGGCCTCGAGAGCCCCGAATGCCTTTCGGATGATGCGCGAAGGTCGTTTAGCCTTGGGTGAATGGCTGAAGCACCCAACCTCTGGTGCAATCACACCTGCGGAGGGACAACCACATATGCAAGCTCGTAGAAGCGAGCTAGCAGCCACAGAAGCGGCCCAGTAGGAGAAGTCCGGAAATCGCAGATACGGCTGAGTGTGCGCACCTGCGAGCGCGCAGGTGCGATGGAGGAAACCGCAAAAACAGCCAAAGCCATAGGTACGGCACGCATGTCGCAGCAGTGGACCGATAGAAGTGGGCCAGTGGTCCACAGATGCGGAAGTAGGCCAACTGGTCAAGGGCCGCATCTGCGATGATTTTTCGTAGATGGGGGGCCGCAGAAGCGAAAATCACTGAAGGCATAATGGTCCATGTAATGCGGAACTTAGGCTATTTTGGCTCATTTCATTCATCTCTTGGACGATTTTGGAGCTCTTGGAAGGGGGTTTTAACCTAGCACTTTTAGGGAAGTAATTTTTATACAGTCTGAGTTTAAAACATAGATTATGGGTAGATTTAATAGGTTTAGATAAAAAAACCTAGGTTTTGATAAAAATCGGATTTAACCATGAAAATGGTTATGGAATTTAGTGAAAATTATATATATGAGTTCATGAGGTTATGGGTAACGACTTTCTTCGAAAATTTTCGATATTCGGTCACCTTGAATAATGTTAGGAACCTTTCAATTGGGGTTGGATAATCATTCTAATAGTTAAAATATGAACTTTTGAACATGTATTGATTAATTTATACAATATTTGAGTAGTTTCGGATTGTTCGGCATCGAGTTGAGGCTTTAGAGTGAATTTGAGGCTAGAAAATGAGCTTTGAGACAAGGTAAGACTCCTGTCTAACCTTGTAAGAGGAAATTTACCCCATATGTAATTTAAATTAATATTTTCTTCTAATTGTGGGGGCTACATATGCACGAGGTGATGAGAATCCGTGCATAGCTACTATTTATGCTTATGTCCGGGTAGTTTAGGACCCAAATCATGAATTACTTGTAATGTTTTCACCCTTCTTGTTAATTTAAGTGCCTAAATTATATTAGAACTTGTTAGAAGAATTGTAAAAGATCGAATTTCATTTGCTTGAATTTAGAATAGATTACTTGGCCGTTAATGGAATTATATTACATTGTGTATTAGCCTTGGAATAACATCTAAGTCAAATGCTTATAAAGTATCCTCACTTCTTGTGAAGCGGGCCGAATGCCTCGGCAGTAGAATAGATGCATCTATGGATTATGTTGTACGTCCCTCGACAGTGTACACGTTATTCTAGATCAGGTCGTACGACCACGGCATAAATCGGGCGTAATAATACTCGGAGCCTAAAAATACTTGTTATTATTTTGTGTCTTGTAAGGTTACAATTATTAATTATAGGAATTTACTTGGATTTTATTAATTTGTGAAATAATTATTTGTTCCTGCTTGTTAATGAGTTATTATTATTATTTTTATTTACATAACTCATGTTTTATTTAGAATTTCTGTATTCATATTGTTAGCCCATAGTAAGTGTCGAAGTCGACCCCTTGTCACTACTTCTTCGAGGTTAGACTAGATACTTACTTGGTACATGTTATTTATGTACTCACACTACACTTTTGCACTGGTCGTGCAGGATCTGAGGCAGTTGCATCTGGCGATAACACCAGCGCGCATCCCCGTTACCCGGAGGCCTAGTGGTGAGCTGCTTCCTGAGCCATTCCGCATCACCTAGAGTCTCTGCTTTGCATTCATTTCTGTCTACTTTCATCTCATACAATAGTTAGAGTTTTGCATAATCTATTAGTGCCCATACACTTGTGACACCAGGTTTTGGCACACATTAGCAGACTTGTGGTTTTGGATTATTGCATGGTTATGATTTAACCTAGATGCTTTGGTTTTATTTAATTAAGCCTGTTGTTTCTTAATTAAATCTTTTAATTAACGAAAAATTTAATTACTTGGAAATTTATTAAAAAGAGAAATCACGTGGTTAATTCACTGTTGGCTTGCCTAGCAGTGGCGCTGGGCGCCATCATGGCCTATAAGAGAATTTTGGGTTGTGACAACATGGTATCAGAGCACTAGGTTAACATAGGTCTCACAAGTTATGAGCATGCGTAATAGAGTCTTGTGGATCAATGCAGAGATGTCCGTATTTGTCTTCAAGAGGCTATAGGGTTTTAGGAAACTACTCTTTCTTCATCTCCTATCGTACAATTGATGTGGTACTAAATATCTTCCTCTTATTCTCTCACGGATGGTGAGAACACATGCAGTGGATGTTCCAGACCATGGAGGAGCTGCTCCTCCCGTTGTTAGAGGCCGAGACAGAGGCCGAGGGAGGGCTCCAGCCCGTGGTAGGGGACGAGGATGTCCCAAAGTTTATCTAGCTATGCCACCAGTGGATCTAGTAGAGGAGCAAGGCGAGGTGCCTACAGCAGGGCCAGCCCCAACAAATTTCATGTCTGCGCTAGGTTTCCAGGAGGTCATGGGTCGTATGCTGCGGTTCATGGATTCTATGACTCAGGCCGGTTTATTTCCAGGAGACCCAGCCACATCTTAGGCGGGAGGGGGAGCATAGACCTTTACCGCTCAGTCCATAGGACATGTAGCTGCCGTGTATCAGACCCGACGCACTACCCCTGGGTGGAGCCCATCCAATTGCAGCAGCTATACCTAAGCCCAGACCAGTTGCGGCCGGTGAGCCGTAGAAGCTATTGGATAGATGGACCAGACTTCATCTTTTTATCTTTGGAGGAAGCGGCATGAGGACCCCCAGGAATTCATTGATTGGTGCAGAGACAGAATACACAACACGAGGATATTGGAGTCCCACGAGGTGAATTTTACTACTTTCCAATTGGAGGGCAAGGCCTGTAGGTGGTGGAAGTCATATCTCCTCGGCAAACCAGCGGATTCTCCTCCCATGACTTGATACCTGCTCACCCGTATCTTTTGAGGGCGTACGTCAGCATAGCCGAGAGCAGGCTATGAGGGATAAGTAGTTTCGATATTCTGGAGAGTTCAGAGGTGCCCTGGCTGGGGTAGAGGTCAGTTCGTAAGGGGTCAGCGTAGCAAGCCCACATATCCAGCATCACCGCCTCCTCGGGGTGCTCTAGTGCGACCTTATTTCAGCGCCCATGCTAGAGAGTTCCTACCACCCACCAGCTATTCAGGGTTCTTCTAGTGGGTATTCAGGCCATCAGGATCAGACTTCAAGTCCGCAGTCCACCGTACCAAAAGGTTGTTTCGAGTGTAAGGGATCTTAGTCATGTGCGGAGGTTCTGCCCCAAGCTTCGAGGCAAGGCAGTGCAGCAAGGTCAACATCCTATGATTACAGCACCAGCTACCCCACCAGTTGTTCGATCGCCCAGAGGCGGAGGGCAGGTGGGTAGGGGTCGTCCTAGAGGTGGAGGTCAGTCAGGTGGCACTCTAGCTAGGTTATATGCTTTTTTCGGCCGGACCAGATACAGTGGCCTCAAATACCGTGATCACAAGTATTATTTCTATCTGCGGTAGGGATGCTTCAGTGCTATTTGATCCAAGGTCTAAATATTCATATGTTTCATCTTTGTTTGCTCATTTCCTGGGTATTCCTCTTGAGTCCTTGGGTACTCCTATTTATGTGTCCACTCCTATGGGTGATTCAGTTGTTGTGTATCGGATCTATCGGTCCTGTATTGTTACTTTCTGTGGTTATAAGAGTAGGGAAGATCTTTTATTGCTCAATATGACCGGCCTTGATATCATCCTAGCATTGATTGGTTGTCTCCATATCACGTTATCCTTGATTACCATGCACAGACGGTTACCTTGGCGATGCCATAGTTGCCTACATTGGAGTGGAAAGGTTCGTCTGTCAGTGCACCTAGTCAGATTATTTCTTTTATGAAGGCTCAACACATGGTCGAGAAGTGTTATTTGGCTTATCTAGCTTATATTTGGGATATGACTATAGAGACTCTGGCGATTAATTCAGTGCCTATAGTTCAGGAGTTCTCCAATGTTTTTCCTTCTGATCTTCTAGGCATGCCACCAAATCATGATATCGATTTCTGTATTGTTTTGGCTCCAGTTACCCATCTTATCTCTATCCCACCGTACCGCATGGCTCTGAAAGAGTTGAAGAAGTTGAAGGAATAACTTGAGGAGTTGCTAGCAAAGGGGTTCGTTAGATCGAGTGTATCGCCTTAGGGTGCGCCAATGTTATTTGTGAAAAAGAAAGATAGGACTATGCTGATGTGCATTGATTACTGCCAGTTGAACAAAGTTACCATTAATAACAAGTGCCTGTTGCCGTGTATTGATGATTTGTTTGACCAGTTGCAGGGTGCCAGGGTGTTCTCTAAGATCGACTTGATATTGGGGTACCATCCGTTGAAGATTTAGGATTCGAATGTTCCGAAGACTGTTTTTCGGACTAGATATGGCCATTATGAGTTTCTAGTGATGTTCTTCGGTTTGACTAACGTCCCGCCAGCATTTATAGATTTGATGAACCAAGTGTTCAGATTGTATATTGAGTTGTTTGTTATTGTATTCATGAATAACATATTAATCTACTCGCGTAGCATGGAGGAGCACGAGCAGCATTTAAGAGTGGTGCTTCAGACCTTGGGGGAACAGAAGCTATATGCTATGTTCTCCAAGTGTGAGTTTTGGCTAGATTCTGTAGCATTCTTGGGGCATATTGTATCAGGCGAGGGTATTAAGGTTGATTCCAAGAAGATCGAGGCAGTTCAGAGTTGCTCTCGTCCTACTACAGCGACTGAGATCAGGCGCTTCTTGGGGTTAACAGGTTATTATCGCTGGTTTTTAGAAAGTTTCTCAACTATTGCAGCACCTTTAACTAGATTGACCCATAAGGGTGCTCCGTTCCGATGGTTCGATGATTGTGAGGTGAGCTTTCAGAAACTCAAGACCGCATTGACTTCAGCACCGGTGTTAGTGTTACCTTCCGGTACAAGGATGTATACTATGTATTACGATGCTTCACGCGTTGGTTTGGGTTGTGTATTGATGCAAGAGGTGCGAGTTATTGCATATGCTTCATGTTAGCTAAAGCTCCATGAGAAGAATTACCATGTACATGATTTGGCGTTCGCCATGATTGTTCATGCTCCTAAGATCTAGAGGCATTATCTTTATAGGATGTCCTGTGAGGTTTACACCAATCATCATAGCTTGCAGCATTTGTTCAAGTAGAGGGATCTAAATTTGAGGAAGCGTAGGTGGCTTGAGTTACTGAAAGATTATGATATTACCATCCTTTATCATCCAGGCAAGGCAAATGTAGTTGCGGATGACTTGAGCAGAAAGGCAGAG
The DNA here is from genome assembly GCF_000715075.1 of Nicotiana tabacum. Taxonomy (NCBI): domain Eukaryota; kingdom Viridiplantae; phylum Streptophyta; class Magnoliopsida; order Solanales; family Solanaceae; genus Nicotiana; species Nicotiana tabacum. The sequence goes on from NC_134084.1 coordinate 30,768,530, forward strand.
AGTATGGGTAGTTTGGTATTAAATTCAGTAGAGAAGAGGCCACTAGCTTTGGACATTCAGTCCTTGGCCAACAAACTTGTGAGGTTGGATATTTCAGAGCCTAGTCGAGTTCTTGCATGCATCGTCGCTCAGTCTTCACTATTCAAGTAGATCAAGGCTCGCCAGTTTAATGATCTGCATGTGTTGGTTCTCAGAGAGACGGTACTACAGGGTGGTGCCAAGGAGGTTGCTATCGGTGAGGATGGTTTTCTACGACTCTAGGGTCGCCTATGTGTTCCTAATGTTGATGGCTTGAGGGGGAAGATCCTAGAGGAGGCACACAGTTCTTGGTATTCTATTCATCCAGGTGATACGAAGATGTATCGTAACCTAAGGCAGCATTATAGGTGGGAGCAAATGAAGAAGGACATAGTTGAGTATGTTGCGAGGTGTCTGAATTGCCAGTAGGTTAAGTATGAGTACCAGAGGCCAAGGGGACTACTCCAGCAGATGACCATACCTGAGTGGAAATGGGAGCGCATTACTATGGACTTTGTAGTTGGGTTGCTGCGGACCTTGTAGAAGTTTGATGTAGTTTGGGTCATTGTCAGCAGGCTGACCAAGTTGGCACGCTTCATTCCGATTGTGACCACATATTCTTCAGAGAGATTGGCGCAGACTTACATTCAAGAGATTGTTTGGTTGCATGGTGTACCTATTTCCATCATATCAGATAAAAGCCCTCAGTTTAATTCGTATTTTTGGAGAGTTGCACAGAGTGAGTTGGGAACCCGTGTAGAGCTCAACACATCCTTTTGTCCGCAAATCGACGGTCAGTTGGAGCAGACAATTCAGATTTTGGAAGATATGCTCAGAGCATGTGTGATTAACTTCAGAGGGCAGTTTGATCGATTCTTGCCTTTGGTCGAGTTTGCTTACAACTTATCTGTCCAACATCGAGATGGCTCAATTTTAGGACTTATAAGGTCGGCAATGTCGTTCTCTCACCGGGTGGTTTGAGCCCAGCGAGGCTAAGTTATATGGTACTAATTTGATGAAGGATGCCTTGGAAAAAGTAAAGTTGATTCAGGAGCGACTTCACACAGCACAATCCAGACAGAAGAGTTACGTGGATCAGAAGGCGCATGATTTATCATTTATGGTGGGTGAGAAGGTTCTCTTGAAAGTCTCACCCATGAAGGGGATCATGAGGTTCGAGAAGACGGGCAAGTTGAGCCCAGGTTTATAGGTCCATTTGAGGTTTTGAGACGAGTTGAGGAGGTTTCTTATGAGCTTGCTTTGCCTCCCAGTCTATCGGGAGTTCATCCAATTTTTCACGTGTCTATGCTCCGGAGGTATCATACTGACAGGACGCATGTGTTAGACTTCAGCACGGTTCAACTCGATGAGAGCCTGGGTTATAAGGAGGAAGCAATTGTCATTGTTGATAGGCATGTTCTCTAGTTGAGGTCCAAGAAGATTTCTGCAGTAAAGGTTCAGTTTAGGGGTCAACTAGTCGAGGAGGCGACTTAGGAGACTGAGGAGGACATGCGAAGCAGATATCCAAACTTATTTGGCACTCCAGGTATGATTCTAGACCCGTTCGAGGATGAACGTTTGTTTAAGAGGTGGAGAATGTAATGACCCAACCAGTCTTTTTGCTTTATAGATCTTCTTTTCCCTAAATAAGACTCCCCGTATGTGCTTTTACTGCTTTATGACTTGCGGGGGTGGTTAGTTCGGGGTTTGTAAGGGTTCGGGTTGAAATCGGAACACTTGGTTCCTTAAGGTTGGCAAAAAGGGCTAAGTTTGACTTGAGTCAACATTTTGAGTAAATCACGAAACTGGGATTTGATGGTCTCAATAGGTTCGTATGATGATTTTGGACTTGGGCATATGTTCGGATCGGGTTTTGGATGACCCGGGAGTATTTCGGCGCTTAGTATTGATAGTTGGTACCTTGAAGGTTTTAAAGTTCTTTAAATTTAGTTTGGAGTAGGTTTTGGTGTTATTGAGGTCCGTTTGGGATTCCATGCCTGGGAATAGTTCCGAGTGATTTAAGACTTGCACGCAAAATTTAGTGTCATTCCGAGTAGTTTAAGTACAAATCGGCACATTAGGAGTAAGTGGGAAGAATTGGAAGTTCATAAGTTGATCTTATTGGTTTTGGGTTGCAATTCTTAGTTTTAATGTTATTTTCTGCATTCTGAGGGTGTGAACGAGTCTGTTTTACGATTTCAAACTTGTTGGTTTGTTTGGACCAGGCCTCGAGGGCCCCGAATTCCTTTCGGACAATGCGCGAAGGTCACTTAGCCTTGGATGATTGGCTGAAGCACCCAGCTTTTGGTGTAATCGCACCTGCGGAGGGCCAGCCGCAGATGCGAGCTTGCAGAAGCGAGCTAGCAGCCGCAGAATTGGCCCAGCAGGAGCAGGCCAGGAACCACAGATGTGGTAAGTGTGCGCACCTGCATGCGAAATCGCAGAAGCAACCAAAGTCGCAGGTGCGGCACATGTGTCTCAACAGCGGACCCGCAGAAGCGGGCCAGTGGTCCGCATATGCGGATAGGACAACTAGGCAAGTGCCATATCTGCGATGATTTTCCGTAGATGCAGAGCCACAGAAGGGTCCCCCTTCCGCAGAAGCGAAAATCTCTGAAGGTAGAATGGTCCATTTAATGCGAGACTTAGGCTATTTTGGCTCATTTCATTCATCTCTTGGGCGATTTTGGAGCTCTTGGAAGGGGGTTTTCACCTAGCACTTTGAGATAAATAATTTCTATACAATTTGAGTTTAAAACATATATTATGGGTAGATTTTAATATATAAATTTGTGAAAAATTATGGGTTTAGATGAACAACCTAGGTTTTGATAAAAATGAGATTTAACCATGAAAATGGTTATTGAATTAAGCAAAACTTATATATTTGAGTTCGTGAGGTTATGGTAATGACTTCCTTTGAAAATTTTCGGAATCTGGGCAAGTGGGTTTGGGGATGAATTTTAAGAACCTTTCAATTGGGATTGGATAATTACTCTAATAGTTAGAATATAAACTTTGGAACATGTATTGACTAATTTATACAACACTTGACTAGTTTCGGATTGTTCGGCACCGAGTTGAGGCTTTAGAGTGAATTTCAGGCCGGAAAGTGAGCTTTGAGAGGAGGTAAGTCTCTTGTCTAGCCTTGTAAGAGGGAATTTACCCTATAGGTGATTTAAATTGATATTTGCTTCTAATTTTGGAGGCTACGTACACACAAGGTGACGAGAATCCGTGCGTAACTACTATTTATGATTATGTTCGGGTAGTTGAGGACCCAAATTATGAATTACTTGTAATATTTGTACCCTACTTGTTAATTTAAGTGCCTAAATTATATTAGAACTTGTTAGAGGAATTGTAAAAGACCGAATTTCACTTGCTTGAATTTAGAGCGAATTATTTGGCCGTTAATGGAATTGTATTACATTGTTTATTAGCCTTGTAATAACGTCTAAGTCAAATGCTTATAAAGTATCCTCATTTCTTGTGGAGCGGACCAAATGCCTCGGCAATAGAATAGATGCATCTATGGATCATGTCGCACGTCCCTCGCCGGTATACACGTTATTCTGGATCGGGTCGTACGACCTCGGCATAAATCGTGCTTAATAATACTCGGAGCCTAAACATACTTGATATTATTTTGTGGCTTGTGAGGTTACAATTATTAATGACAGGAATTTACTTAGAATTTATTAATTTGTGAAAGAATTATTTGTTCCTGCTTGCTAATGAGTTATTATTATTATTATTTACATAACCCATATTTATTCAGAATTTATGTATTCATATTGTTAGCCCATAGTAAGTGTCGAAGACGACCCCTAGTCACTGCTTCTTCGAAGTTAGATTAAATACTTACTGGGTACATGTTGGTTATGTACTCACGCTACACTTCTGCACTGACCGTGCAGGATCTGAGGCAGGTGCATCTGGCGATCACACTGACGCGTATCCCCGTTACCCGGAGGCCTAATGGTGAGTTGCTTCCTAAGTCGTTCCGCAGCACCTAGAGTCTCTCCTTTGCGTTTATTTTTGTCTATTTTCATCTCAGACAGTAGTTAGAGTTTTGTATAATCTATTAGTGTTCATACACTTGTGACACCAGGTCTTGGTACATATTAGCAAACTTGTAATTTTGGATTATTACTATGATTATAATTTCACCCAGATGCTTTGGTTTTATTTATTTAAACCTGCTCTTAAATTTTTTAATTAAGGAAAAGTTTAATTACTTGAAAATTTATTAAAAAGAGAAATCACGTGATTAGTTCACTATTGGCTTGCCTAATGGCGGCGTTGGGCGCCATCACGGTCTATAAGAAATTTGGGTCGTGACAACATTCTTATTCTTAGAGTTGGGAACTCAATAAAGATGAAAGTTTGTGGATAAATACCGTATCTAATTCACATAATTCTTGAAGAACTGATATAAATAAATTTTCTTTCTTTTTGCTCTATTTTTGTCATCCGATCAAAATCAAAACTTAGAAAGTAACTTTCGGTATAGAAATGGAAGACAAAGAAAAATAGAAGAAAGGGATAGGAGAGAGAAGTTATGAGAACAAGAAAGAATATGTCAAAGAAATCTCTGCAAAACTTCCATTATCCAATATCTTATCACCGTAATTTGGGGTCATCTCTACAAGAAGAAAAGAAGAGGAAGGAGGAGTAAGAAGAAGAGAAAATGGGGAGGGGAAGGATGGGAGATTTTGGGGGAATTTCTTTTTTCACGTGTCACATACTGATTCGTCTATTTTGCCACGTAGGAGGAGTTTGACAAAACGCTCCTAAGTTGTTTCTGAGATTGCGCCAAACGTATCTGATATGAATATTTAGACTTGTGTTTAGGGGAAGCCTAGTTTAAATGTCTACATGGAAAAAAGGAACACGTTTAAGAGTCTTATGTATTTAACCTATAAATATGTATTACTTCCTCCATCTAACACCTATAAATATGTATTACTTCCTCCATCTAACACCCACAAACATTATTATTAGTCATTATCTATCGACTCAAGAATTATCAGAATACTCTCTCGTTTACTAATAATATTATTATTTTCAATAGAAATTTTTATAACATACATTTAGAAATAACTTCTCATAGAAAACACACTAACTTGTAAATCTTGACTATTGAATCCTTCCCTTGACAGTACAATGTGCCAGTGAACCTATACATTTTGGTAAAAATTTAGTGGTACTAGTTATATATTTTGTACCTTTTTTTAAAAAAAAAAAATAGCAAAATTAAACCTACCAGCACATGACCGCTTCCATTTCATTTTAGATTGTTCTTTAGAGGTGTACAAAGAAAATCGATAAACCGCATCAAATAAATAATTCGAGTTAAATCAGGAAAAAAAATCCGATTGTTGTTTGGTATTAAAAAATTCCCCCACCATAATTAGTTTGGTTTGGTTTTAACTAAAAAAAATCAAACTGAAACCAAACCAACCCGATAATACATTTATACAATTTTTAAAAATATTTATACATATAAATATTTATCGTAATATAATATATAAATATTTCTTAAACATTTTCACAATCTTATTTTTTAACGTATTATTTCAAGTTTGGACAAAACATTCTTGAATGGTAAATAATTTTTATAGCCCATAAATATAGTAACTGAAATTTCAAATCAATATTAACGCTAACAAATAAAGTTCAATTCAACACTAGGAATGATAATAGTGTTGGATATCTACTTTTTAGTTTTATATTGGTTTATAATGCAAATGCATAACTTAGTTTATCTTTTTCTTTAGTGCTTAGTTATGTAATTAAGTACTGATTAGCTATACTTATTTTAGCATGACTTATATAGTATTTTTAGATTATGTTAATTTTTATTATGACTTATTAACAATATTTGTTTTATACAATTTTATTATCGTTGTTATTAAATATTTTAATATAATTATATGAATTATCTCATATTATTGTATTATTTTTTCAGAAAATTAATTATATAGTTGTATCTTACTAGGACTAAAGAAATATTTGGAACACAAGTTACATATTTTGTGCTATGAAGTCTTTACGGGGAAAAAATCCAAAAATACGAGAAAAATCGAGATTTAAAAACCCGACTTTGTTGGTTTGGTTTGGTTTGGTTTATAAATTTAAAAACTCGACTCTATTAGTTTGGCTTGATAATTGAAAAATTCGAACCAACCCGACTTATGTACACTCGTGTAGATCTTCTTCCTAGTTTTTCCCTCTCCTTCTCCTTCGTCATGCGGAGATGATCTTTCACCATCACGCTCTCCACTCCTACCACATAGCCACTTTATTCGGCACTACCATTAGCCACAACAAGTATAGTTACCTGCGCGATGCGCGGATCAGTTAAACCAAAAAAAAATGTAGAGAGATATTGAAAATATATATATATTGCATACTAAATTTATTGATCAAATTAAAAAGAATTAAACCAAAATAAAAAGACGAATTTCGTTGGATTGTCTGTCTATATTTATTTGCTCGAGATCACCAATCCCCAAGAGTTGTTACAACATACTTGAGTAATGCTACACCAGTATTTGACTTTAAAAGGATTAGTCCACATGAAAATTCATAGATTTTTATCTCAAGTAAATTCATAAAGGACATTACATTTGGTTCAAATCTAATTTTACCAAATGAAGCTTAATCAAGGTGCACCAACTATGTTCTTATCGAATTTGAGAAACGTCTTTGCTCTTCTCTCGTCGAGAGAAAGGAACTCACATGCATCTATTACTAAATCATCATCGAATCTTGAAATTTTTTTATCATGCCAAACAACTCAACTAATTAAAGGAAATTAAGAACAATAAAATATAATTCATACATACTAATCTATATAATCTAATTAAACTAATCTGAGCGATATTTAGAACCAATAATCCTCCTCAAAGGTAAGTATAGAATAATCGAATGTCTGATTTGAATTATTGTTTATCTCTCTGCTTACAACTTATTAAAGACAGTATAAAAGCGACTAATTAAAACGACATACCTATACAACTAACTGTCAAAAGAACTAAAATTTACAAATGCCAGCTATATTTAATCATCTTTGCATTTTATATTTAGTTATTGTTGAATGTGTTAGTAACAACGTGTTAATAATAATGTGTTATATATAAGTATGTTAAATATAGTTAAGAAAAATCAATGATATTAGGAATTGACAAAAAAAAGTTTGTATTGGAAGATATTATTTTATTGATTAAAAAGGTTTTTCATTATTGATTTTGAGTAAGGTATTTCTAATATCTTATTCATACATTACTTTTGTTAAGCTCCACAACATATTCCAAATTTATTATTTAACATTCTTGCATTTAATATAGATCTTGACGCCATCAACTTCGTAGTGCAAAGCATGATTTTAATGAACAATCCAAAACTGTATAAATTCAAATAACTCTAATTTCACTATTTTTTCAAAACAGAGAAATTTCTAACATCATTAGAATGTACACAAATTATATGCAAGAGCTTTAAATGTACACATAGGAAATAATGTCATCCAAATCACGTATGAAATATGACTCAGAGGTACACAAGCTATTATTTTATAAAGTAGACGTATACAAGATATTACAAGTGAAAACTCATCAAAAAGAAAATAATATTTTGGATTATCCTCCTAAAGGAACATTAATCATGACATAATAAAAAAAAACATGATCAATGTAAGAAATCTTATCTATCGGGAACATAGTCACGAATGTATTATGAAGGGACAATAAATGATTACTAATAAAGATAATATTAATAAAAACATGATTGATGTTGTCACGACCCGAATTTCCCACCCTCGGAAGTCGTAATGGCGCCTACTCATAGAAGCTAGGCAAGCTGCGAAATGTAGGAATTACTGACTCTTTTATTTTAATACATTTTAAAAATTTAAATTAATAGGTAATCAATACTTAAATATTAACGATAAACAGAACAAGCGAAAGACTTAAACAGCTTAAAAAAAACAACCAAGCCAGTACTACGATGTCAATATACTCCTCTACCCGGAATCTGGTGTCACAATATTCACGGACTGTCTATGAGTATTATATACAAATGTCTGAAAGAAATACATTCTGTCTCGAAGTCTAATAAAAATAGAGTACAAAATAAAGTAGAAGAGAACACCGGGTCTGGGGATGCCTACAGGACTACCTCGGGATCTCTGGCTGTACTGAAGGCAGGATCCCCAAGTGCTACTGTCCAAAAGCTGCTCCGGGATCTACACATAGTGCAGAGTGTAGCATCAGCACAACCGACCCCATGTGCTGGTAAGTGCATGGCGTAACCCCGGCGAGGTAATGACGAGGCTAGGACCAGACTCCAAATAAACCTGTGCAGTTATATAATATACAGGGGAAAATAAACAGAAATAAACAATTAACATGGGAGGGGGTACATGCTATGGGGGAAAACCAACTCTAGCATAATTTTAAGAGAAACATGAGAGAACAATCCAAGATCTACAACAGCAAAACAATAATAACATTGTTGCGGCGCGCAACCTGATCCCTATCATTTAACATTATTGCGGCGTGCAACCCGATCCATTTATATCACAATTACGGCGTGCAACCCGATCCAATATAACATTGTTGCGGCATGCAACCCGATCCACATACAACATTGTTGCAGCGTGCAACCCGATCCACATATAACATTGTTGCGGCGTGCAACCCGATCCACATATAACATTGTTGCGGCATGCAACCCGATCCACATATAACATTGTTGCGGCGTGCAACATCCACATATAACATTGTTGCGGCGTGCAACCCAATCCAATATAACATTGTTGCGCTGTGCAACCCGATCCACATATATTTATATACCTTTAACAACAACCATACCAAGAGTCCCGGCAAAGGATCAACAATAAACTACACTATCCCGGCAAGGGATTCGACAGTAAAAATAAATACGTCCCGGCAAGGGAGAAACAACTATAACCAATCTTAACCCAACTTCTACTCATCTCAGCTAACATCAATACTCAATCACAATTAATTTTCACGAAAACAAACTTAATCCTTGCTCAATATCGAGAATCATCAATTAAAGCATCTGTAGGATCATTTAAGAACACGACAAATTGCAAGTTAAGACTCACAGTCATGGTTGACACCAACGTATAAATACTCGTCACCATGCCTATATGTCGTACTCAACAAGAAGCAAATAGCAAATAGGACACAACTCCTAATCCCTCAAGCTAAGGTTAGACCAAACACTTACCTCGAACTTCTACGGCCAACTCAAGCCTCAAACACCGCCCTTTCCTTTTGAATTCGGCTCTAAATCAATTGTATCTAGACATAATCGACTTAATAACATCAATAACGCTAAACAATCTAATTCCAATGCTTAATTATAGTTTTCCCATCATTCTTCCCAAAAAGTCAAATTGACCCTGGCCTGCTTGGTCAAAATACAAGGTTCGGACCAAAACCCGATCACCCATTCACCCACGAGCTCGAATATATAATTTATTTTGAAATCCGACCCCAAAATGAGATCAAATTCCCAAATAATCAAAAAGCCCTAACTCTACCCAAATCCCTAAATTTTCTACCTTTAATCTCATGTTTTAGGCCTAGAAATCTAGTGGGTGTTGATAAAAATGAAAGAAAACGAGCTTAGGATTACATACCTATGAAGCTACGGTGAGGTTCCTCTTCAAAAATAGCCCAAGAGGTGTGGAGAAGCTGAAGTTTATGATAAATGGTGGAATTCCCGTAATGCATTCTATTTTTGAACTTAAAAATAACTGTGCGAATTTGGTCTTCGCGTTCGCGACAGGCTCATCGTGTTCGCAATGAGTTAGGCCTGACAGGCCTTCGCGTTCGCGATAATGGGCTCGCATTCACGGAGAAGTAACTCCCCGAGCCCTCGCGTTCGCGTTACCAGGCCCGCGCTCGCGAAGGGAAAACCCCCCAAAGCTTCGCATTCGTGACCTGGGTTACACGTTCGCATAGAAGGAATTTTCCTTCAGCATGAATAACACATCGCGTTCGTGAGAGTCCTCCCGCGAACGCGAAGAAGAAAATACCAGCACACCAGAAACTGAAAAACCTGTAACTTTTTTAGTTCCAAAAACCTTCCGAATCACATCTAAAACTCACCCGAGCCCTCGGGGCTCCAAACCAAACATACGTACTATCTCAAAAACATCATATGAACTTATCTATGCAATCAAATCGTCAAATTAGCCCCTTAAACAACGAATTAAACCTAAAAATTAATGAAATATTTCAAAACTTCTTAAAACATCAAATTTTGCATTTAAGGTCTGAGTCACGTCAAACGGATTTCGTTTGTTACCAAACTTCACAGAATTATCTTAAATCACGTATAAGACTCGTATCAGGCACTAGAACCAAAAGACGGGCCCGATACAAACACGTTCTATTCAAAATTCATTTCCAAATCCTTTAAACAATTTCAGAAAATAATTTTGTTCAAAAATTCATTTCTCGGGCTTGAGACCTCGGGATTCAATTCCGGGCATACGCCCAAGTTCCATATTTTCCTACAGACCCTCCGGGACCGTCAAATCACGGTTCTGGGTTTGTTTACCTAAAATGTTGACCGAAGTCAAATTAATTCATTTTATAGTCAAAACTTATCATTTTTAATAGATTTTCACATATAAGCTTTCCGGCTACACACCCGGACTACGCATGCAAATCGAGGTGATGCTAAAAGAGGTTTTTAAGGCCTCGAAACACAGAATTCATTTTAGAAACAATTGTTGACCTTTTGGGTCATCACATTCTTCACCTCTAAAACAATCGTTCGTCCTCGAACGGACAGAAGAAGGAAGTACCTGGGTCGGGGAAAAGATGGGGATAACGGCTCCGCATATCGGACTCGGACTCCCATGTCAATGCCTCAGCAGGCTGACCTCTCCTTTGAACACGAACAGAAGGAAAACTCTTCGATCTCAACTGACGAACCTGCTAGCCTAGAATAGCTACCGGCTCCTCCTTATAAGACAAGTCCTTGTCCAACTGGACGGTGCTGAAATCTAACACGTGGGATGGATTGCCGTGATACTTCCGAAGCATGGACACATGAAACACTGGATGCACGGCTGATAAGCTTGGCAGCAATGCAAGTCTATAAGCCACCTCTCCCACTTGATCAAGAATCTCAAACGGTCCAATGAACCTAGGGCTAAGCTTGCCCTTCTTCCCAAATATCACCACGCCCTTCATAGGCGACACTCGAAGCAAAACTCGCTCACCGACCATAAATGCTAAATCACAAACCTTGCGGTCGGCATAACTCTTTTGTCTGGCTCCGCTGTACGAAGCCTATCCTAAATGATCCTGACCTTGTCCAAGGCATCCTGAACCAGATTTGTACCCAACAACCGAGCCTCTCCCGGCTCAAACCATCCAACCGGAGACCAACATCGCCTACTATATAAAGCCTCATAAGGAGCCATCTGAATACTCGACTGGTAGCTGTTGTTGTAGGCAAATTCTACTAAAGGCAAAAACTAATCCCACGAGCCTCCAAAGTCAATGACACAAGCTTGGAGCATATCCTCCAAAATTTGAATAGTCCGCTTGGACTGCCCGTCCGTCAAAGGATGAAATATTGTGCTCAACTCAACCCGTATGCCCAACTCTCGTTGAACTGGTCTCCAGAAATCCGAGGTAAACTGCGTACCTCGGTCTGAAATGATAGACTTGGGCACAAAATGAAGACGAACAATCTCCCGGATATAGATCAGAGCTAACCTCTCGGAAGAATAGGAAACTGCCACAGGAATGAAATGTGCTGACTTAGTCAGCCTATCGACGATAACCCACACTGCATCGAACTTCCTCTGAGTCTGTGGGAGTCCAACAACGAAGTCTACAGTGATCTGCTCCCACTTCCACTCAGGAATCTCAATCTTCTGGAACAAACCACAAGGCCTCTGATGCTCATACTTAACCTGCTGACAATTCAAACATCGAGCCACATATGCAACAATATCCTTCTTCATTCTCCGCCACCAATAATGTTGCCGCAAATCCTGATACATCTTCGCGGGGCCCGGATGAATAGAGTACCGGGAGCTATAGGCCTCCTCTAAAATCAAATCTCGAAGACCATCCACATTAGGCACACAAACGCGGCCCTGCAATCTCAAAACTCCATCATCACCTAAGGTAACTTTCTTGGCACCTCCGTGTTGTACCGTGTCTCTAAGGACACACAAATGGGGATCATCATACTGCCGCTCATGGATACGCTCCAATAACAAAGAACAAGCGATTGTGCATGCTAACACACGACTCAGAAACATCCAACCTCACAAACTGATTGGCCAAAGCCTGAACATCCAAAGCAAGCGGTCTCTCACCGACCAGAATATAAGCAAGACTGCCCATACTGGCTGACTTCCTACTCAAAGCATCTTCCACCACATTGGCCTTTCCCGGATGATATAAGATGGTGATATCATAGTCTTTCAACTACTCCAACCACCTCCTCTGCCTCAAATTCAACTCTTTTTCTTGAAAAAATACTAAAGACTCTTGTGATCCGTGAACAACTCACATACCACGCCATACAGATAATGCCTCCAAATCTTCAACGCGTGAACAATGGCTGCCAACTCCAAATCATGAACCGGATAGACTGTGTAAGACCCTGAACCTGTGGGCAAAACCAACATTGGTGTCATAGTTAGAGCTGTCTTGAGATTCTGAAAGCTCGCCTTACACTTGTCTGACCACCTGAACTGGGCACCCTTCTGGTCAACCTGGTCATCGGGGCATCGATAGATGAGAACCCCTCCACGAACCGATGATATTAGTCTGCCAATCCTAAGAAATTCCGAATTTTTGTAGCTGATGCTAATCTAGGCCAGTTCTTGAATGCCTCAATCTTCTTCGGATCAACCTGAACACCCTCTGACGATACAACATGACCTAGGAATGCAACTAAACTCAACTAGAACTCACACTTCAAGAACTTAGCATATAACTGACTATCCCTCAGAGTCTGAAGAACCACTTTGAGATGATGCTCGTGCTCCTCCCGACTGCGGGAATATATCATCATTGAAGACAATCACGAACGAATCCAAATAAGGCCTGAACACTCGGTTAATCAAATCCATAAAAGCTGTTGGGGCATTTGTCAACCCGAATGATATCACCAAGAACTCATAATGCCCATACCGGGTGCGGAAAGTTGTCTTATGGTCATCGGATACCCTAATCCTCAACTGATGGTAGCCAGATCTCAAAGCACTCTTCGAAAATACCTTGGAACCCTTAAGCTGATCAAACAAATCATCAATCCTCGGCAATGGATACTTATTCTTGATTGTCACCTTGTTCAACTGCCGGTAATCAATACACATTCTCATTGACCCATCCTTCTTCTTAACAAACAACACCGGTGCACCCCAAGGCGAAACACTGGGTCTAATGAAACCCCTCTCAAGTAAGTCTTGCAACTTCTCCTTCAACTTTTTTAACTCAGGCAGAGCCATATGATACGGCGGAAAAGAAATGGGCTAAGTGCCCGAAGCCAAATCAATGCAAAAGTCAATTTTCTTGTCGGGTGGCATACCTAGCAGGTCTGAAGGGAAAACCTCATGAAACCCACGAACAATGGGCACAGAATCAATAAAAGGAACCTCAGCACTAGAATCGCGAGCATATGCCAAATAGGCCAAACACCCCTTCTCGACCATACGTCGAGCCTTCACATAAGAAATAACACTACAGGTAGAATGACCATGAGTCCCTCTCCACTCTAAACGAGGTAAACCCGGTAAGGCCAAGGTCACAGTCTTGGCTTGACAGTCCAAAATAGCGTGGTAAGGTGATAACCAGTCCATCCCTAGTATAAGTTCGAA